>NC_084478.1:114234606-114576187 GCF_027409185.1 Cynocephalus volans
AGCCCCTTCCGTCACAGCCAGCCGGGACAGCCCTGGCCTGTCTTGTGCCTTCGGCGCCTTGTGTCATTAAAGTGTTTGAAAGTACCCACAGGCTTGCTCTATAAATTTTGTGTCAGAGTGGGGTGTGAGACACCCAATGTTGGACGGACGGGCAGGGAGTGGCGAGGGTCAGGGAACAGGGAGGGCACAGGGGAGCAGACTCTCGTGGTGACAATGGGGGTTGGTGTCCCCGTGTGGGAGGTGCTGTCTGGGGCGGGGGCACAGGAGGCTCCCACGTGGACCCTGAGCTAGTCACCGGAACGATGGTGTTCATTGGGGTGGAGCTCAAGGCCAAGACTGAGGTGTCCTGGTAGGATGAATGTCAAAAGGGGTTATGTTATGGAGGGGGACGGAGCCTCAGGTGGCATGGGAGCTCAAGTCAAGGGCTCAAGTGGGGCAGGGACGTTGACTGCCAGAGAGAGGAGTGATTGATGGGTGGGAACAATGCAGAAATCCCCAAAGGCGGAACTGGGGTCACAGGGGGTCAAGAGTTTAGTTTTGGCCTTGTTCAGAGGGAGAGGCTGGGAGACGCCCTTAGCTACCGGGATACGCAAGCTGTAGCCTAGCAACAGCGCGGTCAGGCCAGGCCCCGCCTCAGATGCCGCTCTCTGCGTATCACCAGGGCGACAGGACCGTGGCAGGTGTCCCGGGGCTGCGCCCAGGAGTGGCTGTCTATGTGGCCTGTTGCCAGCTGGCGGTAGGACGCTTCCAGCAGGCGCTCTTCCACCGGCCATGGAGGAGCTGGCCCTCACTCAGGCTGTCCGCCTCTTCCTGCGACAGGAGAGTGATGCTTGCCAGGGCCTGGTCATGGAGGTGTACCTTGATGTGATTTTTCTAAGAGTTTTTGAGTGTCAGCCCTTAGATCTGTCATCCATTTTGAATGAATTTTTATACATGGTGTGAGATAGAAGTCCAAGTTCACTCTTTTGCATGTGGATATCCAGTTGTCACAGCACCATTTGTGACAGGGATTATTCTTTTCCCCCACTGAATGGTCTTGGAACCTGTACTGAAAATCGACTATACACAGATATCAGGGTTAATTTCTGACTCTAAATCACGCATTTATTATGTTACTTTAATCTACGGACATGTCTACATCGAGGGTCACTTGTGGGCCAAACAAAGTGCTAGGGATTGGAGATATAAAGACGGATAGCCTTAGTAGATTCTCCTGTGGTTATTATCAAGTGACTGTTCTCTTGTTCAGTGGCTGAGAAAGTTGAAAATGTGGCTTTGGCCCAGGAGAGCCTCATTGTCGTAGAGACGTCCAGCTGTGGGAGTGAATGACTCTGAACCACCCACGCTCACCTCCTCCATGACCCGGGCAAGGATTAGAACAGACAGCGCTGAGCAACGCTTCCATACCACTGTTTGGTCATCATGGCCTACTTAGGGTCCGATGGCTATAAACAGTTGTGCGAGCTTGACTACAGCTCATCTGGCTTGGATCTCAGAGTTCCAGACCTTCAAAGGTAACTGGGCAAAATGTGCCTGCTTCTGGTAGAGGCCCCTATTATCTTGGAGGAGTGAGTGTACTCGGGATGAAAGGAATAAGGACCCTCGGGCCTAAAGCAGTGGGAGAGGCAAGGAATGTGAGCCCGCGGTCCCTGAGCCAATCAGAGAGGGCCGTGATGGGGTCTGGGAAGGTGAGGTCGGCTAGGACATCATGAAGCCCCTGTTCCTGGGGTGAGGTCCTAAGTAGAGGGAAGACATGGGGGAACGGGCCTGCAAGGCTAAAGCGGAGGTAGGGGCTGGGAAATGAGGCCCGGTGTAAGAACCCAAATGCCCCAAGGGATCACACCCTGATCACATAAGTCCTTCTCGGCCACACCCCATCATGGCGCTGGTTGCCCTTTCCTTCCGTATTCTCCTTCCTACCGGCGCGAATCGTACACCAATCAGCTCACCCCCCAAGCCCCATGCGGTATGCTAAGTAGGGACTGTATCTTAAGCCAATCAGCTTTCCCTAAAAACCCTATGTATATGTTTGTGTGCCGCCTAATAAACGAGCCCTCTCCGGTGGGTCATCAACTGGTGTCGACTCGTCCTTTCACCCGGACACCTCGGCCAATGATAGGGGTGGGGGCGGGGGCGGGCGGGGCCTGCTCCGGGCCTTGTAAGTGCGGGTTTCTGCGCGGGAACGCACACCACGAAGGCAGTGAGCAGCTCTCTCCACCCCAGGGGCATCCTTCAGGCGTCTTCAAGCCCTCAGGTGAGGTGGTGCGGTCCCGCTGGGGCCAGAGGACGATGGGGACGGGAGCACGCAGGGACTCCGTGGCGGGGCTGTCGCGCCTTCGGGAGCCCTAGGGGCCCGGATTGGGGTTGGCTTTTCCCGTCAGCGCCGCGGGGCGAGACTCGTGCCTTTGTCTGCCCTCGGCGCGCCTCCTGTGCGAGATGCCGAGCCCTCCTGGGGGTCGGGCCCTGGAAGGCCCGAGGGGCGGACCCCCAAAGCGGCCGGCCGGTCCGCGGAAGAAGTGCAGGTCGGAGGCTTCGAGGACGAAGCGGAGTTGAGGGCTCGCCCGGAATGGGCCCTCTGGGCCTGGCCCCTCGCTCCCTCCCCTCCCGTGGCCCTTCGGCTGGGCGCCCGACCAGGATGACAGTTATTTTCCAATGAAAGCAAGATGCTCCTGTCAAAGTGGCCTGTGCGCCCGGCCCTGTTATTTGTTTGTCCCGGTTTCCCCAGCTTTGAGGTTGGCTTCTGAGCGCTTGGCACGGGAGGGTCATAGGGTAAGGTCAACTGAATGGAGGGGACGTGTTTGAAACTACTGGCCGCTTGGGGGCGTCTCTGTTCTACTCTGGTCGCTAGACGTGTCTCGCCCCACCAGGGTGGGAACAGACATGCGCAGGAGAGCTCCGCCTTCCGGTTTCTGGGGTCTCTTATTCTTTGTTCTGGACGAACCTAGAATGTTCAGAGGCCGCCGCAAGGCATTTCATCAGGTCCACAGCAAGACTCTTCTGAGCCTTGTCTCCTTGCCTCGCCCTTGACAGAGAAAACGTGGTGAAATAAGACTGTGTATTTAGCGTATCCCATTCTGCTGAAGTCGTGAGTCTGATCCTAATTAGCTGCCCCTTCTTACAGTGTTTACAAACCGCTGCCACAAGGGGCTAGTATAGGACGAGTAACCAGTTACGACCGGATTAAATCCTCTCCCCTCTCTTATTGCAGCACCTTAATCTACTGTTTGGGGGCATTTAAAATGGAAAGAAATTAGTACAACTTTGGCCACCCCTTTTTGTGTGCTGCTCCCCATCCTCCAAGAAAAATGCCGTCGCCACCCCACCCCCCCCCACCCCCCGGTAATTGAACAGACAGCGAAGATTCTTAGATAGTGCTGTGATCTATTAGAAAATCATTGACTGGTTGAACCAAGTTTTTATTATATTCTTCGACCCCTAATTGTTCCTGTGCTTCTCTTACCTCCATTGTACCTTTGCTGTGATTTTAAAAGAGTCGGACATGTTGGCTCCGGGTTTCTAGAGCGTCTTGGTTTCTAGTGTATCCTGATCTAAGGGCATTTTCTGCTTATCAGAATAGGGGTATTGAAGTGAATTTCAAAGTAATGAAAATAGAATTCTTCTAAGATGCGCTGGTGTTTTCCTGTGGAAGATCAGTAGGTAAAATATACATGACTATTACGTTTGAACATTTATGACTGTTACTACTTTGTCTGACGATAGTTCTGCCAGGGAAGTTTCTTAAAAGAAATTGTTTTCGGTCTTTCTTTTAGTCAAGATGAGTGATAAGCCAGACTTGTCGGAGGTGGAGAAGTTTGACAAGTCAAAACTGAAGAAAACTCATACCGAGGAAAAAAATACTCTTCCCTCAAAGGAAAGTAAGTCATGGAGGGTTTCTAGCTGAGACAGACAATGGTGAAAGTTGGTATCTTCAGTGAATAAACCTATCTTCTAGTAATTTTTACTATCGAGGAAGTAATTATTAGAGTACCATTTTATTTTATGCAGCCATGACAACTATCAAAGAGTTGTCTCCTTCTTTGGATTATATAAATGGTTCGCACATGATAGGCCCTAGTAGTAATGGGGAAGTAAAAACCACTTCCCTGTTGGAAAATTACTAAAACACACATTGAAACCAATCTTAAACATTGGACTTAGCACTAGAAAAACCTTACTTCTGTCTACTTTTAGTTATTTGGCATTTTTCTGCATCTAGAAATTTGAGTCCATTATCTCATGCCTAAAGAACCATGCCAGCTCTGCGGTCTGGGCCTTCTCCAATCTGATGACAAGATAGGGATGCAGAACGAGTTTCGATCTTGGGTGCACTTGAGGCTCCCAGACTTAAGGGATCAGTTTTGCCCTCCAGAGTAACAGACAGCTGGAGAAACTCCAAGCATATTCACAACAGCTGAGGGGCATTTTCTGTCATGTGTGCGTTATTTGAGAGTTCCGAAATTAGTGAAAATTATCTCAAAGTGTATAACTTCCAAATGGTATCGTCAGAGATAAACGTGAGCAAAATGCTTCACTTCCTCCTCGGTCTCAAATAATCTATCGAAAAACTGTCAACAACACAAATCTGCCTCTCGAATGAAAGCAAAAACCAAAAAAACTGCAATTGAAGTAGATTCTAATGAATGTTCGAGTGGTAAACATGCACACACGTGCACACATGCACCCCGCTGTGAGCATTTGTGGTTAGTGCCTTAGCATTCTCAATTAAAAGCATGTATGGCAGCCTTCCATGACTTACCTAAAGCTGTTTTGTAAGAAACTGAATTAAATCTTAGGAAAATACTCTTAGTGATATATATTTTTTTTGTTTTGTTTTGTTTTTCCCCTCAGCGATCCAGCAGGAGAAACAGTGTGCTCAGACATCGTAAAACGGGATCTCCTCCCAAGAGGAAATTTCAACATTGCCCGAGAGCCTTGGTTTTATGCTTGTTTTTTGCAAACCGTTGTGTTTGTAGCGATTTTAGGCATCTTCTGCTGTCCTCTCATTTCTATTCCCTGGCTAAAAGGTCAGGTGGAACCAAAGTTTCCTGAAGTGTGCTTTCAAACTTGCCGTTGGTGTGTAAATTCCAGATGGCAGATGTTGCGAATAATCTCACCAGTGTTGACCCTTGTGTGTGTAGCCCTTTCACCCCCAGCAGGATAAGCCAGGTTTAACCTTCTGCAATGGGTGCCTCCATTGCTTCATTATCTTCATGAAGTTGCATGCTTCTGCAACTTCTCACAGTTTGTTTTTATTTCCAATGTAGTAATGAAATAATAAATACAGTCATTATCTGGCGGCTCTCGACTTCATTTCTTCTAAGGAAGGAAAAGTACACAAGGGTACCCTTTTTCGCCAAACAAAACGGTTGAAGGAAAACCTCTTCAGCAGTGGACTAAGCCCCTTATCTCAGAGTGAAGAAAGACAAACACAGGGTCTGAAGTGACCCACTCAAGCTGAATAAGAACTGAAATTCAAGCTGGGCTGTCTTGCCTTCTGGAAAGTGTTTTCCGACTGAATGGGAGGGGGCACCTAAGCTTGGGGTTGGATGGAAAGGGCGCGGGAGGCACTTGTTAACACGCACTGTACTGAGCACATCACATCTTCAGTTGAGCGTCAACTCAGATATCTGATGCCCACTGATGACCTGTAACACTGAACCTCTGATCTGGTTCTTCTACTGAACAGAATTTACTGTCTCCTGAAGCAAGCATTTTTGGTTTCATGGTGAGCATAAGTGCTGTGGACCGTATGGTGTTCCCCCACCCCCACCACACCAAATTCATATTTTGAAGGTCTACCCCTCAATGCGACTCTACCTGGAGATAGACTTTTTAGGAAGTCATTAAGGTTAAATGAGGCTACAAGGGCTGGGCCCCTCTGTGATCTATTACTATAGGTATCTTCCCACCATAAGGGATTATACCGTCCATACCTATTTGCAACCTCAACTATTATCTTACCTCCCTCTTTCTAGGGGCTCACATCCTTAAATACTCACTGGGGTTACAGAAAGTGGAAGGTGTTTTCTCTGCTCTAGCACAAATTTCCACAAGCAAAACAGCAGGTGGGTCAACTAAGGTAAAGTGTGGTTGAGGTGACACAATCTCAGAGCTTAGGGTAACCAGAAGATTTGAGCCCTGGAGGTCACCATGTTGGTCATCACTACCTTACCATCTGCCTGAAGCAATTGCCCAGTAGAGTTACTCAGTCCCTTACACTGACATGCTGCTTACACGCTTCCCTGCCTGCCTGTAACTTCTATGCCATAATCCTAGGAGAGCATGCTGGAGACCCATACAGCGTGGTTAATCCATCCTCCAGTATTTGAAGTCAGCTGTTGTTTTCCTGCCCCCATACGTCCAAGTCTTCTCCAGCTGACCTTTTCAGAGCATTTGGACCCAAGTTACACAGATGGGGACCCATAACGGTTGCACTTTAGACGGACGGACACAAGTTTAGCCATTATCAGGTCCCTGGATCCCGATTCTGTCATCCAGCCCATTTGCTCTCCTTTCAGTTTGCCATTTGCAGCTTGATAAAGATGCTGTACGTCCACGACAGACTCAGTAACGTGTGCATTAGCACACTAATCCAGCTCAAGATTAGGCCCATTTCAGATGCCTAAAGGAAAGCATGTCAGGTGAGCTGGGGATGGGACGAAAACTCCCAGTTTTTAGTTGCACCTGGTAACCGTCATTTTTTTTTTTAAAGGATTGATTCCTCCCAGGGCAGTGTAAATGATAAACTGAGTGGGAGCAAGTGAGAGGTATGTGGTGGGAGGGGAAGTCACATAGTTTCTAAGTGAACGCTCCTACAGAAATAAGACGGGAAGAACGATTGCTCACTGGAAGTAGTTTTGCCCTGCATTTCTCAAGTAAATCACATGGGCCTAATCTTGTAGTGAGTGACTAGGTTCACTTGTCTTTCCAAGCAGAGGGAGGTTTTTTTCCCAAGCATCCGGGATTGAGGTTTCAGAGCCCTGAATCCATTTATTATTTGCAAAACCAACCATCCGAAGGTCTTCTTGTAGCAGTTACATTTACGGGAAAAAAGAAAAGCCTGGAGTTAAGTGGATTTTCTTATGCATGTCTACATCTTTTGAAAATACCTGGTCCATGCTTTGACACCTGTATCCTGTCAGTGTACATAGGCCGACATGTCCTTAATTGCAAAGAACAGAAAATGGCAAAAAGCTGGAAAGCCATAATATATATGCTGCAAGTTAATCCAAAGACAAAAATCAGCCAAATCGTATGTCACGACGACTTCATCTTTGCAAAGGGTCAAAAACCTCATTTAGTGTCATCACTTAAAATTCTCAAGAAACTGCACAGGCAAGTGAGTTTTAGGAATGCCCTAGAATGTAACCATCGCATATTCACACCTGAGAAAAATATCTTGCCCTTCGTCTCTCAAATGCATAGGAATATGTTTGATCCTTGCCTTGGGAAGTTTCAACCGGTATGATCTCGGGCAAGTGACAATCTATTGTGGTTCAGTTTCTTCATCCATGGAAATGGAGATGATAACACTGTTTCCTTCAAGGGGATGTGGTGAAAAGTAGTTGAGGTACTCCCCGTCAAGTGCTTAGCACAATGCTGGCACAGTCGCCAAGCACGCCATGTCCGAGGTCACCAAGGCCAAGCTCAGGTTCCCCATGAGCACCTGAGCTGCCTCCCGCCCCCGAGCATCGCCCCCGAAGGCTGTTTTCAGAGCCACCCCAGTCGGCCCGTAAATCCTGGAGCCCTCCGAAGGTGTGCCCGTGGCAGTTTGAGGGCAGGGGTCAGGGGGCGTGCTGCCAATGTGTATTAGTCTTCCTTTTTTTATTTCTTTCTTCCTTATAGTTAAAGTGTACGACACGATGGCTCTGGCTCGTACGCATATACATAGTGAAGAGATTACTACAGTCAAACAAATGACCATCTTCATCACCTTCTACCCTTGTATGCTAAGAGAATCTAAAATCTACTGTCTTGGTAAAGTTTCAGAATCAAACACAACATTATTAACAATAGTCGTCCTGCTGTACTTTGGATCTCCAGACGTATTCATTGGCCCAATTCCTGATTTGTACCCCTTGACCTCCTTGTTCCCATTTGCTCCTCTCCCTGCAGTGGGTAGTTTTCTGGCAGGTGGCAGGTGGCTTGCTGCTGGCTTCCCAGCATTCTTTACTGTGAACCACATTGTCAACACTAATATAACTGTCCTTCATTGTTTTTATTATACATAACGCTCGAGTTTGTATATCATATAATTGGATCGATTTCTGTAATTTATATGTGCACAAGTGTATGGAAGTCCTGTGATTGAATTAAATTACCACAGAATCTTTTGATTTTAAAACATTGCCACATAATCGATTCCCTTTTCCTCTGTTAGGAGTTTTCATTGAAAAGTAAATTTGAAAGCATTTAGAAAAAGTTTTTTTTTTTTACACAGGAGCTCTAATATGTAGTCACCAGTTCTAAAATGTGCTCTCCTTTTCAGCATCTAAGAGTTTTGAATAGATTTATTTTACACTTTACACAGGTTGCATATTTTAAAATATCCCCTATCGGTTAGTTTTCACTATGAAAACCTGGGCTTTTCCACTTTTTGTTCCAGATTCATTGAGGGTTTTAAATAAGGACTGGATGTAGGGGATGGGCAGCCAGGTCCCTTGACGTCCAGGAGCGCTAGTCACCAGTTCGTAGTAACTAGCTGCTAGGAACTAGTTGCTAGTTACTAGTAAAGTAGTGACTTCAGTTTCTAGAAAGCCTAGGAATAAGTACTGTTGTGGAACTCTTGGATTTAATTTTTTCTATGCTGTGTTTTGTTTCCTCACGTGTGTTTCTAATGGGCTAAGTAATAAAGTTAATGCGGAAAAAAAGGTTGACTGGAGTGTTATCGTCCTGTTAATACTCTATTCCGCATATAGATGCTTAGGATGTGTTATTTATTTTAAAGTTTTAATAATATATTTTATTTAATCCAACATAGCAAAATTATAATTTCTATATGTAATGAATATCAACAGTTTGTCAATTACGTAAGCGCTGACTCTTCCCTTCAGTTGGTTTTCTCTGCAAACCGCACCAGGAGGTGCCACATTTTCGTCCATCAACTACTGAAGAAAGTAGTCATACGTTCTGTTCCCTTCTAGTCCTCAAACCCAGTCGTCCCTTGTCCCACAGACATTTCATCTGTGTCAGTCCCATTTTGTTCCCTGTCTACAATTCCCAACGTCATTTTGGTGCTTTGCTGATGTTTCTACTTGATTTCTGAATTTCCAAACGGAAACCACAAACACCCATAGCGCAGTCATCATTTCCTAATCGTGTTGATTTCTTAAAATCACTTTTCCTTAGAGGATATGTAGGAGATCAGTACTGACGGAAAACTCTAGAAAATTATTTTAGGTCACACAGAACAAAAAGCAACAGAAGAACAGAAAATTTACTCGGATTTTGAGGAAGCCACAAATAGCACGATAAATTAAGTGGTTACAGGTCTTTCGGGTCATCTGAGGCGGCTCTGAAAAGAGCCTTTGGGGGGCCGTGCCCGCGAGCAGGAGGCGGCTCATGTGCTCATGGTGAACCTGAGCACAGCCCTGGTGCCCTCGGTCACGGCATGCTTGCGGAGCTCCCCGGTCAGCAGCAGGTGCACGGCGGCCTGGATGTCCTGTGAGGTGAGGGTGCAGCGCTGGTTGTAACGGGCCAGGCGGCCGGCCTCTTCGGCGAGGCGCTCGAAGAGGTCGCTAATGCACGAGTCCATGACGTTCACGGCCTGCTGGGACAGGCTGAGGCCGTCGTGGACCAGCTTCAGAACCCTGGGGAAATAGGTGGCGAAACTGTCCTCGCCGCGGCGGCCGCGGCGGCAGCGGGTGTGACGGCGGCTGCGGCGGCGATGGCGCCTGGGCTTCTTCTGTTTCAGGGCCGTCGGAGCGCCCTTCTCAGGCGCCTGGGTGCTGACACCTTCCTCCGGAGACGGGGCAGAGGCAGGCTCCGCCATCCCTCAGGCAACCCCCAAGAGCTAGGAGGCACCGACGATGGCGCTGCTGCCAGGCGGGGAGCCCTTTTTATAGTCGCTGCCTTGCCTCACGTCATGCGTGACCTCGACTTCTGACTGGGTGTCAGGGCACACAGGGAGCGCGTGAGTGAGCCTAGCGGAGTGCGCTGGGACTGCACGGTCCTCCTGCTGGCGGTCCCTCCACCAATCACAGTGAGCGTCTGGAGCCCTGCAAGCTGCCTGTCTGGTCCCATACAGAAATTCACAGCAAGAGAACCCACACAGGAAGGCTGTGGCACGGCCAGCAGAGGGCTCCTGGACGTGGAGATGTGTCGGTCCACCTCCCGCCTCCGGTTCTGATCGAAACCCTCAATGAATCAGGATAACGGAGTAAAAAACTACCGTTTGTAAAGAGTGAAATCAAACACAACTGGGGTATTTAGACCTACATAAGAAAATTCAGCATTTACCAGGTTTGTAGTCACACTCCTAATGATACTTAGATCCGAAAAAGTACCCTACATTCTAGCATTGCTGAATACATAGAACAGCCCTTGATTGAAAGAGAAAAAAGGTATTGGTCTAATTTTGCAGTAAGTCACCCAAAAGGTAAGAGACAGTCAAGAAATAGTTTAAAATCACGTGCTTTTCAAAAATCGGACAGTTCGAGAAAATTTATTCCTTAAATGTATTTGTGGAAAAATGAACCCCAAATACGGAACCAGTACAGAATGAAGAAGAATTAGAGAAATGGAGGTCATCAAGGAACTTGTCACAGAAAGAAAGAAAGAAAAGAAAGAAAGAAAGAAAGAAAGAAAGAAAGAAAGAAAGAAAAGACAATAAACAACCATATAGTACAAATCACAGTAAATGAGCCCTCAGGCAAAGAATCACACCCATTCCATCAGGAGCTGCTTCCACCTCAACTCCAAGGCTGAAGAGTCCAGGAAAATTTTGATTGGCTCTCTTGGGAAACCCGGTTCCATGGTGAGCCGGTGGCTATGACTCCGTGGCTACAGGTTCCTCATTGCCTGACTGAGAACAGACTGGGGCTTGAGCTGCTCTGATTGGACCTTCCATCATCCCTATTATGCATAAATGCAAGTCATGAAGGTTTGTGCTTTCTAAACCCAAAGATTATAGACTGGAGAGGAACATAACTGGATAAAACTGAACGAGTTAAAATAGTAACTTCAGTTTCTAGAAAGCCTAGGGATAGGTATTGCTTCTTGAAATTTTCTCCTTAGTTATTTCTGTGATCGGTTGGGTCCTCCTTTGTGTTTCTGTATGTACTCCATAATACTGAGAATGCCGAAAAACGTTTGATGCAGGATGTTTGTCCTGCTCCTACTATGTTCCCCATATGGATGCTTACAGTTCGTTATTTATTCTCCATGAGTTTGAGGATTCCAGCACCGGCCAGAAATTTAAAAAAAAACAAATGTATATATAAATATAAATATATATATATATATATATGTATATGTATATATTTGTATGTACACACATATATATTCATTTTTACATGTATACAGACACATATGTATATGTGTATGTGTATATGTGTGTTTGTGTGTGTGTGTATAAATACTATGTGTGTGTGTGTGTGTGTGTGTGTGTGTGTGACTGTGGATATATATTTGAGGACTGAAACACAGGAGAGAAATAACTGAGTCAAAAATGTCAAGAAACAATATCTAATCCACCTTCTTTAGAAACTGAAGTTACTAGTTTAATTCATTCAGATTTTACCAATTCTGTTCATTGCCAGGCAATATAATGTGTGTGGAAATATATATACATTTTTTTTTTTTTAGAAAGGTAAAACATCATGTTTTGCGTCTATGTGCAATGGGGATGATGGGAGGGACCTGTTGGATGAGGTGTCCCAGGCTGAACCAATTAGAAGCCTCCTGAAATGTTTGGACTTGCAGTTGAGGGGAATTGTGTCATTAAATAGGTCTGAGTCCTTGACTGCTGTTTGTTGTTTTGTTTGAATGGTTTTATGCTTTTAATCATGTTGATTTACAGATATTATATTAGTTTCTAAAGCTGTCGTAAATAAATTCGAGAGTCTCGGTGACTTAAAAAATATATATTTATCATCTCACAGTTCTGGATGCCAAATAGCCCCTCTTCATAAGCACACCAGTCATATTGGGTTAGGACCGACCCTCACGACTTCACTTTAAACACAGTTACCTCTATAGAGACTATCTCCAAAATAGGGTCACCTCCTGAAGTACTGGGGGGTCACAAGGTCAACACAAGAATTTTGAGAGGGTACAATTCAATAAAGAATATTAAGCTTTCTGCCCCTCCAAAAAATTAATGTACTTCCATGAAAAATACATTCACACCTTCCCTACAGCCCCCAAATCTTAACCCATTGCAGTTCAACTTTAAGTCCAAAATCTCATCTACAAATCTTATATATCTGCTACGGGTGAGACTCCAGTTGTGACTGATGCTGAGGCAGAATTTATCCTTATCCCTGAACCTGCGAAAACAGACAGCAAATTACCAGTTTCCAAAAACAGTAGCGGGACAGGCATAGAATAGACATTACCATTCCAAATGTGGGAAATCAGAAGAAAACTAGAGTTTATGGGCCCTAAGCAGGTTTGCACCATAGTAGGGCTAATTCCATTAGATTTAAGGGATTGAAAACAGTCCTCTTTAATCATTGCTCTGCCCTCTGGACCCTCTGGGATAGCAGCATGAAACTCTCAGCCCTGGGCAGTGGGGACCTCTTCCCCAGCCTGGTTTGTTACAGAAGAGGTGGCACTAGCCATCTAGAATGGAGAAAGTGGCCTCCATCTATGGGATCAAGGAGATCATGGCCTCATCCCCCAGACCTGTGTCCCTGTTCTCAACAAGACTCTGTCTGGATTCTCCTCTTGCCATTGCTGTTTTCTCAGAGTCCTGCTGGAAGAGTGGAATCACCATAGCTTTACTGATGTCTTCCTTGGTTTCCCAGGGTCTGAAAAGTACGTGCAAGTCTGCAGCCACAGGCCGACTGGAAAACAACTTTACATCCACGTAAATACTGTCATCTTGCCCCATAACCACGGTTCAACAGATCACATAACTGTGGGAAAGGAGGGAACCCCGATAAATGCTTACCAAGGAAAAACTGTGTCCTTTTACATTCTTTTACAGCCCATGTGGTTTTAGGTCCCAACATGGCTTTGGTCCTGCTCACTCTAGCGATATTAATGAAATTTGAGAAAGAGAGAAGAAAAGTGGGGTTTGAGGTACAAGATCCTAAGTGGAATCAAGTGCATCTGATTACTCACTTCAGGAGGGACGTGAGGAAAACGGGCACTTACTGAGTGAACATCTAGGATCCAGTGGTGTGGTTTACTACGTAGACAAGCTACGGGAAGTGCCTTTACTGCTTAAATAACACATTACGAGTACCAACGTAGCTAGAAAAAATATTAAGAAGAGAAAATAACCCACCAATTTTTTTTTTAATGGTGGAATAAGCGTTAAGTCAGGTCTTTGCTGAAGAAAGCTGTCATAGCTATATCATATTGCAAAAATAGACTTGAAGTCAACGGAGATTTCTTGAGGATAAAGATAGTCCCCCTGGGATAAAATGTTCAATTCATGTGGGAGGTATTATAAATTTAAGATGACCTATACTGGGTAGGGTAGCTTCAAACTATTTAAGTCAACACTTGACTGAATGACAATAAGGAGTAGCGAAGGTCACCACCAAATATAGACATTTGCAGCCACCTGTAAGCAAGTGGCCGAAACGTAACAAGGACTTAGAAATAAAGCACCTACCAAGCTTGCTTGACGAAATGGAGTAATGCGATAATATGAACCCGGAAATTAGAGAATGTGTTTTATCCACCTGATGTATATTTATGCACATAGAACATGTACTCGGCCATCAAGCAAGATTCCAGAAGTATCAAATACATATCACATTCTCTGACTACAGTACATTTAAGAATCAATGACAAACCATGTTGTCAAAACCAAATGTTTGGGATGACACAAATCACTCTAAAGAAATAATGGGCCAAAGGACAAATCATTACAGGGACTGAAAAATATTTATTGATGCGTGAGAATAAAATTTGTGGGGCATGCGTGAGTGCTACTGAGAGAGGATTTTATGGCCCACGTGCTGATTAAAAAGATTAAAAAGAAGGAAGCCTTGATCAGGCATTTTACGGAAGACCAAGCACAAACGATCACAAAGAACAACAAGAAGCACGATTGAAGAGGTGCCACCTCGCTCAAGTCTCCTGGAAAATGCCTACTACAACCACAGTGACATACTATTTCACACCGTCGGACCAGTGAGAATTAAAAAGGTCAGACCGCATCAAATGTTGGTGACTAGTGGGGACTCACACTCTGGTATTAGGAGGACAAATTGGTCTGACCATCTTGGAGAGCAATCTGGCAATACTAATTAATGCGCAGGATGCACACACTGCTGACAGCAGCAGTTCCATTGCTGGGTACACTACCTAGTGGCCTGAACACAAGGAGACGTGTGTGGGGACATTCTTAGCAGCCCTGTGGTCTGGGTGGGGCCTCTGGAAGATCTGCAGGGACCGAAGAGACAGCTAATGGACCCTGAAGCACTGACCTGGAAGAGGGAGGGATAGCACTAGATGTAGTCTCTCGAAAATGGAAACAGGTGTTCAAACAAAGATAACTACATGAACGTTCAGAGGTGCCCTATTCTCAATAGCCAAAAGGGGGAAACAACCCAAATGCCCATCAATGGACAAATAGATAAACTAAATGTCGTCCATCCATACCATGGATTATTATTCAGCTGTGAAAAGGAAGGAAGCAAGTACCGATTCACGCTACCACGTAGATGTACCATGAGGAAAACATTACACTATGTGAAAGCCGCCAGACACAGAAGGCCATGCGTTGGGTTCCATGGGAGGGAGAGCTCCACATGGGGGAAACCTCTGTCGACAGAAAGCAGATAAGTGGTTGCCAAGAGCTATTTATTGGGAGCGTGTGTATGTGTGTGCTCGGGGGTGGGGGGACGACGAGCATGGGGAGTGAGTGCTTAACGGGTACAGGGGTTTCTTGGCGGGGTGGTGAAAATGCTTTGGAAGCAGACGGTTGTGATTGTTCCACGACATCACGAATGTACTTGACACCATGTCGTACCCGTCCCCCACCCCTCTTTCTTTATCTTGCCTGCGATGCTCGGGTCCTACAGAAGGCGAGCGCTGCCACAGAGGGAGGGCCCAGGGGCGAGAGCGTGCGGGTGCCTTGCACCTGCCCTGGCCGGCCGTTTGTAGGCCCAGGCCCGCTCCCTCGGGGTCAACTGGAGGGCAGTGACGTCACCAGTGTGCGCGGCCACGAGCCTGTTCCGGACCAATGAGGGGCCGGGTCGCGGTAGCTAGGTTACGGAGTACGGGCCAAGTACCGACATCTTGAGAGGCATCCAGTCGAGCCAGACCTCGCAGATTGATCGGTCGTCTCCAAGGCCCGGCATGCCGAGCAGGAGGACGAGCCGTCCACGGTCGTCCGGTCTCAATAGGTGCCGTGCCGCCGCTCTCGTGCCCACCGAGCCGAGCTGACATTCTCCGTGAGCCACCCGGAGCGCCTCCTGCGGGAGGGCCACTACGCCCAGTGCCCGAGTTCGTGTGCGCCGGTCTTTCTAGGTGCCATCGTCGAGTACGTGACGGCCAAGGTCTTGGAGCTGGCGAGCGACGAGGCCCGGAGGAGCAGCAGGAGATGCATCACCTTGGAGCTGTTGGACGTGGCCGTGCACAGCAACGCGCTGCTCAGTGGCTTCTTCGTGACTACAACCATCTCCCAGGTGGCCCCAGCCTAGCTGTGGACGCCTGGCACCCAGGGGGCCTCACCAGCCCACCGATCCTCCGTCTACTCCTGCTAGCCCGGCGCCAGCCCCTTCCGTCACAGCCAGCCGGGACAGCCCTGGCCTGTCTTGTGCCTTCGGCGCCTTGTGTCATTAAAGTGTTTGAAAGTACCCACAGGCTTGCTCTATAAATTTTGTGTCAGAGTGGGGTGTGAGACACCCAATGTTGGACGGACGGGCAGGGAGTGGCGAGGGTCAGGGAACAGGGAGGGCACAGGGGAGCAGACTCTCGTGGTGACAATGGGGGTTGGTGTCCCCGTGTGGGAGGTGCTGTCTGGGGCGGGGGCACAGGAGGCTGCCACGTGGACCCTGAGCTAGTCACCGGAACGATGGTGTTCATTGGGGTGGAGCTCAAGGCCAAGACTGAGGTTTCCTGGTAGGATGAATGTCAAAAGGGGTTATGTTATGGAGGGGGACGGAGCCTCAGGTGGCATGGGAGCTCAAGTCAAGGGCTCAAGTGGGGCAGGGACGTTGACTGCCAGAGAGAGGAGTGATTGATGGGTGGGAACAATGCAGAAATCCCCAAAGGCGGAACTGGGGTCACAGGGGGTCAAGAGTTTAGTTTTGGCCTTGTTCAGAGGGAGAGGCTGGGAGACGCCCTTAGCTACCGGGATACGCAAGCTGTAGCCTAGCAACAGCGCGGTCAGGCCAGGCCCCGCCTCAGATGCCGCTCTCTGCGTATCACCAGGGCGACAGGACCGTGGCAGGTGTCCCGGGGCTGCGCCCAGGAGTGGCTGTCTATGTGGCCTGTTGCCAGCTGGCGGTAGGACGCTTCCAGCAGGCGCTCTTCCACCGGCCATGGAGGAGCTGGCCCTCACTCAGGCTGTCCGCCTCTTCCTGCGACAGGAGAGTGATGCTTGCCAGGGCCTGGTCATGGAGGTGTACCTTGATGTGATTTTTCTAAGAGTTTTTGAGTGTCAGCCCTTAGATCTGTCATCCATTTTGAATGAATTTTTATACATGGTGTGAGATAGAAGTCCAAGTTCACTCTTTTGCATGTGGATATCCAGTTGTCACAGCACCATTTGTGACAGGGATTATTCTTTTCCCCCACTGAATGGTCTTGGAACCTGTACTGAAAATCGACTATACACAGATATCAGGGTTAATTTCTGACTCTAAATCACGCATTTATTATGTTACTTTAATCTACGGACATGTCTACATCGAGGGTCACTTGTGGGCCAAACAAAGTGCTAGGGATTGGAGATATAAAGACGGATAGCCTTAGTAGATTCTCCTGTGGTTATTATCAACTGACTGTTCTCTTGTTCAGTGGCTGAGAAAGTTGAAAATGTGGCTTTGGCCCAGGAGAGCCTCATTGTCGTAGAGACGTCCAGCTGTGGGAGTGAATGACTCTGAACCACCCACGCTCACCTCCTCCATGACCCGGGCAAGGATTAGAACAGACAGCGCTGAGCAACGCTTCCATACCACTGTTTGGTCATCATGGCCTACTTAGGGTCCGATGGCTATAAACAGTTGTGCGAGCTTGACTACAGCTCATCTGGCTTGGATCTCAGAGTTCCAGACCTTCAAAGGTAACTGGGCAAAATGTGCCTGCTTCTGGTAGAGGCCCCTATTATCTTGGAGGAGTGAGTGTACTCGGGATGAAAGGAATAAGGACCCTCGGGCCTAAAGCAGTGGGAGAGGCAAGGAATGTGAGCCCGCGGTCCCTGAGCCAATCAGAGAGGGCCGTGATGGGGTCTGGGAAGGTGAGTTCGGCTAGGACATCATGAAGCCCCTGTTCCTGGGGTGAGGTCCTAAGTAGAGGGAAGACATGGGGGAACGGGCCTGCAAGGCTAAAGCGGAGGTAGGGGCTGGGAAATGAGGCCCGGTGTAAGAACCCAAATGCCCCAAGGGATCACACCCTGATCACATAAGTCCTTCTCGGCCACACCCCATCATGGCGCTGGTTGCCCTTTCCTTCCGTATTCTCCTTCCTACCGGCGCGAATCGTACACCAATCAGCTCACCCCCCAAGCCCCATGCGGTATGCTAAGTAGGGACTGTATCTTAAGCCAATCAGCTTTCCCTAAAAACCCTATGTATATGTTTGTGTGCCGCCTAATAAACGAGCCCTCTCCGGTGGGTCATCAACTGGTGTCGACTCGTCCTTTCACCCGGACACCTCGGCCAATGATAGGGGTGGGGGCGGGGGCGGGCGGGGCCTGCTCCGGGCCTTGTAAGTGCGGGTTTCTGCGCGGGAACGCACACCACGAAGGCAGTGAGCAGCTCTCTCCACCCCAGGGGCATCCTTCAGGCGTCTTCAAGCCCTCAGGTGAGGTGGTGCGGTCCCGCTGGGGCCAGAGGACGATGGGGACGGGAGCACGCAGGGACTCCGTGGCGGGGCTGTCGCGCCTTCGGGAGCCCTAGGGGCCCGGATTTGGAGTTGGCTTTTCCCGTCAGCGCCGCGGGGCGAGACTCGTGCCTTTGTCTGCCCTCGGCGCGCCTCCTGTGCGAGATGCCGAGCCCTCCCGGGGGTCGGGCCCTGGAAGGCCCAAGGGGCGGACCCCCAAAGCGGCCGGCCGGTCCGCGGAAGAAGTGCAGGTCGGAGGCTTCGAGGACGAAGCGGAGTTGAGGGCTCGCCCGGAATGGGCCCTCTGGGCCTGGCCCCTCGCTCCCTCCCCTCCCGTGGCCCTTCGGCCGGGCGCCCGACCAGGATGACAGTTATTTTCCAATGAAAGCAAGATGCTCCTGTCAAAGTGGCCTGTGCGCCCGGCCCTGTTATTTGTTTGTCCCGGTTTCCCCAGCTTTGAGGTTGGCTTCTGAGCGCTTGGCACGGGAGGGTCATAGGGTAAGGTCAACTGAATGGAGGGGACGTGTTTGAAACTACTGGCCGCTTGGGGGCGTCTCTGTTCTACTCTGGTCGCTAGACGTGTCTCGCCCCACCAGGGTGGGAACAGACATGAGCAGGAGAGCTCCGCCTTCCGGTTTCTGGGGTCTCTTATTCTTTGTTCTGGACAAACCTAGAATGTTCAGAGGCCGCCGCAAGGCATTTCATCAGGTCCACAGCAAGACTCTTCTGAGCCTTGTCTCCTTGCCTCGCCCTTGACAGAGAAAACGTGGTGAAATAAGACTCTGTGTATTTAGCGTATCCCATTCTGCTGAAGTCGTGAGTCTGATCCTAATTAGCTGCCCCTTCTTACAGTGTTTACAAACCGCTGCCCCAAGGGGCTAGTATAGGACGAGTAACCAGTTACGACCGGATTAAATCCTCTCCCCTCTCTTATTGCAGCACCTTAATCTACTGTTTGGGGGCATTTAAAATGGAAAGAAATTAGTACAACTTCGGCCACCCCTTTTTGTGTGCTGCTCCCCATCCTCCAAGAAAAATGCCGTCGCCACCCCACCCCCCCCCACCCCCCGGTAATTGAACAGACAGCGAAGATTCTTAGATAGTGCTGTCATCTATTAGAAAATCATTGACTGGTTGAACCAAGTTTTTATTATATTCTTCGACCCCTAATTGTTCCTGTGCTTCTCTTACCTCCATTGTACCTTTGCTGTGATTTTAAAAGAGTCGGACATGTTGGCTCCGGGTTTCTAGAGCGTCTTGGTTTCTAGTGTATCCTGATCTCAGGGCATTTTCTGCTTATCAGAATAGGGGTATTGAAGTGAATTTCAAAGTAATGAAAATAGAATTCTTCTAAGATGCGCTGGTGTTTTCCTGTGGAAGATCAGTAGGTAAAATATACATGACTATTACGTTTGAACATTTATGACTGTTACTACTTTGTCTGACGATAGTTCTGCCAGGGAAGTTTCTTAAAAGAAATTGTTTTCGGTCTTTCTTTTAGTCAAGATGAGTGATAAGCCAGACTTGTCGGAGGTGGAGAAGTTTGACAAGTCAAAACTGAAGAAAACTCATACCGAGGAAAAAAATACTCTTCCCTCAAAGGAAAGTAAGTCATGGAGGGTTTCTAGCTGAGACAGACAATGGTGAAAGTTGGTATCTTCAGTGAATAAACCTATCTTCTAGTAATTTTTACTATCGAGGAAGTAATTATTAGAGTACCATTTTATTTTATGCAGCCATGACAACTATCAAAGAGTTGTCTCCTTCTTTGGATTATATAAATGGTTCGCACATGATAGGCCCTAGTAGTAATGGGGAAGTAAAAACCACTTCCCTGTTGGAAAATTACTAAAACACACATTGAAACCAATCTTAAACATTGGACTTAGCACTAGAAAAACCTTACTTCTGTCTACTTTTAGTTATTTGGCATTTTTCTGCATCTAGAAATTTGAGTCCATTATCTCATGCCTAAAGAACCATGCCAGCTCTGCGGTCTGGGCCTTCTCCAATCTGATGACAAGATAGGGATGCAGAACGAGTTTCGATCTTGGGTGCACTTGAGGCTCCCAGACTTAAGGGATCAGTTTTGCCCTCCAGAGTAACAGACAGCTGGAGAAACTCCAAGCATATTCACAACAGCTGAGGGGCATTTTCTGTCATGTGTGCGTTATTTGAGAGTTCCGAAATTAGTGAAAATTATCTCAAAGTGTATAACTTCCAAATGGTATCGTCAGAGATAAACGTGAGCAAAATGCTTCACTTCCTCCTCGGTCTCAAATAATCTATCGAAAAACTGTCAACAACACAAATCTGCCTCTCGAATGAAAGCAAAAACCAAAAAAACTGCAATTGAAGTAGATTCTAATGAATGTTCGAGTGGTAAACATGCACACACGTGCACACATGCACCCCGCTGTGAGCATTTGTGGTTAGTGCCTTAGCATTCTCAATTAAAAGCATGTATGGCAGCCTTCCATGACTTACCTAAAGCTGTTTTGTAAGAAACTGAATTAAATCTTAGGAAAATACTCTTAGTGATATATATATTTTTTGTTTTGTTTTTTTTTTTCCCCTCAGCGATCCAGCAGGAGAAACAGTGTGCTCAGACATCGTAAAACGGGATCTCCTCCCAAGAGGAAATTTCAACATTGCCCGAGAGCCTTGGTTTTATGCTTGTTTTTTGCAAACCGTTGTGTTTGTAGCGATTTTAGGCATCTTCTGCTGTCCTCTCATTTCTATTCCCTGGCTAAAAGGTCAGGTGGAACCAAAGTTTCCTGAAGTGTGCTTTCAAACTTGCCGTTGGTGTGTAAATTCCAGATGGCAGATGTTGCGAATAATCTCACCAGTGTTGACCCTTGTGTGTGTAGCCCTTTCACCCCCAGCAGGATAAGCCAGGTTTAACCTTCTGCAATGGGTGCCTCCATTGCTTCATTATCTTCATGAAGTTGCATGCTTCTGCAGCTTCTCACAGTTTGTTTTTATTTCCAATGTAGTAATGAAATAATAAATACAGTCATTATCTGGCGGCTCTCGACTTCATTTCTTCTAAGGAAGGAAAAGTACACAAGGGTACCCTTTTTCGCCAAACAAAACGGTTGAAGGAAAACCTCTTCAGCAGTGGACTAAGCCCCTTATCTCAGAGTGAAGAAAGACAAACACAGGGTCTGAAGTGACCCACTCAAGCTGAAAAAGAACTGAAATTCAAGCTGGGCTGTCTTGCCTTCTGGAAAGTGTTTTCCGACTGAATGGGAGGGGGCACCTAAGCTTGGGGTTGGATGGAAAGGGCGCGGGAGGCACTTGTTAACACGCACTGTACTGAGCACATCACATCTTCAGTTGAGCGTCAACTCAGATATCTGATGCCCACTGATGACCTGTAACACTGAACCTCTGATCTGGTTCTTCTACTGAACAGAATTTACTGTCTCCTGAAGCAAGCATTTTTGGTTTCATGGTGAGCATAAGTGCTGTGGACCATATGGTGTTCCCCCACCCCCACCACACCAAATTCATATTTTGAAGGTCTACCCCTCAATGCGACTCTACCCGGAGATAGACTTTTTAGGAAGTCATTAAGGTTAAATGAGGCTACAAGGGCTGGGCCCCTCTGTGATCTATTACTATAGGTATCTTCCCACCATAAGGGATTATACCGTCCATACCTATTTGCAACCTCAACTATTATCTTACCTCCCTCTTTCTAGGGGCTCACATCCTTAAATACTCACTGGGGTTACAGAAAGTGGAAGGTGTTTTCTCTGCTCTAGCACAAATTTCCACAAGCAAAACAGTAGGTGGGTCAACTAAGGTAAAGTGTGGTTGAGGTGACACAATCTCAGAGCTTAGGGTAACCAGAAGATTTGAGCCCTGGAGGTCACCATGTTGGTCATCACTACCTTACCATCTGCCTGAAGCAATTGCCCAGTAGAGTCACTCAGTCCCTTACACTGACATGCTGCTTACACGCTTCCCTGCCTGCCTGTAACTTCTATGCCATAATCCTAGGAGAGCATGCTGGAGACCCATACAGCGTGGTTAATCCATCCTCCAGTATTTGAAGTCAGCTGTTGTTTTCCTGCCCCCATACGTCCAAGTCTCCTCCAGCTGACCTTTTCAGAGCATTTGGACCCAAGTTACACAGATGGGGACCCATAACGGTTGCACTTTAGATGGACGGACACAAGTTTAGCCATTATCAGGTCCCTGGATCCCGATTCTGTCATCCAGCCCATTTGCTCTCCTTTCAGTTTGCCATTTGCAGCTTGATAAAGATGCTGTACGTCCACGACAGACTCAGTAACGTGTGCATTAGCACACTAATCCAGCTCAAGATTAGGCCCATTTCAGATGCCTAAAGGAAAGCATGTCAGGTGAGCTGGGGATGGGACGAAAACTCCCAGTTTTTAGTTGCACCTGGTAACCGTCATTTTTTTTTTAAAGGATTGATTCCTCCCAGGGCAGTGTAAATGATAAACTGAGTGGGAGCAAGTGAGAGGTATGTGGTGGGAGGGGAAGTCACATAGTTTCTAAGTGAACGCTCCTACAGAAATAAGACGGGAAGAACGATTGCTCACTGGAAGTAGTTTTGCCCTGCATTTCTCAAGTAAATCACATGGGCCTAATCTTGTAGTGAGTGACTAGGTTCACTTGTCTTTCCAAGCAGAGGGAGGTTTTTTTCCCAAGCATCCGGGATTGAGGTTTCAGAGCCCTGAATCCATTTATTATTTGCAAAACCAACCATCCGAAGGTCTTCTTGTAGCAGTTACATTTACGGGAAAAAAGAAAAGCCTGGAGTTAAGTGGATTTTCTTATGCATGTCTACATCTTTTGAAAATACCTGGTCCATGCTTTGACACCTGTATCCTGTCAGTGTACATAGGCCGACATGTCCTTAATTGCAAAGAACAGAAAATGGCAAAAAGCTGGAAAGCCATAATATATATGCTGCAAGTTAATCCAAAGACAAAAATCAGCCAAATCGTATGTCACGACGACTTCATCTTTGCAAAGGGTCAAAAACCTCATTTAGTGTCATCACTTAAAATTCTCAAGAAACTGCACAGGCAAGTGAGTTTTAGGAATGCCCTAGAATGTAACCATCGCATATTCACACCTGAGAAAAATATCTTGCCCTTCGTCTCTCAAATGCATAGGAATATGTTTGAACCTTGCCTTGGGAAGTTTCAACCGGTATGATCTCGGGCAAGTGACAATCTATTGTGGTTCAGTTTCTTCATCCATAGAAATGGAGATGATAACACTGTTTCCTTCAAGGGGATGTGGTGAAAAGTAGTTGAGGTACTCCCCGTCAAGTGCTTAGCACAATGCTGGCACAGTCGCCAAGCACGCCATGTCCGAGGTCACCAAGGCCAAGCTCAGGTTCCCCATGAGCACCTGAGCTGCCTCCCGCCCCCGAGCATCGCCCCCGAAGGCTGTTTTCAGAGCCACCCCAGTCGGCCCGTAAATCCTGGAGCCCTCCGAAGGTGTGCCCGTGGCAGTTTGAGGGCAGGGGTCAGGGGGCGTGCTGCCAATGTGTATTAGTCTTCCTTTTTTTATTTCTTCCTTCCTTATAGTTAAAGTGTACGACACGATGGCTCTGGCTCGTACGCATATACATAGTGAAGAGATTACTACAGTCAAACAAATGACCATCTTCATCACCTTCTACCCTTGTATGCTAAGAGAATCTAAAATCTACTGTCTTGGTAAAGTTTCAGAATCAAACACAACATTATTAACAATAGTCGTCCTGCTGTACTTTGGATCTCCAGACGTATTCATTGGCCCAATTCCTGATTTGTACCCCTTGACCTCCTTGTTCCCATTTGCTCCTCTCCCTGCAGTGGGTAGTTTTCTGGCAGGTGGCAGGTGGCTTGCTGCTGGCTTCCCAGCATTCTTTACTGTGAACCACATTGTCAACACTAATATAACTGTCCTTCATTGTTTTTATTATACATAACGCTCGAGTTTGTATATCATATAATTGGATCGATTTCTGTAATTTATATGTGCACAAGTGTATGGAAGTCCTGTGATTGAATTAAATTACCACAGAATCTTTTGATTTTAAAACATTGCCACATAATCGATTCCCTTTTCCTCTGTTAGGAGTTTTCATTGAAAAGTAAATTTGAAAGCATTTAGAAAAAGTTTTTTTTTTTACACAGGAGCTCTAATATGTAGTCACCAGTTCTAAAATGTGCTCTCCTTTTCAGCATCTAAGAGTTTTGCATAGATTTATTTTACACTTTACACAGGTTGCATATTTAAAAATATCCCCTATCGGTTAGTTTTCACTATGAAAACCTGGGCTTTTCCACTTTTTGTTCCAGATTCATTGAGGGTTTTAAATAAGGACTGGATGTAGGGGATGGGCAGCCAGGTCCCTTGACGTCCAGGAGCGCTAGTCACCAGTTCGTAGTAACTAGCTGCTAGGAACTAGTTGCTAGTTACTAGTAAAGTAGTGACTTCAGTTTCTAGAAAGCCTAGGAATAAGTACTGTTGTGGAACTCTTGGATTTAATTTTTTCTATGCTGTGTTTTGTTTCCTCACGTGTGTTTCTAATGGGCTAAGTAATAAAGTTAATGCGGAAAAAAAGGTTGACTGGAGTGTTATCGTCCTGTTAATACTCTATTCCGCATATAGATGCTTAGGATGTGTTATTTATTTTAAAGTTTTAATAATATATTTTATTTAATCCAACATAGCAAAATTATAATTTCTATATGTAATGAATATCAACAGTTTGTCAATTACGTAAGCGCTGACTCTTCCCTTCAGTTGGTTTTCTCTGCAAACCGCACCAGGAGGTGCCACATTTTCGTCCATCAACTACTGAAGAAAGTAGTCATGCGTTCTGTTCCCTTCTAGTCCTCAAACCCAGTCGTCCCTTGTCCCACAGACATTTCATCTGTGTCAGTCCCATTTTGTTCCCTGTCTACAATTCCCAACGTCATTTTGGTGCTTTGCTGATGTTTCTACTTGATTTCTGAATTTCCAAACGGAAACCACAAACACCCATAGCGCAGTCATCATTTCCTAATCGTGTTGATTTCTTAAAATCACTTTTCCTTAGAGGATATGTAGGAGATCAGTACTCACGGAAAACTCTAGAAAATTATTTTAGGCCACACAGAACAAAAAGCAACAGAAGAACAGAAAATTTACTCGGATTTTGAGGAAGCCACAAATAGCACGATAAATTAAGTGGTTACAGGTCTTTCGGGTCATCTGAGGCGGCTCTGAAAAGAGCCTTTGGGGGGCCGTGCCCGGGGGCAGGAGGCGGCTCATGTGCTCATGGTGAACCTGAGCACAGCCCTGGTGCCCTCGGTCACGGCATGCTTGCGGAGCTCCCCGGTCAGCAGCAGGTGCACAGCGGCCTGGATGTCCTGTGAGGTGAGGGTGCAGCGCTGGTTGTAACGGGCCAGGCGGCCGGCCTCTTCGGCGAGGCGCTCGAAGAGGTCGCTAATGCACGAGTCCATGACGTTCACGGCCTGCTGGGACAGGCTGAGGCCGTCGTGGACCAGCTTCAGAACCCTGGGGAAATAGGTGGCGAAACTGTCCTCGCCGCGGCGGCCGCGGCGGCAGCGGGTGTGACGGCGGCTGCGGCGGCGATGGCGCCTGGGCTTCTTCTGTTTCAGGGCCGTCGGAGCGCCCTTCTCAGGCGCCTGGGTGCTGACACCTTCCTCCGGAGACGGGGCAGAGGCAGGCTCCGCCATCCCTCAGGCAACCCCCAAGAGCTAGGAGGCACCGACGATGGCGCTGCTGCCAGGCGGGGAGCCCTTTTTATAGTCGCTGCCTTGCCTCACGTCATGCGTGACCTCGACTTCTGACTGGGTGTCAGGGCACACAGGGAGCGCGTGAGTGAGCCTAGCGGAGTGCGCTGGGACTGCACGGTCCTCCTGCTGGCGGTCCCTCCACCAATCACAGTGAGCGTCTGGAGCCCTGCAAGCTGCCTGTCTGGTCCCATACAGAAATTCACAGCAAGAGAACCCACACAGGAAGGCTGTGGCACGGCCAGCAGAGGGCTCCTGGACGTGGAGATGTGTCGGTCCACCTCCCGCCTCCGGTTCTGATCGAAACCCTCAATGAATCAGGATAACGGAGTAAAAAACTACCGTTTGTAAAGAGTGAAATCAAACACAACTGGGGTATTTAGACCTACATAAGAAAATTCAGCATTTACCAGGTTTGTAGTCACACTCCTAATGATACTTAGATCCGAAAAAGTACCCTACATTCTAGCATTGCTGAATACATAGAACAGCCCTTGATTGAAAGAGAAAAAAGGTATTGGTCTAATTTTGCAGTAAGTCACCCAAAAGGTAAGAGACAGTCAAGAAATAGTTTAAAATCACGTGCTTTTCAAAAATCGGACAGTTCGAGAAAATTTATTCCTTAAATGTATTTGTGCAAAAATGAACCCCAAATACGGAACCAGTACAGAATGAAGAAGAATTAGAGAAATGGAGGTCATCAAGGAACTTGTCACCATTACAAAGAAAGAAAGAAAGAAAGAGAGAGAGAGAGAGAGAGAGAGAGACAGAGAGAGAGAGAAAGAAAGAAAGAAAGAAAGAAAGAAAGAAAGAAAGAAAGAAAGAAAGAAAGAAAGAAAGAAAGAAAGAAAGAAAGAAAGAAAGAAAGAAAGAAAGAAAGAAAGAAAGAAAGAGAAAGAAAGACAATAAACAACCATACAGCACAATTCACAGTAAATGAGCCCTCAGGCAAAGAATCACACCCATTCCATCAGGAGCTGCTTCCACCTCAACTCCAAGGCTGAAGAGTCCAGGAAAATTTTGATTGGCTCTCTTGGGAAACCCGGTTCCATGGTGAGCCGGTGGCTATGACTCCGTGGCTACAGGTTCCTCATTGCCTGACTGAGAACAGACTGGGGCTTGAGCTGCTCTGGTTGGACCTTCCATCATCCCTATTATGCATAAATGCAAGTCATGAAGGTTTGTGCTTTCTAAACCCAAAGATTATAGACTGGAGAGGAACATAACTGGATAAAACTGAACGAGTTAAAATAGTAACTTCAGTTTCTAGAAAGCCTAGGGATAGGTATTGCTTCTTGAAATTTTCTCCTTAGTTATTTCTGTGATCGGTTGGGTCCTCCTTTGTGTTTCTGTATGTACTCCATAATACTGAGAATGCCGAAAAACGTTTGATGCAGGATGTTTGTCCTGCTCCTACTATGTTCCCCATATGGATGCTTACAGTTCGTTATTTATTCTCCATGAGTTTGAGGATTCCAGCACCGGCCAGAAATTAAAAAAAAAACAAATGTATATATAAATATATATATATATATATATATATATGTATATATTTGTATGTACACACATATATATTCATTTTTACATGTATACAGACACATATGTATATGTGTATGTGTATATGTGTGTTTGTGTGTGTGTGTATATATACTATGTGTGTGTGTGTGTGTGTGTGTGTGACTGTGGATATATATTTGAGGACTGAAACACAGGAGAGAAATAACTGAGTCAAAAATGTCAAGAAACAATATCTAATCCACCTTCTTTAGAAACTGAAGTTACTAGTTTAATTCATTCAGATTTTACCAATTCTGTTCATTGCCAGGCAATATAATGTGTGTGGAAATATATATACATTTTTTTTTTTTAGAAAGGTAAAACCTCATGTTTTGCGTCTATGTGCAATGGGGATGATGGGAGGGACCTGTTGGATGAGGTGTCCCAGGCTGAACCAATTAGAAGCCTCCTGAAATGTTTGGACTTGCAGTTGAGGGGAATTGTGTCATTAAATAGGTCTGAGTCCTTGACTGCTGTTTGTTGTTTTGTTTGAATGGTTTTATGCTTTTAATCATGTTGATTTACAGATATTATATTAGTTTCTAAAGCTGTCGTAAATAAATTCGAGAGTCTCGGTGACTTAAAAAATATATATTTATCATCTCACAGTTCTGGATGCCAAATAGCCCCTCTTCATAAGCACACCAGTCATATTGGGTTAGGACCGACCCTCACGACTTCACTTTAAACACAGTTACCTCTATAGAGACTATCTCCAAAATAGGGTCACCTCCTGAAGTACTGGGGGGTCACAAGGTCAACACAAGAATTTTGAGAGGGTACAATTCAATAAAGAATACTAAGCTTTCTGCCCCTCCAAAAAATTAATGTACTTCCATGAAAAATACATTCACACCTTCCCTACAGCCCCCAAATCTTAACCCATTGCAGTTCAACTTTAAGTCCAAAATCTCATCTACAAATCTTATATATCTGCTACGGGTGAGACTCCAGTTGTGACTGATGCTGAGGCAGAATTTATCCTTATCCCTGAACCTGCGAAAACAGACAGCAAATTACCAGTTTCCAAAAACAGTAGCGGGACAGGCATAGAATAGACATTACCATTCCAAATGTGGGAAATCAGAAGAAAACTAGAGTTTATGGGCCCTAAGCAGGTTTGCACCATAGTAGGGCTAATTCCATTAGATTTAAGGGATTGAAAACAGTCCTCTTTAATCATTGCTCTGCCCTCTGGACCCTCTGGGATAGCAGCATGAAACTCTCAGCCCTGGGCAGTGGGGACCTCTTCCCCAGCCTGGTTTGTTACAGAAGAGGTGGCACTAGCCATCTAGAATGGAGAAAGTGGCCTCCATCTATGGGATCAAGGAGATCATGGCCTCATCCCCCAGACCTGTGTCCCTGTTCTCAACAAGACTCTGTCTGGATTCTCCTCTTGCCATTGCTGTTTTCTCAGAGTCCTGCTGGAAGAGTGGAATCACCATAGCTTTACTGATGTCTTCCTTGGTTTCCCAGGGTCTGAAAAGTACGTGCAAGTCTGCAGCCACAGGCCGACTGGAAAACAACTTTACATCCACGTAAATACTGTCATCTTGCCCCATAACCACGGTTCAACAGATCACATAACTGTGGGAAAGGAGGGAACCCCGATAAATGCTTACCAAGGAAAAACTGTGTCCTTTTACATTCTTTTACAGCCCATGTGGTTTTAGGTCCCAACATGGCTTTGGTCCTGCTCACTCTAGCGATATTAATGAAATTTGAGAAAGAGAGAAGAAAAGTGGGGTTTGAGGTACAAGATCCTAAGTGGAATCAAGTGCATCTGATTACTCACTTCAGGAGGGACGTGAGGAAAACGGGCACTTACTGAGTGAACATCTAGGATCCAGTGGTGTGGTTTACTACGTAGACAAGCTACGGGAAGTGCCTTTACTGCTTAAATAACACATTACGAGTACCAACGTAGCTAGAAAAAATATTAAGAAGAGAAAATAACCCACCAATTTTTTTTTTAATGGTGGAATAAGCGTTAAGTCAGGTCTTTGCTGAAGAAAGCTGTCATAGCTATATCATATTGCAAAAATAGACTTGAAGTCAACGGAGATTTCTTGAGGATAAAGATAGTCCCCCTGGGATAAAATGTTCAATTCATGTGGGAGGTATTATAAATTTAAGATGACCTATACTGGGTAGGGTAGCTTCAAACTATTTAAGTCAACACTTGACTGAATGACAATAAGGAGTAGCGAAGGTCACCACCAAATATAGACATTTGCAGCCACCTGTAAGCAAGTGGCCGAAACGTAACAAGGACTTAGAAATAAAGCACCTACCAAGCTTGCTTGACGAAATGGAGTAATGCGATAATATGAACCCGGAAATTAGAGAATGTGTTTTATCCACCTGATGTATATTTATGCACATAGAACATGTACTCGGCCATCAAGCAAGATTCCAGAAGTATCAAATACATATCACATTCTCTGACTACAGTACATTTAAGAATCAATGACAAACCATGTTGTCAAAACCAAATGTTTGGGATGACACAAATCACTCTAAAGAAATAATGGGCCAAAGGACAAATCATTACAGGGACTGAAAAATATTTATTGATGCGTGAGAATAAAATTTGTGGGGCATGCGTGAGTGCTACTGAGAGAGGATTTTATGGCCCACGTGCTGATTAAAAAGATTAAAAAGAAGGAAGCCTTGATCAGGCATTTTACGGAAGACCAAGCACAAACGATCACAAAGAACAACAAGAAGCACGATTGAAGAGGTGCCACCTCGCTCAAGTCTCCTGGAAAATGCCTACTACAACCACAGTGACATACTATTTCACACCGTCGGACCAGTGAGAATTAAAAAGGTCAGACCGCATCAAATGTTGGTGACTAGTGGGGACTCACACTCTGGTATTAGGAGGACAAATTGGTCTGACCATCTTGGAGAGCAATCTGGCAATACTAATTAATGCGCAGGATGCATACACTGCTGACAGCAGCAGTTCCATTGCTGGGTACACTACCTAGTGGCCTGAACACAAGGAGACGTGTGTGGGGACATTCTTAGCAGCCCTGTGGTCTGGGTGGGGCCTCTGGAAGATCTGCAGGGACCGAAGAGACAGCTAATGGACCCTGAAGCACTGACCTGGAAGAGGGAGGGATAGCACTAGATGTAGTCTCTCGAAAATGGAAACAGGTGTTCAAACAAAGATAACTACATGAACGTTCAGAGGTGCCCTATTCTCAATAGCCAAAAGGGGGAAACAACCCAAATGCCCATCAATGGACAAATAGATAAACTAAACGTCGTCCATCCATACCATGGATTATTATTCAGCTGTGAAAAGGAAGGAAGCAAGTACCGATTCACGCTACCACGTAGATGTACCATGAGGAAAACATTACACTATGTGAAAGCCGCCAGACACAGAAGGCCATGCGTTGGGTTCCATGGGAGGGAGAGCTCCACATGGGGGAAACCTCTGTCGACAGAAAGCAGATAAGTGGTTGCCAAGAGCTATTTATTGGGAGCGTGTGTATGTGTGTGCTCGGGGGTGGGGGGACGACGAGCATGGGGAGTGAGTGCTTAACGGGTACAGGGGTTTCTTGGCGGGGTGGTGAAAATGCTTTGGAAGCAGACGGTTGTGATTGTTCCACGACATCACGAATGTACTTGACACCATGTCGTACCCGTCCCCCACCCCTCTTTCTTTATCTTGCCTGCGATGCTCGGGTCCTACAGAAGGCGAGCGCTGCCACAGAGGGAGGGCCCAGGGGCGAGAGCGTGCGGGTGCCTTGCACCTGCCCTGGCCGGCCGTTTGTAGGCCCAGGCCCGCTCCCTCGGGGTCAACTGGAGGGCAGTGACGTCACCAGTGTGCGCGGCCACGAGCCTGTTCCGGACCAATGAGGGGCCGGGTCGCGGTAGCTAGGTTACGGAGTACGGGCCAAGTACCGACATCTTGAGAGGCATCCAGTCGAGCCAGACCTCGCAGATTGATCGGTCGTCTCCAAGGCCCGGCATGCCGAGCAGGAGGACGAGCCGTCCACGGTCGTCCGGTCTCAATAGGTGCCGTGCCGCCGCTCTCGCGCCCACCGAGCCGAGCTGACATTCTCCGTGAGCCACCCGGAGCGCCTCCTGCGGGAGGGCCACTACGCCCAGTGCCCGAGTTCGTGTGCGCCGGTCTTTCTAGGTGCCATCGTCGAGTACGTGACGGCCAAGGTCTTGGAGCTGGCGAGCGACGAGGCCCGGAGGAGCAGCAGGAGATGCATCACCTTGGAGCTGTTGGACGTGGCCGTGCACAGCAACGCGCTGCTCAGTGGCTTCTTCGTGACTACAACCATCTCCCAGGTGGCCCCAGCCTAGCTGTGGACGCCTGGCACCCAGGGGGCCTCACCAGCCCACCGATCCTCCGTCTACTCCTGCTAGCCCGGCGCCAGCCCCTTCCGTCACAGCCAGCCGGGACAGCCCTGGCCTGTCTTGTGCCTTCGGCGCCTTGTGTCATTAAAGTGTTTGAAAGTACCCACAGGCTTGCTCTATAAATTTTGTGTCAGAGTGGGGTGTGAGACACCCAATGTTGGACGGACGGGCAGGGAGTGGCGAGGGTCAGGGAACAGGGAGGGCACAGGGGAGCAGACTCTCGTGGTGACAATGGGGGTTGGTGTCCCTGTGTGGGAGGTGCTGTCTGGGGCGGGGGCACAGGAGGCTGCCACGTGGACCCTGAGCTAGTCACCGGAACGATGGTGTTCATTGGGGTGGAGCTCAAGGCCAAGACTGAGGTTTCCTGGTAGGATGAATGTCAAAAGGGGTTATGTTATGGAGGGGGACGGAGCCTCAGGTGGCATGGGAGCTCAAGTCAAGGGCTCAAGTGGGGCAGGGACGTTGACTGCCAGAGAGAGGAGTGATTGATGGGTGGGAACAATGCAGAAATCCCCAAAGGCGGAACTGGGGTCACAGGGGGTCAAGAGTTTAGTTTTGGCCTTGTTCAGAGGGAGAGGCTGGGAGACGCCCTTAGCTACCGGGATACGCAAGCTGTAGCCTAGCAACAGCGCGGTCAGGCCAGGCCCCGCCTCAGATGCCGCTCTCTGCGTATCACCAGGGCGACAGGACCGTGGCAGGTGTCCCGGGGCTGCGCCCAGGAGTGGCTGTCTATGTGGCCTGTTGCCAGCTGGCGGTAGCACGCTTCCAGCAGGCGCTCTTCCACCGGCCATGGAGGAGCTGGCCCTCACTCAGGCTGTCCGCCTCTTCCTGCGACAGGAGAGTGATGCTTGCCAGGGCCTGGTCATGGAGGTGTACCTTGATGTGATTTTTCTAAGAGTTTTTGAGTGTCAGCCCTTAGATCTGTCATCCATTTTGAATGAATTTTTATACATGGTGTGAGATAGAAGTCCAAGTTCACTCTTTTGCATGTGGATATCCAGTTGTCACAGCACCATTTGTGACAGGGATTATTCTTTTCCCCCACTGAATGGTCTTGGAACCTGTACTGAAAATCGACTATACACAGATATCAGGGTTAATTTCTGACTCTAAATCACGCATTTATTATGTTACTTTAATCTACGGACATGTCTACATCGAGGGTCACTTGTGGGCCAAACAAAGTGCTAGGGATTGGAGATATAAAGACGGATAGCCTTAGTAGATTCTCCTGTGGTTATTATCAAGTGACTGTTCTCTTGTTCAGTGGCTGAGAAAGTTGAAAATGTGGCTTTGGCCCAGGAGAGCCTCATTGTCGTAGAGACGTCCAGCTGTGGGAGTGAATGACTCTGAACCACCCACGCTCACCTCCTCCATGACCCGGGCAAGGATTAGAACAGACAGCGCTGAGCAACGCTTCCATACCACTGTTTGGTCATCATGGCCTACTTAGGGTCCGATGGCTATAAACAGTTGTGCGAGCTTGACTACAGCTCATCTGGCTTGGATCTCAGAGTTCCAGACCTTCAAAGGTAACTGGGCAAAATGTGCCTGCTTCTGGTAGAGGCCCCTATTATCTTGGAGGAGTGAGTGTACTCGGGATGAAAGGAATAAGGACCCTCGGGCCTAAAGCAGTGGGAGAGGCAAGGAATGTGAGCCCGCGGTCCCTGAGCCAATCAGAGAGGGCCGTGATGGGGTCTGGGAAGGTGAGGTCGGCTAGGACATCATGAAGCCCCTGTTCCTGGGGTGAGGTCCTAAGTAGAGGGAAGACATGGGGGAACGGGCCTGCAAGGCTAAAGCGGAGGTAGGGGCTGGGAAATGAGGCCCGGTGTAAGAACCCAAATGCCCCAAGGGATCACACCCTGATCACATAAGTCCTTCTCGGCCACACCCCATCATGGCGCTGGTTGCCCTTTCCTTCCGTATTCTCCTTCCTACCGGCGCGAATCGTACACCAATCGGCTCACCCCCCAAGCCCCATGCGGTATGCTAAGTAGGGACTGTATCTTAAGCCAATCAGCTTTCCCTAAAAACCCTATGTATATGTTTGTGTGCCGCCTAATAAACGAGCCCTCTCCGGTGGATCATCAACTGGTGTCGACTCGTCCTTTCACCCGGACACCTCGGCCAATGATAGGGGTGGGGGCGGGGGGCGGGCGGGGCCTGCTCCGGGCCTTGTAAGTGCGGGTTTCTGCGCGGGAACGCACACCACGAAGGCAGTGAGCAGCTCTCTCCACCCCAGGGGCATCCTTCAGGCGTCTTCAAGCCCTCAGGTGAGGTGGTGCGGTCCCGCTGGGGCCAGAGGACGATGGGGACGGGAGCACGCAGGGACTCCGTGGCGGGGCTGTCGCGCCTTCGGGAGCCCTAGGGGCCCGGATTGGGGTTGGCTTTTCCCGTCAGCGCCGCGGGGCGAGACTCGTGCCTTTGTCTGCCCTCGGCGCGCCTCCTGTGCGAGATGCCGAGCCCTCCCGGGGGTCGGGCCCTGGAAGGCCCGAGGGGCGGACCCCCAAAGCGGCCGGCCGGTCCGCGGAAGAAGTGCAGGTCGGAGGCTTCGAGGACGAAGCGGAGTTGAGGGCTCGCCCGGAATGGGCCCTCTGGGCCTGGCCCCTCGCTCCCTCCCCTCCCGTGGCCCTTCGGCTGGGCGCCCGACCAGGATGACAGTTATTTTCCAATGAAAGCAAGATGCTCCTGTCAAAGTGGCTTGTGCGCCCGGCCCTGTTATTTGTTTGTCCCGGTTTCCCCAGCTTTGAGGTTGGCTTCTGAGCGCTTGGCACGGGAGGGTCATAGGGTAAGGTCAACTGAATGGAGGGGACGTGTTTGAAACTACTGGCCGCTTGGGGGCGTCTCTGTTCTACTCTGGTCGCTAGACGTGTCTCGCCCCACCAGGGTGGGAACAGACATGAGCAGGAGAGCTCCGCCTTCCGGTTTCTGGGGTCTCTTATTCTTTGTTCTGGACGAACCTAGAATGTTCAGAGGCCGCCGCAAGGCATTTCATCAGGTCCACAGCAAGACTCTTCTGAGCCTTGTCTCCTTGCCTCGCCCTTGACAGAGAAAACGTGGTGAAATAAGACTCTGTGTATTTAGCGTATCCCATTCTGCTGAAGTCGTGAGTCTGATCCTAATTAGCTGCCCCTTCTTACAGTGTTTACAAACCGCTGCCACAAGGGGCTAGTATAAGACGAGTAACCAGTTACGACCGGATTAAATCCTCTCCCCTCTCTTATTGCAGCACCTTAATCTACTGTTTGGGGGCATTTAAAATGGAAAGAAATTAGTACAACTTCGGCCACCCCTTTTTGTGTGCTGCTCCCCATCCTCCAAGAAAAATGCCGTCGCCACCCCACCCCACCCCCACCCCCCGGTAATTGAACAGACAGCGAAGATTCTTAGATAGTGCTGTGATCTATTAGAAAATCATTGACTGGTTGAACCAAGTTTTTATTATATTCTTCGACCCCTAATTGTTCCTGTGCTTCTCTTACCTCCATTGTACCTTTGCTGTGATTTTAAAAGAGTCGGACATGTTGGCTCCGGGTTTCTAGAGCGTCTTGGTTTCTAGTGTATCCTGATCTCAGGGCATTTTCTGCTTATCAGAATAGGGGTATTGAAGTGAATTTCAAAGTAATGAAAATAGAATTCTTCTAAGATGCGCTGGTGTTTTCCTGTGGAAGATCAGTAGGTAAAATATACATGACTATTACGTTTGAACATTTATGACTGTTACTACTTTGTCTGACGATAGTTCTGCCAGGGAAGTTTCTTAAAAGAAATTGTTTTCGGTCTTTCTTTTAGTCAAGATGAGTGATAAGCCAGACTTGTCGGAGGTGGAGAAGTTTGACAAGTCAAAACTGAAGAAAACTCATACCGAGGAAAAAAATACTCTTCCCTCAAAGGAAAGTAAGTCATGGAGGGTTTCTAGCTGAGACAGACAATGGTGAAAGTTGGTATCTTCAGTGAATAAACCTATCTTCTAGTAATTTTTACTATCGAGGAAGTAATTATTAGAGTACCATTTTATTTTATGCAGCCATGACAACTATCAAAGAGTTGTCTCCTTCTTTGGATTATATAAATGGTTCGCACATGATAGGCCCTAGTAGTAATGGGGAAGTAAAAACCACTTCCCTGTTGGAAAATTACTAAAACACACATTGAAACCAATCTTAAACATTGGACTTAGCACTAGAAAAACCTTACTTCTGTCTACTTTTAGTTATTTGGCATTTTTATGCATCTAGAAATTTGAGTCCATTATCTCATGCCTAAAGAACCATGCCAGCTCTGCGGTCTGGGCCTTCTCCAATCTGGTGACAAGATAGGGATGCAGAACGAGTTTCGATCTTGGGTGCACTTGAGGCTCCCAGACTTAAGGGATCAGTTTTGCCCTCCAGAGTAACAGACAGCTGGAGAAACTCCAAGCATATTCACAACAGCTGAGGGGCATTTTCTGTCATGTGTGCGTTATTTGAGAGTTCCGAAATTAGTGAAAATTATCTCAAAGTGTATAACTTCCAAATGGTATCGTCAGAGATAAACGTGAGCAAAATGCTTCACTTCCTCCTCGGTCTCAAATAATCTATCGAAAAACTGTCAACAACACAAATCTGCCTCTCGAATGAAAGCAAAAACCAAAAAAACTGCAATTGAAGTAGATTCTAATGAATGTTCGAGTGGTAAACATGCACACACGTGCACACATGCACCCCGCTGTGAGCATTTGTGGTTAGTGCCTTAGCATTCTCAATTAAAAGCATGTATGGCAGCCTTCCATGACTTACCTAAAGCTGTTTTGTAAGAAACTGAATTAAATCTTAGGAAAATACTCTTAGTGATATATATTTTTTTTGTTTTGTTTTGTTTTTCCCCTCAGCGATCCAGCAGGAGAAACAGTGTGCTCAGACATCGTAAAACGGGATCTCCTCCCAAGAGGAAATTTCAACATTGCCCGAGAGCCTTGGTTTTATGCTTGTTTTTTGCAAACCGTTGTGTTTGTAGCGATTTTAGGCATCTTCTGCTGTCCTCTCATTTCTATTCCCTGGCTAAAAGGTCAGGTGGAACCAAAGTTTCCTGAAGTGTGCTTTCAAACTTGCCGTTGGTGTGTAAATTCCAGATGGCAGATGTTGCGAATAATCTCACCAGTGTTGACCCTTGTGTGTGTAGCCCTTTCACCCCCAGCAGGATAAGCCAGGTTTAACCTTCTGCAATGGGTGCCTCCATTGCTTCATTATCTTCATGAAGTTGCATGCTTCTGCAACTTCTCACAGTTTGTTTTTATTTCCAATGTAGTAATGAAATAATAAATACAGTCATTATCTGGCGGCTCTCGACTTCATTTCTTCTAAGGAAGGAAAAGTACACAAGGGTACCCTTTTTCGCCAAACAAAACGGTTGAAGGAAAACCTCTTCAGCAGTGGACTAAGCCCCTTATCTCAGAGTGAAGAAAGACAAACACAGGGTCTGAAGTGACCCACTCAAGCTGAATAAGAACTGAAATTCAAGCTGGGCTGTCTTGCCTTCTGGAAAGTGTTTTCCGACTGAATGGGAGGGGGCACCTAAGCTTGGGGTTGGATGGAAAGGGCGCGGGAGGCACTTGTTAACACGCACTGTACTGAGCACATCACATCTTCAGTTGAGCGTCAACTCAGATATCTGATGCCCACTGATGACCTGTAACACTGAACCTCTGATCTGGTTCTTCTACTGAACAGAATTTACTGTCTCCTGAAGCAAGCATTTTTGGTTTCATGGTGAGCATAAGTGCTGTGGACCGTATGGTGTTCCCCCACCCCCACCACACCAAATTCATATTTTGAAGGTCTACCCCTCAATGCGACTCTACCTGGAGATAGACTTTTTAGGAAGTCATTAAGGTTAAATGAGGCTACAAGGGCTGGGCCCCTCTGTGATCTATTACTATAGGTATCTTCCCACCATAAGGGATTATACCGTCCATACCTATTTGCAACCTCAACTATTATCTTACCTCCCTCTTTCTAGGGGCTCACATCCTTAAATACTCACTGGGGTTACAGAAAGTGGAAGGTGTTTTCTCTGCTCTAGCACAAATTTCCACAAGCAAAACAGCAGGTGGGTCAACTAAGGTAAAGTGTGGTTGAGGTGACACAATCTCAGAGCTTAGGGTAACCAGAAGATTTGAGCCCTGGAGGTCACCATGTTGGTCATCACTACCTTACCATCTGCCTGAAGCAATTGCCCAGTAGAGTTACTCAGTCCCTTACACTGACATGCTGCTTACACGCTTCCCTGCCTGCCTGTAACTTCTATGCCATAATCCTAGGAGAGCATGCTGGAGACCCATACAGCGTGGTTAATCCATCCTCCAGTATTTGAAGTCAGCTGTTGTTTTCCTGCCCCCATACGTCCAAGTCTTCTCCAGCTGACCTTTTCAGAGCATTTGGACCCAAGTTACACAGATGGGGACCCATAACGGTTGCACTTTAGACGGACGGACACAAGTTTAGCCATTATCAGGTCCCTGGATCCCGATTCTGTCATCCAGCCCATTTGCTCTCCTTTCAGTTTGCCATTTGCAGCTTGATAAAGATGCTGTACGTCCACGACAGACTCAGTAACGTGTGCATTAGCACACTAATCCAGCTCAAGATTAGGCCCATTTCAGATGCCTAAAGGAAAGCATGTCAGGTGAGCTGGGGATGGGACGAAAACTCCCAGTTTTTAGTTGCACCTGGTAACCGTCATTTTTTTTTTTAAAGGATTGATTCCTCCCAGGGCAGTGTAAATGATAAACTGAGTGGGAGCAAGTGAGAGGTATGTGGTGGGAGGGGAAGTCACATAGTTTCTAAGTGAACGCTCCTACAGAAATAAGACGGGAAGAACGATTGCTCACTGGAAGTAGTTTTGCCCTGCATTTCTCAAGTAAATCACATGGGCCTAATCTTGTAGTGAGTGACTAGGTTCACTTGTCTTTCCAAGCAGAGGGAGGTTTTTTTCCCAAGCATCCGGGATTGAGGTTTCAGAGCCCTGAATCCATTTATTATTTGCAAAACCAACCATCCGAAGGTCTTCTTGTAGCAGTTACATTTACGGGAAAAAAGAAAAGCCTGGAGTTAAGTGGATTTTCTTATGCATGTCTACATCTTTTGAAAATACCTGGTCCATGCTTTGACACCTGTATCCTGTCAGTGTACATAGGCCGACATGTCCTTAATTGCAAAGAACAGAAAATGGCAAAAAGCTGGAAAGCCATAATATATATGCTGCAAGTTAATCCAAAGACAAAAATCAGCCAAATCGTATGTCACGACGACTTCATCTTTGCAAAGGGTCAAAAACCTCATTTAGTGTCATCACTTAAAATTCTCAAGAAACTGCACAGGCAAGTGAGTTTTAGGAATGCCCTAGAATGTAACCATCGCATATTCACACCTGAGAAAAATATCTTGCCCTTCGTCTCTCAAATGCATAGGAATATGTTTGATCCTTGCCTTGGGAAGTTTCAACCGGTATGATCTCGGGCAAGTGACAATCTATTGTGGTTCAGTTTCTTCATCCATGGAAATGGAGATGATAACACTGTTTCCTTCAAGGGGATGTGGTGAAAAGTAGTTGAGGTACTCCCCGTCAAGTGCTTAGCACAATGCTGGCACAGTCGCCAAGCACGCCATGTCCGAGGTCACCAAGGCCAAGCTCAGGTTCCCCATGAGCACCTGAGCTGCCTCCCGCCCCCGAGCATCGCCCCCGAAGGCTGTTTTCAGAGCCACCCCAGTCGGCCCGTAAATCCTGGAGCCCTCCGAAGGTGTGCCCGTGGCAGTTTGAGGGCAGGGGTCAGGGGGCGTGCTGCCAATGTGTATTAGTCTTCCTTTTTTTATTTCTTTCTTCCTTATAGTTAAAGTGTACGACACGATGGCTCTGGCTCGTACGCATATACATAGTGAAGAGATTACTACAGTCAAACAAATGACCATCTTCATCACCTTCTACCCTTGTATGCTAAGAGAATCTAAAATCTACTGTCTTGGTAAAGTTTCAGAATCAAACACAACATTATTAACAATAGTCGTCCTGCTGTACTTTGGATCTCCAGACGTATTCATTGGCCCAATTCCTGATTTGTACCCCTTGACCTCCTTGTTCCCATTTGCTCCTCTCCCTGCAGTGGGTAGTTTTCTGGCAGGTGGCAGGTGGCTTGCTGCTGGCTTCCCAGCATTCTTTACTGTGAACCACATTGTCAACACTAATATAACTGTCCTTCATTGTTTTTATTATACATAACGCTCGAGTTTGTATATCATATAATTGGATCGATTTCTGTAATTTATATGTGCACAAGTGTATGGAAGTCCTGTGATTGAATTAAATTACCACAGAATCTTTTGATTTTAAAACATTGCCACATAATCGATTCCCTTTTCCTCTGTTAGGAGTTTTCATTGAAAAGTAAATTTGAAAGCATTTAGAAAAAGTTTATTTTTACACAGGAGCTCTAATATGTAGTCACCAGTTCTAAAATGTGCTCTCCTTTTCAGCATCTAAGAGTTTTGAATAGATTTATTTTACACTTTACACAGGTTGCATATTTTAAAATATCCCCTATCGGTTAGTTTTCACTATGAAAACCTGGGCTTTTCCACTTTTTGTTCCAGATTCATTGAGGGTTTTAAATAAGGACTGGATGTAGGGGATGGGCAGCCAGGTCCCTTGACGTCCAGGAGCGCTAGTCACCAGTTCGTAGTAACTAGCTGCTAGGAACTAGTTGCTAGTTACTAGTAAAGTAGTGACTTCAGTTTCTAGAAAGCCTAGGAATAAGTACTGTTGTGGAACTCTTGGATTTAATTTTTTCTATGCTGTGTTTTGTTTCCTCACGTGTGTTTCTAATGGGCTAAGTAATAAAGTTAATGCGGAAAAAAAGGTTGACTGGAGTGTTATCGTCCTGTTAATACTCTATTCCGCATATAGATGCTTAGGATGTGTTATTTATTTTAAAGTTTTAATAATATATTTTATTTAATCCAACATAGCAAAATTATAATTTCTATATGTAATGAATATCAACAGTTTGTCAATTACGTAAGCGCTGACTCTTCCCTTCAGTTGGTTTTCTCTGCAAACCGCACCAGGAGGTGCCACATTTTCGTCCATCAACTACTGAAGAAAGTAGTCATGCGTTCTGTTCCCTTCTAGTCCTCAAACCCAGTCGTCCCTTGTCCCACAGACATTTCATCTGTGTCAGTCCCATTTTGTTCCCTGTCTACAATTCCCAACGTCATTTTGGTGCTTTGCTGATGTTTCTACTTGATTTCTGAATTTCCAAACGGAAACCACAAACACCCATAGCGCAGTCATCATTTCCTAATCGTGTTGATTTCTTAAAATCACTTTTCCTTAGAGGATATGTAGGAGATCAGTACTCACGGAAAACTTTAGAAAATTATTTTAGGTCACACAGAACAAAAAGCAACAGAAGAACAGAAAATTTACTCGGATTTTGAGGAAGCCACAAATAGCACGATAAATTAAGTGGTTACAGGTCTTTCGGGTCATCTGAGGCGGCTCTGAAAAGAGCCTTTGGGGGGCCGTGCCCGCGAGCAGGAGGCGGCTCATGTGCTCATGGTGAACCTGAGCACAGCCCTGGTGCCCTCGGTCACGGCATGCTTGCGGAGCTCCCCGGTCAGCAGCAGGTGCACGGCGGCCTGGATGTCCTGTGAGGTGAGGGTGCAGCGCTGGTTGTAACGGGCCAGGCGGCCGGCCTCTTCGGCGAGGCGCTCGAAGAGGTCGCTAATGCACGAGTCCATGACGTTCACGGCCTGCTGGGACAGGCTGAGGCCGTCGTGGACCAGCTTCAGAACCCTGGGGAAATAGGTGGCGAAACTGTCCTCGCCGCGGCGGCCGCGGCGGCAGCGGGTGTGACGGCGGCTGCGGCGGCGATGGCGCCTGGGCTTCTTCTGTTTCAGGGCCGTCGGAGCGCCCTTCTCAGGCGCCTGGGTGCTGACACCTTCCTCCGGAGACGGGGCAGAGGCAGGCTCCGCCATCCCTCAGGCAACCCCCAAGAGCTAGGAGGCACCGACGATGGCGCTGCTGCCAGGCGGGGAGCCCTTTTTATAGTCGCTGCCTTGCCTCACGTCATGCGTGACCTCGACTTCTGACTGGGTGTCAGGGCACACAGGGAGCGCGTGAGTGAGCCTAGCGGAGTGCGCTGGGACTGCACGGTCCTCCTGCTGGCGGTCCCTCCACCAATCACAGTGAGCGTCTGGAGCCCTGCAAGCTGCCTGTCTGGTCCCATACAGAAATTCACAGCAAGAGAACCCACACAGGAAGGCTGTGGCACGGCCAGCAGAGGGCTCCTGGACGTGGAGATGTGTCGGTCCACCTCCCGCCTCCGGTTCTGATCGAAACCCTCAATGAATCAGGATAACGGAGTAAAAAACTACCGTTTGTAAAGAGTGAAATCAAACACAACTGGGGTATTTAGACCTACATAAGAAAATTCAGCATTTACCAGGTTTGTAGTCACACTCCTAATGATACTTAGATCCGAAAAAGTACCCTACATTCTAGCATTGCTGAATACATAGAACAGCCCTTGATTGAAAGAGAAAAAAGGTATTGGTCTAATTTTGCAGTAAGTCACCCAAAAGGTAAGAGACAGTCAAGAAATAGTTTAAAATCACGTGCTTTTCAAAAATCGGACAGTTCGAGAAAATTTATTCCTTAAATGTATTTGTGGAAAAATGAACCCCAAATACGGAACCAGTACAGAATGAAGAAGAATTAGAGAAATGGAGGTCATCAAGGAACTTGTCACAGAAAGAAAGAAAGAAAGAAAGAAAGAAAGAAAGAAAGAAAGAAAAGACAATAAACAACCATATAGTACAAATCACAGTAAATGAGCCCTCAGGCAAAGAATCACACCCATTCCATCAGGAGCTGCTTCCACCTCAACTCCAAGGCTGAAGAGTCCAGGAAAATTTTGATTGGCTCTCTTGGGAAACCCGGTTCCATGGTGAGCCGGTGGCTATGACTCCGTGGCTACAGGTTCCTCATTGCCTGACTGAGAACAGACTGGGGCTTGAGCTGCTCTGATTGGACCTTCCATCATCCCTATTATGCATAAATGCAAGTCATGAAGGTTTGTGCTTTCTAAACCCAAAGATTATAGACTGGAGAGGAACATAACTGGATAAAACTGAACGAGTTAAAATAGTAACTTCAGTTTCTAGAAAGCCTAGGGATAGGTATTGCTTCTTGAAATTTTCTCCTTAGTTATTTCTGTGATCGGTTGGGTCCTCCTTTGTGTTTCTGTATGTACTCCATAATACTGAGAATGCCAAAAACGTTTGATGCAGGATGTTTGTCCTGCTCCTACTATGTTCCCCATATGGATGCTTACAGTTCGTTATTTATTCTCCATGAGTTTGAGGATTCCAGCACCGGCCAGAAATTTAAAAAAAAACAAATGTATATATAAATATAAATATATATATATATATATATGTATATGTATATATTTGTATGTACACACATATATATTCATTTTTACATGTATACAGACACATATGTATATGTGTATGTGTATATGTGTGTTTGTGTGTGTGTGTATAAATACTATGTGTGTGTGTGTGTGTGTGTGTGTGTGTGTGTGACTGTGGATATATATTTGAGGACTGAAACACAGGAGAGAAATAACTGAGTCAAAAATGTCAAGAAACAATATCTAATCCACCTTCTTTAGAAACTGAAGTTACTAGTTTAATTCATTCAGATTTTACCAATTCTGTTCATTGCCAGGCAATATAATGTGTGTGGAAATATATATACATTTTTTTTTTTTTAGAAAGGTAAAACATCATGTTTTGCGTCTATGTGCAATGGGGATGATGGGAGGGACCTGTTGGATGAGGTGTCCCAGGCTGAACCAATTAGAAGCCTCCTGAAATGTTTGGACTTGCAGTTGAGGGGAATTGTGTCATTAAATAGGTCTGAGTCCTTGACTGCTGTTTGTTGTTTTGTTTGAATGGTTTTATGCTTTTAATCATGTTGATTTACAGATATTATATTAGTTTCTAAAGCTGTCGTAAATAAATTTGAGAGTCTCGGTGACTTAAAAAATATATATTTATCATCTCACAGTTCTGGATGCCAAATAGCCCCTCTTCATAAGCACACCAGTCATATTGGGTTAGGACCGACCCTCACGACTTCACTTTAAACACAGTTACCTCTATAGAGACTATCTCCAAAATAGGGTCACCTCCTGAAGTACTGGGGGGTCACAAGGTCAACACAAGAATTTTGAGAGGGTACAATTCAATAAAGAATATTAAGCTTTCTGCCCCTCCAAAAAATTAATGTACTTCCATGAAAAATACATTCACACCTTCCCTACAGCCCCCAAATCTTAACCCATTGCAGTTCAACTTTAAGTCCAAAATCTCATCTACAAATCTTATATATCTGCTACGGGTGAGACTCCAGTTGTGACTGATGCTGAGGCAGAATTTATCCTTATCCCTGAACCTGCGAAAACAGACAGCAAATTACCAGTTTCCAAAAACAGTAGCGGGACAGGCATAGAATAGACATTACCATTCCAAATGTGAGAAATCAGAAGAAAACTAGAGTTTATGGGCCCTAAGCAGGTTTGCACCATAGTAGGGCTAATTCCATTAGATTTAAGGGATTGAAAACAGTCCTCTTTAATCATTGCTCTGCCCTCTGGACCCTCTGGGATAGCAGCATGAAACTCTCAGCCCTGGGCAGTGGGGACCTCTTCCCCAGCCTGGTTTGTTACAGAAGAGGTGGCACTAGCCATCTAGAATGGAGAAAGCGGCCTCCATCTATGGGATCAAGGAGATGATGGCCTCATCCCCCAGACCTGTGTCCCTGTTCTCAACAAGACTCTGTCTGGATTCTCCTCTTGCCATTGCTGTTTTCTCAGAGTCCTGCTGGAAGAGTGGAATCACCATAGCTTTACTGATGTCTTCCTTGGTTTCCCAGGGTCTGAAAAGTACGTGCAAGTCTGCAGCCACAGGCCGACTGGAAAACAACTTTACATCCACGTAAATACTGTCATCTTGCCCCATAACCACAGTTCAACAGATCACATAACTGTGGGAAAGGAGGGAACCCCAATAAATGCTTACCAAGGAAAAACTGTGTCCTTTTACATTCTTTTACAGCCCATGTGGTTTTAGGTCCCAACATGGCTTTGGTCCTGCTCACTCTAGCGATATTAATGAAATTTGAGAAAGAGAGAAGAAAAGTGGGGTTTGAGGTTCAAGATCCTAAGTGGAATCAAGTGCATCTGATTACTCACTCCAGGAGGGGCGTGAGGAAAAAGGGCACTTACTGAGTGAACATCTAGGATCCAGTGGTGTGGTTTACTACGTAGACAAGCTACGGGAAGTGCCTTTACTGCTTAAATAACACATTACGAGTACCAACGTAGCTAGAAAAAATATTAAGAAGAGAAAATAACCCACCAATTTTTTTTTTAATGGTGGAATAAGCGTTAAGTCAGGTCTTTGCTGAAGAAAGCTGTCATAGCTATATCATATTGCAAAAATAGACTTGAAGTCAACGGAGATTCCTTGAGGATAAAGATAGTCCCCCTGGGATAAAATGTTCAATTCATGTGGGAGGTATTATAAATTTAAGATGACCTATACTGGGTAGGGTAGCTTCAAACTATTTAAGTCAACACTTGACTGAATGACAATAAGGAGTAGCGAAGGTCACCACCAAATATAGACATTTGCAGCCACCTGTAAGCAAGTGGCCGAAACGTAACAAGGACTTAGAAATAAAACACCTACCAAGCTTGCTTGACGAAATGGAGTAATGCGATAATATGAACCCGGAAATTAGAGAATGTGTTTTATCCACCTGATGTATATTTATGCACATAGAACATGTACTCGGCCATCAAGCAAGATTCCAGAAGTATCAAATACATATCACATTCTCTGACTACAGTACATTTAAGAATCAATGACAAACCATGTTGTCAAAACCAAATGTTTGGGATGACACAAATCACTCTAAAGAAATAATGGGCCAAAGGACAAATCATTACAGGGACTGAAAAATATTTATTGATGCGTGAGAATAAAATTTGTGGGGCATGTGTGAGTGCTACTGAGAGAGGATTTTATGGCCCACGTGCTGATTAAAAAGATTAAAAAGAAGGAAGCCTTGATCAGGCATTTTACAGAAGACCAAGCACAAACGATCACAAAGAACAACAAGAAGCACGATTGGAGAGGTGCCACCTCGCTCAAGTCTCCTGGAAAATGCCTACTACAACCACAGTGACATACTATTTCACACCGTCGGAGCAGTGAGAATTAAAAAGGTCAGACCGCATCAAATGTTGGTGACTAGTGGGGACTCACACTCTGGTATTAGGAGGACAAATTGGTCTGACCATCTTGGAGAGCAATCTGGCAATACTAATTAATGCGCAGGATGCACACACTGCTGACAGCAGCAGTTCCATTGCTGGGTACACTACCTAGTGGCCTGAACACAAGGAGACGTGTGTGGGAACATTCTTAGCAGCCCTGTGGTCTGGGTGGGGCCTCTGGAAGATCTGCAGGGACCGAAGAGACAGCTAATGGACCCTGAAGCACTGACCTGGAAGAGGGAGGGATAGCACTAGATGTAGTCTCTCGAAAATGGAAACAGGTGTTCAAACAAAGATTCCTACATGAACGTTCAGAGGTGCCCTATTCTCAATAGCCAAAAGGGGGAAACAACCCAAATGCCCATCAATGGACAAATAGATAAACTAAATGTCGTCCATCCATACCATGGATTATTATTCAGCTGTGAAAAGGAAGGAAGCAAGTACCGATTCACGCTACCACGTAGATGTACCATGAGGAAAACATTACACTATGTGAAAGCCGCCAGACACAGAAGGCCATGCGTTGAGTTCCATGGGAGGGAGAGCTCCACATGGGGGAAACCTCTGTCGACAGAAAGCAGATAAGTGGTTGCCAAGAGCTATTTATTGGGAGCGTGTGTATGTGTGTGCTCGGGGGTGGGGGGACGACGAGCATGGGGAGTGAGTGCTTAACGGGTACAGGGGTTTCTTGGCGGGGTGGTGAAAATGCTTTGGAAGCAGACGGTTGTGATTGTTCCACGACATCACGAATGTACTTGACACCATGTCGTACCCGTCCCCCACCCCTCTTTCTTTATCTTGCCTGCGATGCTCGGGTCCTACAGAAGGCGAGCGCTGCCACAGAGGGAGGGCCCAGGGGCGAGAGCGTGCGGGTGCCTTGCACCTGCCCTGGCCGGCCGTTTGTAGGCCCAGGCCCGCTCCCTCGGGGTCAACTGGAGGGCAGTGACGTCACCAGTGTGCGCGGCCACGAGCCTGTTCCGGACCAATGAGGGGCCGGGTCGCGGTAGCTAGGTTACGGAGTACGGGCCAAGTACCGACATCTTGAGAGGCATCCAGTCGAGCCAGACCTCGCAGATTGATCGGTCGTCTCCAAGGCCCGGCATGCCGAGCAGGAGGACGAGCCGTCCACGGTCGTCCGGTCTCAATAGGTGCCGTGCTGCCGCTCTCGCGCCCACCGAGCCGAGCTGACATTCTCCGTGAGCCACACGGAGCGCCTCCTGCGGGAGGGCCACTACGCCCAGTGCCAGAGTTCGTGTGCGCCGGTCTTTCTAGGTGCCATCGTCGAGTACGTGACGGCCAAGGTCTTGGAGCTGGCGAGCGACGAGGCCCGGAGGAGCAGCAGGAGATGCATCACCTTGGAGCTGTTGGACGTGGCCGTGCACAGCAACGCGCTGCTCAGTGGCTTCTTCGTGACTACAACCATCTCCCAGGTGGCCCCAGCCTAGCTGTGGACGCCTGGCACCCAGGGGGCCTCACCAGCCCACCGATCCTCCGTCTACTCCTGCTAGCCCGGCGCCAGCCCCTTCCGTCACAGCCAGCCGGGACAGCCCTGGCCTGTCTTGTGCCTTCGGCGCCTTGTGTCATTAAAGTGTTTGAAAGTACCCACAGGCTTGCTCTATAAATTTTGTGTCAGAGTGGGGTGTGAGACACCCAATGTTGGACGGACGGGCAGGGAGTGGCGAGGGTCAGGGAACAGGGAGGGCACAGGGGAGCAGACTCTCGTGGTGACAATGGGGGTTGGTGTCCCCGTGTGGGAGGTGCTGTCTGGGGCGGGGGCACAGGAGGCTCCCACGTGGACCCTGAGCTAGTCACCGGAACGATGGTGTTCATTGGGGTGGAGCTCAAGGCCAAGACTGAGGTGTCCTGGTAGGATGAATGTCAAAAGGGGTTATGTTATGGAGGGGGACGGAGCCTCAGGTGGCATGGGAGCTCAAGTCAAGGGCTCAAGTGGGGCAGGGACGTTGACTGCCAGAGAGAGGAGTGATTGATGGGTGGGAACAATGCAGAAATCCCCAAAGGCGGAACTGGGGTCACAGGGGGTCAAGAGTTTAGTTTTGGCCTTGTTCAGAGGGAGAGGCTGGGAGACGCCCTTAGCTACCGGGATACGCAAGCTGTAGCCTAGCAACAGCGCGGTCAGGCCAGGCCCCGCCTCAGATGCCGCTCTCTGCGTATCACCAGGGCGACAGGACCGTGGCAGGTGTCCCGGGGCTGCGCCCAGGAGTGGCTGTCTATGTGGCCTGTTGCCAGCTGGCGGTAGGACGCTTCCAGCAGGCGCTCTTCCACCGGCCATGGAGGAGCTGGCCCTCACTCAGGCTGTCCGCCTCTTCCTGCGACAGGAGAGTGATGCTTGCCAGGGCCTGGTCATGGAGGTGTACCTTGATGTGATTTTTCTAAGAGTTTTTGAGTGTCAGCCCTTAGATCTGTCATCCATTTTGAATGAATTTTTATACATGGTGTGAGATAGAAGTCCAAGTTCACTCTTTTGCATGTGGATATCCAGTTGTCACAGCACCATTTGTGACAGGGATTATTCTTTTCCCCCACTGAATGGTCTTGGAACCTGTACTGAAAATCGACTATACACAGATATCAGGGTTAATTTCTGACTCTAAATCACGCATTTATTATGTTACTTTAATCTACGGACATGTCTACATCGAGGGTCACTTGTGGGCCAAACAAAGTGCTAGGGATTGGAGATATAAAGACGGATAGCCTTAGTAGATTCTCCTGTGGTTATTATCAAGTGACTGTTCTCTTGTTCAGTGGCTGAGAAAGTTGAAAATGTGGCTTTGGCCCAGGAGAGCCTCATTGTCGTAGAGACGTCCAGCTGTGGGAGTGAATGACTCTGAACCACCCACGCTCACCTCCTCCATGACCCGGGCAAGGATTAGAACAGACAGCGCTGAGCAACGCTTCCATACCACTGTTTGGTCATCATGGCCTACTTAGGGTCCGATGGCTATAAACAGTTGTGCGAGCTTGACTACAGCTCATCTGGCTTGGATCTCAGAGTTCCAGACCTTCAAAGGTAACTGGGCAAAATGTGCCTGCTTCTGGTAGAGGCCCCTATTATCTTGGAGGAGTGAGTGTACTCGGGATGAAAGGAATAAGGACCCTCGGGCCTAAAGCAGTGGGAGAGGCAAGGAATGTGAGCCCGCGGTCCCTGAGCCAATCAGAGAGGGCCGTGATGGGGTCTGGGAAGGTGAGGTCGGCTAGGACATCATGAAGCCCCTGTTCCTGGGGTGAGGTCCTAAGTAGAGGGAAGACATGGGGGAACGGGCCTGCAAGGCTAAAGCGGAGGTAGGGGCTGGGAAATGAGGCCCGGTGTAAGAACCCAAATGCCCCAAGGGATCACACCCTGATCACATAAGTCCTTCTCGGCCACACCCCATCATGGCGCTGGTTGCCCTTTCCTTCCGTATTCTCCTTCCTACCGGCGCGAATCGTACACCAATCAGCTCACCCCCCAAGCCCCATGCGGTATGCTAAGTAGGGACTGTATCTTAAGCCAATCAGCTTTCCCTAAAAACCCTATGTATATGTTTGTGTGCCGCCTAATAAACGAGCCCTCTCCGGTGGGTCATCAACTGGTGTTGACTCGTCCTTTCACCCGGACACCTCGGCCAATGATAGGGGTGGGGGCGGGGGCGGGCGGGGCCTGCTCCGGGCCTTGTAAGTGCGGGTTTCTGCGCGGGAACGCACACCACGAAGGCAGTGAGCAGCTCTCTCCACCCCAGGGGCATCCTTCAGGCGTCTTCAAGCCCTCAGGTGAGGTGGTGCGGTCCCGCTGGGGCCAGAGGACGATGGGGACGGGAGCACGCAGGGACTCCGTGGCGGGGCTGTCGCGCCTTCGGGAGCCCTAGGGGCCCGGATTGGGGTTGGCTTTTCCCGTCAGCGCCGCGGGGCGAGACTCGTGCCTTTGTCTGCCCTCGGCGCGCCTCCTGTGCGAGATGCCGAGCCCTCCCGGGGGTCGGGCCCTGGAAGGCCCGAGGGGCGGACCCCCAAAGCGGCCGGCCGGTCCGCGGAAGAAGTGCAGGTCGGAGGCTTCGAGGACGAAGCGGAGTTGAGGGCTCGCCCGGAATGGGCCCTCTGGGCCTGGCCCCTCGCTCCCTCCCCTCCCGTGGCCCTTCGGCTGGGCGCCCGACCAGGATGACAGTTATTTTCCAATGAAAGCAAGATGCTCCTGTCAAAGTGGCCTGTGCGCCCGGCCCTGTTATTTGTTTGTCCCGGTTTCCCCAGCTTTGAGGTTGGCTTCTGAGCGCTTGGCACGGGAGGGTCATAGGGTAAGGTCAACTGAATGGAGGGGACGTGTTTGAAACTACTGGCCGCTTGGGGGCGTCTCTGTTCTACTCTGGTCGCTAGACGTGTCTCGCCCCACCAGGGTGGGAACAGACATGCGCAGGAGAGCTCCGCCTTCCGGTTTCTGGGGTCTCTTATTCTTTGTTCTGGACGAACCTAGAATGTTCAGAGGCCGCCGCAAGGCATTTCATCAGGTCCACAGCAAGACTCTTCTGAGCCTTGTCTCCTTGCCTCGCCCTTGACAGAGAAAACGTGGTGAAATAAGACTGTGTATTTAGCGTATCCCATTCTGCTGAAGTCGTGAGTCTGATCCTAATTAGCTGCCCCTTCTTACAGTGTTTACAAACCGCTGCCACAAGGGGCTAGTATAGGACGAGTAACCAGTTACGACCGGATTAAATCCTCTCCCCTCTCTTATTGCAGCACCTTAATCTACTGTTTGGGGGCATTTAAAATGGAAAGAAATTAGTACAACTTTGGCCACCCCTTTTTGTGTGCTGCTCCCCATCCTCCAAGAAAAATGCCGTCGCCACCCCACCCCCCCCCACCCCCCGGTAATTGAACAGACAGCGAAGATTCTTAGATAGTGCTGTGATCTATTAGAAAATCATTGACTGGTTGAACCAAGTTTTTATTATATTCTTCGACCCCTAATTGTTCCTGTGCTTCTCTTACCTCCATTGTACCTTTGCTGTGATTTTAAAAGAGTCGGACATGTTGGCTCCGGGTTTCTAGAGCGTCTTGGTTTCTAGTGTATCCTGATCTCAGGGCATTTTCTGCTTATCAGAATAGGGGTATTGAAGTGAATTTCAAAGTAATGAAAATAGAATTCTTCTAAGATGCGCTGGTGTTTTCCTGTGGAAGATCAGTAGGTAAAATATACATGACTATTACGTTTGAACATTTATGACTGTTACTACTTTGTCTGACGATAGTTCTGCCAGGGAAGTTTCTTAAAAGAAATTGTTTTCGGTCTTTCTTTTAGTCAAGATGAGTGATAAGCCAGACTTGTCGGAGGTGGAGAAGTTTGACAAGTCAAAACTGAAGAAAACTCATACCGAGGAAAAAAATACTCTTCCCTCAAAGGAAAGTAAGTCATGGAGGGTTTCTAGCTGAGACAGACAATGGTGAAAGTTGGTATCTTCAGTGAATAAACCTATCTTCTAGTAATTTTTACTATCGAGGAAGTAATTATTAGAGTACCATTTTATTTTATGCAGCCATGACAACTATCAAAGAGTTGTCTCCTTCTTTGGATTATATAAATGGTTCGCACATGATAGGCCCTAGTAGTAATGGGGAAGTAAAAACCACTTCCCTGTTGGAAAATTACTAAAACACACATTGAAACCAATCTTAAACATTGGACTTAGCACTAGAAAAACCTTACTTCTGTCTACTTTTAGTTATTTGGCATTTTTATGCATCTAGAAATTTGAGTCCATTATCTCATGCCTAAAGAACCATGCCAGCTCTGCGGTCTGGGCCTTCTCCAATCTGATGACAAGATAGGGATGCAGAACGAGTTTCGATCTTGGGTGCACTTGAGGCTCCCAGACTTAAGGGATCAGTTTTGCCCTCCAGAGTAACAGACAGCTGGAGAAACTCCAAGCATATTCACAACAGCTGAGGGGCATTTTCTGTCATGTGTGCGTTATTTGAGAGTTCCGAAATTAGTGAAAATTATCTCAAAGTGTATAACTTCCAAATGGTATCGTCAGAGATAAACGTGAGCAAAATGCTTCACTTCCTCCTCGGTCTCAAATAATCTATCGAAAAACTGTCAACAACACAAATCTGCCTCTCGAATGAAAGCAAAAACCAAAAAAACTGCAATTGAAGTAGATTCTAATGAATGTTCGAGTGGTAAACATGCACACACGTGCACACATGCACCCCGCTGTGAGCATTTGTGGTTAGTGCCTTAGCATTCTCAATTAAAAGCATGTATGGCAGCCTTCCATGACTTACCTAAAGCTGTTTTGTAAGAAACTGAATTAAATCTTAGGAAAATACTCTTAGTGATATATATATTTTTTGTTTTGTTTTGTTTTTCCCCTCAGCGATCCAGCAGGAGAAACAGTGTGCTCAGACATCGTAAAACGGGATCTCCTCCCAAGAGGAAATTTCAACATTGCCCGAGAGCCTTGGTTTTATGCTTGTTTTTTGCAAACCGTTGTGTTTGTAGCGATTTTAGGCATCTTCTGCTGTCCTCTCATTTCTATTCCCTGGCTAAAAGGTCAGGTGGAACCAAAGTTTCCTGAAGTGTGCTTTCAAACTTGCCGTTGGTGTGTAAATTCCAGATGGCAGATGTTGCGAATAATCTCACCAGTGTTGACCCTTGTGTGTGTAGCCCTTTCACCCCCAGCAGGATAAGCCAGGTTTAACCTTCTGCAATGGGTGCCTCCATTGCTTCATTATCTTCATGAAGTTGCATGCTTCTGCAACTTCTCACAGTTTGTTTTTATTTCCAATGTAGTAATGAAATAATAAATACAGTCATTATCTGGCGGCTCTCGACTTCATTTCTTCTAAGGAAGGAAAAGTACACAAGGGTACCCTTTTTCGCCAAACAAAACGGTTGAAGGAAAACCTCTTCAGCAGTGGACTAAGCCCCTTATCTCAGAGTGAAGAAAGACAAACACAGGGTCTGAAGTGACCCACTCAAGCTGAATAAGAACTGAAATTCAAGCTGGGCTGTCTTGCCTTCTGGAAAGTGTTTTCCGACTGAATGGGAGGGGGCACCTAAGCTTGGGGTTGGATGGAAAGGGCGCGGGAGGCACTTGTTAACACGCACTGTACTGAGCACATCACATCTTCAGTTGAGCGTCAACTCAGATATCTGATGCCCACTGATGACCTGTAACACTGAACCTCTGATCTGGTTCTTCTACTGAACAGAATTTACTGTCTCCTGAAGCAAGCATTTTTGGTTTCATGGTGAGCATAAGTGCTGTGGACCGTATGGTGTTCCCCCACCCCCACCACACCAAATTCATATTTTGAAGGTCTACCCCTCAATGCGACTCTACCTGGAGATAGACTTTTTAGGAAGTCATTAAGGTTAAATGAGGCTACAAGGGCTGGGCCCCTCTGTGATCTATTACTATAGGTATCTTCCCACCATAAGGGATTATACCGTCCATACCTATTTGCAACCTCAACTATTATCTTACCTCCCTCTTTCTAGGGGCTCACATCCTTAAATACTCACTGGGGTTACAGAAAGTGGAAGGTGTTTTCTCTGCTCTAGCACAAATTTCCACAAGCAAAACAGCAGGTGGGTCAACTAAGGTAAAGTGTGGTTGAGGTGACACAATCTCAGAGCTTAGGGTAACCAGAAGATTTGAGCCCTGGAGGTCACCATGTTGGTCATCACTACCTTACCATCTGCCTGAAGCAATTGCCCAGTAGAGTCACTCAGTCCCTTACACTGACATGCTGCTTACACGCTTCCCTGCCTGCCTGTAACTTCTATGCCATAATCCTAGGAGAGCATGCTGGAGACCCATACAGCGTGGTTAATCCATCCTCCAGTATTTGAAGTCAGCTGTTGTTTTCCTGCCCCCATACGTCCAAGTCTTCTCCAGCTGACCTTTTCAGAGCATTTGGACCCAAGTTACACAGATGGGGACCCATAACGGTTGCACTTTAGACGGACGGACACAAGTTTAGCCATTATCAGGTCCCTGGATCCCGATTCTGTCATCCAGCCCATTTGCTCTCCTTTCAGTTTGCCATTTGCAGCTTGATAAAGATGCTGTACGTCCACGACAGACTCAGTAACGTGTGCATTAGCACACTAATCCAGCTCAAGATTAGGCCCATTTCAGATGCCTAAAGGAAAGCATGTCAGGTGAGCTGGGGATGGGACGAAAACTCCCAGTTTTTAGTTGCACCTGGTAACCGTCATTTTTTTTTTTAAAGGATTGATTCCTCCCAGGGCAGTGTAAATGATAAACTGAGTGGGAGCAAGTGAGAGGTATGTGGTGGGAGGGGAAGTCACATAGTTTCTAAGTGAACGCTCCTACAGAAATAAGACGGGAAGAACGATTGCTCACTGGAAGTAGTTTTGCCCTGCATTTCTCAAGTAAATCACATGGGCCTAATCTTGTAGTGAGTGACTAGGTTCACTTGTCTTTCCAAGCAGAGGGAGGTTTTTTTCCCAAGCATCCGGGATTGAGGTTTCAGAGCCCTGAATCCATTTATTATTTGCAAAACCAACCATCCGAAGGTCTTCTTGTAGCAGTTACATTTACGGGAAAAAAGAAAAGCCTGGAGTTAAGTGGATTTTCTTATGCATGTCTACATCTTTTGAAAATACCTGGTCCATGCTTTGACACCTGTATCCTGTCAGTGTACATAGGCCGACATGTCCTTAATTGCAAAGAACAGAAAATGGCAAAAAGCTGGAAAGCCATAATATATATGCTGCAAGTTAATCCAAAGACAAAAATCAGCCAAATCGTATGTCACGACGACTTCATCTTTGCAAAGGGTCAAAAACCTCATTTAGTGTCATCACTTAAAATTCTCAAGAAACTGCACAGGCAAGTGAGTTTTAGGAATGCCCTAGAATGTAACCATCGCATATTCACACCTGAGAAAAATATCTTGCCCTTCGTCTCTCAAATGCATAGGAATATGTTTGATCCTTGCCTTGGGAAGTTTCAACCGGTATGATCTCGGGCAAGTGACAATCTATTGTGGTTCAGTTTCTTCATCCATAGAAATGGAGATGATAACACTGTTTCCTTCAAGGGGATGTGGTGAAAAGTAGTTGAGGTACTCCCCGTCAAGTGCTTAGCACAATGCTGGCACAGTCGCCAAGCACGCCATGTCCGAGGTCACCAAGGCCAAGCTCAGGTTCCCCATGAGCACCTGAGCTGCCTCCCGCCCCCGAGCATCGCCCCCGAAGGCTGTTTTCAGAGCCACCCCAGTCGGCCCGTAAATCCTGGAGCCCTCCGAAGGTGTGCCCGTGGCAGTTTGAGGGCAGGGGTCAGGGGGCGTGCTGCCAATGTGTATTAGTCTTCCTTTTTTTATTTCTTTCTTCCTTATAGTTAAAGTGTACGACACGATGGCTCTGGCTCGTACGCATATACATAGTGAAGAGATTACTACAGTCAAACAAATGACCATCTTCATCACCTTCTACCCTTGTATGCTAAGAGAATCTAAAATCTACTGTCTTGGTAAAGTTTCAGAATCAAACACAACATTATTAACAATAGTCGTCCTGCTGTACTTTGGATCTCCAGACGTATTCATTGGCCCAATTCCTGATTTGTACCCCTTGACCTCCTTGTTCCCATTTGCTCCTCTCCCTGCAGTGGGTAGTTTTCTGGCAGGTGGCAGGTGGCTTGCTGCTGGCTTCCCAGCATTCTTTACTGTGAACCACATTGTCAACACTAATATAACTGTCCTTCATTGTTTTTATTATACATAACGCTCGAGTTTGTATATCATATAATTGGATCGATTTCTGTAATTTATATGTGCACAAGTGTATGGAAGTCCTGTGATTGAATTAAATTACCACAGAATCTTTTGATTTTAAAACATTGCCACATAATCGATTCCCTTTTCCTCTGTTAGGAGTTTTCATTGAAAAGTAAATTTGAAAGCATTTAGAAAAAGTTTTTTTTTTACACAGGAGCTCTAATATGTAGTCACCAGTTCTAAAATGTGCTCTCCTTTTCAGCATCTAAGAGTTTTGAATAGATTTATTTTACACTTTACACAGGTTGCATATTTTAAAATATCCCCTATCGGTTAGTTTTCACTATGAAAACCTGGGCTTTTCCACGTTTTGTTCCAGATTCATTGAGGGTTTTAAATAAGGACTGGATGTAGGGGATGGGCAGCCAGGTCCCTTGACGTCCAGGAGCGCTAGTCACCAGTTCGTAGTAACTAGCTGCTAGGAACTAGTTGCTAGTTACTAGTAAAGTAGTGACTTCAGTTTCTAGAAAGCCTAGGAATAAGTACTGTTGTGGAACTCTTGGATTTAATTTTTTCTATGCTGTGTTTTGTTTCCTCACGTGTGTTTCTAATGGGCTAAGTAATAAAGTTAATGCGGAAAAAAAGGTTGACTGGAGTGTTATCGTCCTGTTAATACTCTATTCCGCATATAGATGCTTAGGATGTGTTATTTATTTTAAAGTTTTAATAATATATTTTATTTAATCCAACATAGCAAAATTATAATTTCTATATGTAATGAATATCAACAGTTTGTCAATTACGTAAGCGCTGACTCTTCCCTTCAGTTGGTTTTCTCTGCAAACCGCACCAGGAGGTGCCACATTTTCGTCCATCAGCTACTGAAGAAAGTAGTCATACGTTCTGTTCCCTTCTAGTCCTCAAACCCAGTCGTCCCTTGTCCCACAGACATTTCATCTGTGTCAGTCCCATTTTGTTCCCTGTCTACAATTCCCAACGTCATTTTGGTGCTTTGCTGATGTTTCTACTTGATTTCTGAATTTCCAAACGGAAACCACAAACACCCATAGCGCAGTCATCATTTCCTAATCGTGTTGATTTCTTAAAATCACTTTTCCTTAGAGGATATGTAGGAGATCAGTACTCACGGAAAACTCTAGAAAATTATTTTAGGTCACACAGAACAAAAAGCAACAGAAGAACAGAAAATTTACTCGGATTTTGAGGAAGCCACAAATAGCACGATAAATTAAGTGGTTACAGGTCTTTCGGGTCATCTGAGGCGGCTCTGAAAAGAGCCTTTGGGGGGCCGTGCCCGCGAGCAGGAGGCGGCTCATGTGCTCATGGTGAACCTGAGCACAGCCCTGGTGCCCTCGGTCACGGCATGCTTGCGGAGCTCCCCGGTCAGCAGCAGGTGCACGGCGGCCTGGATGTCCTGTGAGGTGAGGGTGCAGCGCTGGTTGTAACGGGCCAGGCGGCCGGCCTCTTCGGCGAGGCGCTCGAAGAGGTCGCTAATGCACGAGTCCATGACGTTCACGGCCTGCTGGGACAGGCTGAGGCCGTCGTGGACCAGCTTCAGAACCCTGGGGAAATAGGTGGCGAAACTGTCCTCGCCGCGGCGGCCGCGGCGGCAGCGGGTGTGACGGCGGCTGCGGCGGCGATGGCGCCTGGGCTTCTTCTGTTTCAGGGCCGTCGGAGCGCCCTTCTCAGGCGCCTGGGTGCTGACACCTTCCTCCGGAGACGGGGCAGAGGCAGGCTCCGCCATCCCTCAGGCAACCCCCAAGAGCTAGGAGGCACCGACGATGGCGCTGCTGCCAGGCGGGGAGCCCTTTTTATAGTCGCTGCCTTGCCTCACGTCATGCGTGACCTCGACTTCTGACTGGGTGTCAGGGCACACAGGGAGCGCGTGAGTGAGCCTAGCGGAGTGCGCTGGGACTGCACGGTCCTCCTGCTGGCGGTCCCTCCACCAATCACAGTGAGCGTCTGGAGCCCTGCAAGCTGCCTGTCTGGTCCCATACAGAAATTCACAGCAAGAGAACCCACACAGGAAGGCTGTGGCACGGCCAGCAGAGGGCTCCTGGACGTGGAGATGTGTCGGTCCACCTCCCGCCTCCGGTTCTGATCGAAACCCTCAATGAATCAGGATAACGGAGTAAAAAACTACCGTTTGTAAAGAGTGAAATCAAACACAACTGGGGTATTTAGACCTACATAAGAAAATTCAGCATTTACCAGGTTTGTAGTCACACTCCTAATGATACTTAGATCCGAAAAAGTACCCTACATTCTAGCATTGCTGAATACATAGAACAGCCCTTGATTGAAAGAGAAAAAAGGTATTGGTCTAATTTTGCAGTAAGTCACCCAAAAGGTAAGAGACAGTCAAGAAATAGTTTAAAATCACGTGCTTTTCAAAAATCGGACAGTTCGAGAAAATTTATTCCTTAAATGTATTTGTGGAAAAATGAACCCCAAATACGGAACCAGTACAGAATGAAGAAGAATTAGAGAAATGGAGGTCATCAAGGAACTTGTCACAGAAAGAAAGAAAGAAAGAAAGAAAGAAAGAAAGAAAGAAAGAAAGAAAAGACAATAAACAACCATATAGTACAAATCACAGTAAATGAGCCCTCAGGCAAAGAATCACACCCATTCCATCAGGAGCTGCTTCCACCTCAACTCCAAGGCTGAAGAGTCCAGGAAAATTTTGATTGGCTCTCTTGGGAAACCCGGTTCCATGGTGAGCCGGTGGCTATGACTCCGTGGCTACAGGTTCCTCATTGCCTGACTGAGAACAGACTGGGGCTTGAGCTGCTCTGATTGGACCTTCCATCATCCCTATTATGCATAAATGCAAGTCATGAAGGTTTGTGCTTTCTAAACCCAAAGATTATAGACTGGAGAGGAACATAACTGGATAAAACTGAACGAGTTAAAATAGTAACTTCAGTTTCTAGAAAGCCTAGGGATAGGTATTGCTTCTTGAAATTTTCTCCTTAGTTATTTCTGTGATCGGTTGGGTCCTCCTTTGTGTTTCTGTATGTACTCCATAATACTGAGAATGCCAAAAACGTTTGATGCAGGATGTTTGTCCTGCTCCTACTATGTTCCCCATATGGATGCTTACAGTTCGTTATTTATTCTCCATGAGTTTGAGGATTCCAGCACCGGCCAGAAATTTAAAAAAAAACAAATGTATATATAAATATAAATATATATATATATATATATGTATATGTATATATTTGTATGTACACACATATATATTCATTTTTACATGTATACAGACACATATGTATATGTGTATGTGTATATGTGTGTTTGTGTGTGTGTGTATAAATACTATGTGTGTGTGTGTGTGTGTGTGTGTGTGTGTGTGACTGTGGATATATATTTGAGGACTGAAACACAGGAGAGAAATAACTGAGTCAAAAATGTCAAGAAACAATATCTAATCCACCTTCTTTAGAAACTGAAGTTACTAGTTTAATTCATTCAGATTTTACCAATTCTGTTCATTGCCAGGCAATATAATGTGTGTGGAAATATATATACATTTTTTTTTTTTTAGAAAGGTAAAACATCATGTTTTGCGTCTATGTGCAATGGGGATGATGGGAGGGACCTGTTGGATGAGGTGTCCCAGGCTGAACCAATTAGAAGCCTCCTGAAATGTTTGGACTTGCAGTTGAGGGGAATTGTGTCATTAAATAGGTCTGAGTCCTTGACTGCTGTTTGTTGTTTTGTTTGAATGGTTTTATGCTTTTAATCATGTTGATTTACAGATATTATATTAGTTTCTAAAGCTGTCGTAAATAAATTCGAGAGTCTCGGTGACTTAAAAAATATATATTTATCATCTCACAGTTCTGGATGCCAAATAGCCCCTCTTCATAAGCACACCAGTCATATTGGGTTAGGACCGACCCTCACGACTTCACTTTAAACACAGTTACCTCTATAGAGACTATCTCCAAAATAGGGTCACCTCCTGAAGTACTGGGGGGTCACAAGGTCAACACAAGAATTTTGAGAGGGTACAATTCAATAAAGAATATTAAGCTTTCTGCCCCTCCAAAAAATTAATGTACTTCCATGAAAAATACATTCACACCTTCCCTACAGCCCCCAAATCTTAACCCATTGCAGTTCAACTTTAAGTCCAAAATCTCATCTACAAATCTTATATATCTGCTACGGGTGAGACTCCAGTTGTGACTGATGCTGAGGCAGAATTTATCCTTATCCCTGAACCTGCGAAAACAGACAGCAAATTACCAGTTTCCAAAAACAGTAGCGGGACAGGCATAGAATAGACATTACCATTCCAAATGTGGGAAATCAGAAGAAAACTAGAGTTTATGGGCCCTAAGCAGGTTTGCACCATAGTAGGGCTAATTCCATTAGATTTAAGGGATTGAAAACAGTCCTCTTTAATCATTGCTCTGCCCTCTGGACCCTCTGGGATAGCAGCATGAAACTCTCAGCCCTGGGCAGTGGGGACCTCTTCCCCAGCCTGGTTTGTTACAGAAGAGGTGGCACTAGCCATCTAGAATGGAGAAAGTGGCCTCCATCTATGGGATCAAGGAGATCATGGCCTCATCCCCCAGACCTGTGTCCCTGTTCTCAACAAGACTCTGTCTGGATTCTCCTCTTGCCATTGCTGTTTTCTCAGAGTCCTGCTGGAAGAGTGGAATCACCATAGCTTTACTGATGTCTTCCTTGGTTTCCCAGGGTCTGAAAAGTACGTGCAAGTCTGCAGCCACAGGCCGACTGGAAAACAACTTTACATCCACGTAAATACTGTCATCTTGCCCCATAACCACGGTTCAACAGATCACATAACTGTGGGAAAGGAGGGAACCCCGATAAATGCTTACCAAGGAAAAACTGTGTCCTTTTACATTCTTTTACAGCCCATGTGGTTTTAGGTCCCAACATGGCTTTGGTCCTGCTCACTCTAGCGATATTAATGAAATTTGAGAAAGAGAGAAGAAAAGTGGGGTTTGAGGTACAAGATCCTAAGTGGAATCAAGTGCATCTGATTACTCACTTCAGGAGGGACGTGAGGAAAACGGGCACTTACTGAGTGAACATCTAGGATCCAGTGGTGTGGTTTACTACGTAGACAAGCTACGGGAAGTGCCTTTACTGCTTAAATAACACATTACGAGTACCAACGTAGCTAGAAAAAATATTAAGAAGAGAAAATAACCCACCAATTTTTTTTTTAATGGTGGAATAAGCGTTAAGTCAGGTCTTTGCTGAAGAAAGCTGTCATAGCTATATCATATTGCAAAAATAGACTTGAAGTCAACGGAGATTTCTTGAGGATAAAGATAGTCCCCCTGGGATAAAATGTTCAATTCATGTGGGAGGTATTATAAATTTAAGATGACCTATACTGGGTAGGGTAGCTTCAAACTATTTAAGTCAACACTTGACTGAATGACAATAAGGAGTAGCGAAGGTCACCACCAAATATAGACATTTGCAGCCACCTGTAAGCAAGTGGCCGAAACGTAACAAGGACTTAGAAATAAAGCACCTACCAAGCTTGCTTGACGAAATGGAGTAATGCGATAATATGAACCCGGAAATTAGAGAATGTGTTTTATCCACCTGATGTATATTTATGCACATAGAACATGTACTCGGCCATCAAGCAAGATTCCAGAAGTATCAAATACATATCACATTCTCTGACTACAGTACATTTAAGAATCAATGACAAACCATGTTGTCAAAACCAAATGTTTGGGATGACACAAATCACTCTAAAGAAATAATGGGCCAAAGGACAAATCATTACAGGGACTGAAAAATATTTATTGATGCGTGAGAATAAAATTTGTGGGGCATGCGTGAGTGCTACTGAGAGAGGATTTTATGGCCCACGTGCTGATTAAAAAGATTAAAAAGAAGGAAGCCTTGATCAGGCATTTTACGGAAGACCAAGCACAAACGATCACAAAGAACAACAAGAAGCACGATTGAAGAGGTGCCACCTCGCTCAAGTCTCCTGGAAAATGCCTACTACAACCACAGTGACATACTATTTCACACCGTCGGACCAGTGAGAATTAAAAAGGTCAGACCGCATCAAATGTTGGTGACTAGTGGGGACTCACACTCTGGTATTAGGAGGACAAATTGGTCTGACCATCTTGGAGAGCAATCTGGCAATACTAATTAATGCGCAGGATGCACACACTGCTGACAGCAGCAGTTCCATTGCTGGGTACACTACCTAGTGGCCTGAACACAAGGAGACGTGTGTGGGGACATTCTTAGCAGCCCTGTGGTCTGGGTGGGGCCTCTGGAAGATCTGCAGGGACCGAAGAGACAGCTAATGGACCCTGAAGCACTGACCTGGAAGAGGGAGGGATAGCACTAGATGTAGTCTCTCGAAAATGGAAACAGGTGTTCAAACAAAGATAACTACATGAACGTTCAGAGGTGCCCTATTCTCAATAGCCAAAAGGGGGAAACAACCCAAATGCCCATCAATGGACAAATAGATAAACTAAATGTCGTCCATCCATACCATGGATTATTATTCAGCTGTGAAAAGGAAGGAAGCAAGTACCGATTCACGCTACCACGTAGATGTACCATGAGGAAAACATTACACTATGTGAAAGCCGCCAGACACAGAAGGCCATGCGTTGAGTTCATGGGAGGGAGAGCTCCACATGGGGGAAACCTCTGTCGACAGAAAGCAGATAAGTGGTTGCCAAGAGCTATTTATTGGGAGCGTGTGTATGTGTGTGCTCGGGGGTGGGGGGACGACGAGCATGGGGAGTGAGTGCTTAACGGGTACAGGGGTTTCTTGGCGGGGTGGTGAAAATGCTTTGGAAGCAGACGGTTGTGATTGTTCCACGACATCACGAATGTACTTGACACCATGTCGTACCCGTCCCCCACCCCTCTTTCTTTATCTTGCCTGCGATGCTCGGGTCCTACAGAAGGCGAGCGCTGCCACAGAGGGAGGGCCCAGGGGCGAGAGCGTGCGGGTGCCTTGCACCTGCCCTGGCCGGCCGTTTGTAGGCCCAGGCCCGCTCCCTCGGGGTCAACTGGAGGGCAGTGACGTCACCAGTGTGCGCGGCCACGAGCCTGTTCCGGACCAATGAGGGGCCGGGTCGCGGTAGCTAGGTTACGGAGTACGGGCCAAGTACCGACATCTTGAGAGGCATCCAGTCGAGCCAGACCTCGCAGATTGATCGGTCGTCTCCAAGGCCCGGCATGCCGAGCAGGAGGACGAGCCGTCCACGGTCGTCCGGTCTCAATAGGTGCCGTGCCGCCGCTCTCGTGCCCACCGAGCCGAGCTGACATTCTCCGTGAGCCACCCGGAGCGCCTCCTGCGGGAGGGCCACTACGCCCAGTGCCCGAGTTCGTGTGCGCCGGTCTTTCTAGGTGCCATCGTCGAGTACGTGACGGCCAAGGTCTTGGAGCTGGCGAGCGACGAGGCCCGGAGGAGCAGCAGGAGATGCATCACCTTGGAGCTGTTGGACGTGGCCGTGCACAGCAACGCGCTGCTCAGTGGCTTCTTCGTGACTACAACCATCTCCCAGGTGGCCCCAGCCTAGCTGTGGACGCCTGGCACCCAGGGGGCCTCACCAGCCCACCGATCCTCCGTCTACTCCTGCTAGCCCGGCGCCAGCCCCTTCCGTCACAGCCAGCCGGGACAGCCCTGGCCTGTCTTGTGCCTTCGGCGCCTTGTGTCATTAAAGTGTTTGAAAGTACCCACAGGCTTGCTCTATAAATTTTGTGTCAGAGTGGGGTGTGAGACACCCAATGTTGGACGGACGGGCAGGGAGTGGCGAGGGTCAGGGAACAGGGAGGGCACAGGGGAGCAGACTCTCGTGGTGACAATGGGGGTTGGTGTCCCCGTGTGGGAGGTGCTGTCTGGGGCGGGGGCACAGGAGGCTGCCACGTGGACCCTGAGCTAGTCACCGGAACGATGGTGTTCATTGGGGTGGAGCTCAAGGCCAAGACTGAGGTTTCCTGGTAGGATGAATGTCAAAAGGGGTTATGTTATGGAGGGGGACGGAGCCTCAGGTGGCATGGGAGCTCAAGTCAAGGGCTCAAGTGGGGCAGGGACGTTGACTGCCAGAGAGAGGAGTGATTGATGGGTGGGAACAATGCAGAAATCCCCAAAGGCGGAACTGGGGTCACAGGGGGTCAAGAGTTTAGTTTTGGCCTTGTTCAGAGGGAGAGGCTGGGAGACGCCCTTAGCTACCGGGATACGCAAGCTGTAGCCTAGCAACAGCGCGGTCAGGCCAGGCCCCGCCTCAGATGCCGCTCTCTGCGTATCACCAGGGCGACAGGACCGTGGCAGGTGTCCCGGGGCTGCGCCCAGGAGTGGCTGTCTATGTGGCCTGTTGCCAGCTGGCGGTAGCACGCTTCCAGCAGGCGCTCTTCCACCGGCCATGGAGGAGCTGGCCCTCACTCAGGCTGTCCGCCTCTTCCTGCGACAGGAGAGTGATGCTTGCCAGGGCCTGGTCATGGAGGTGTACCTTGATGTGATTTTTCTAAGAGTTTTTGAGTGTCAGCCCTTAGATCTGTCATCCATTTTGAATGAATTTTTATACATGGTGTGAGATAGAAGTCCAAGTTCACTCTTTTGCATGTGGATATCCAGTTGTCACAGCACCATTTGTGACAGGGATTATTCTTTTCCCCCACTGAATGGTCTTGGAACCTGTACTGAAAATCGACTATACACAGATATCAGGGTTAATTTCTGACTCTAAATCACGCATTTATTATGTTACTTTAATCTACGGACATGTCTACATCGAGGGTCACTTGTGGGCCAAACAAAGTGCTAGGGATTGGAGATATAAAGACGGATAGCCTTAGTAGATTCTCCTGTGGTTATTATCAACTGACTGTTCTCTTGTTCAGTGGCTGAGAAAGTTGAAAATGTGGCTTTGGCCCAGGAGAGCCTCATTGTCGTAGAGACGTCCAGCTGTGGGAGTGAATGACTCTGAACCACCCACGCTCACCTCCTCCATGACCCGGGCAAGGATTAGAACAGACAGCGCTGAGCAACGCTTCCATACCACTGTTTGGTCATCATGGCCTACTTAGGGTCCGATGGCTATAAACAGTTGTGCGAGCTTGACTACAGCTCATCTGGCTTGGATCTCAGAGTTCCAGACCTTCAAAGGTAACTGGGCAAAATGTGCCTGCTTCTGGTAGAGGCCCCTATTATCTTGGAGGAGTGAGTGTACTCGGGATGAAAGGAATAAGGACCCTCGGGCCTAAAGCAGTGGGAGAGGCAAGGAATGTGAGCCCGCGGTCCCTGAGCCAATCAGAGAGGGCCGTGATGGGGTCTGGGAAGGTGAGGTCGGCTAGGACATCATGAAGCCCCTGTTCCTGGGGTGAGGTCCTAAGTAGAGGGAAGACATGGGGGAACGGGCCTGCAAGGCTAAAGCGGAGGTAGGGGCTGGGAAATGAGGCCCGGTGTAAGAACCCAAATGCCCCAAGGGATCACACCCTGATCACATAAGTCCTTCTCGGCCACACCCCATCATGGCGCTGGTTGCCCTTTCCTTCCGTATTCTCCTTCCTACCGGCGCGAATCGTACACCAATCGGCTCACCCCCCAAGCCCCATGCGGTATGCTAAGTAGGGACTGTATCTTAAGCCAATCAGCTTTCCCTAAAAACCCTATGTATATGTTTGTGTGCCGCCTAATAAACGAGCCCTCTCCGGTGGATCATCAACTGGTGTCGACTCGTCCTTTCACCCGGACACCTCGGCCAATGATAGGGGTGGGGGCGGGGGCGGGCGGGGCCTGCTCCGGGCCTTGTAAGTGCGGGTTTCTGCGCGGGAACGCACACCACGAAGGCAGTGAGCAGCTCTCTCCACCCCAGGGGCATCCTTCAGGCGTCTTCAAGCCCTCAGGTGAGGTGGTGCGGTCCCGCTGGGGCCAGAGGACGATGGGGACGGGAGCACGCAGGGACTCCGTGGCGGGGCTGTCGCGCCTTCGGGAGCCCTAGGGGCCCGGATTGGGGTTGGCTTTTCCCGTCAGCGCCGCGGGGCGAGACTCGTGCCTTTGTCTGCCCTCGGCGCGCCTCCTGTGCGAGATGCCGAGCCCTCCCGGGGGTCGGGCCCTGGAAGGCCCGAGGGGCGGACCCCCAAAGCGGCCGGCCGGTCCGCGGAAGAAGTGCAGGTCGGAGGCTTCGAGGACGAAGCGGAGTTGAGGGCTCGCCCGGAATGGGCCCTCTGGGCCTGGCCCCTCGCTCCCTCCCCTCCCGTGGCCCTTCGGCTGGGCGCCCGACCAGGATGACAGTTATTTTCCAATGAAAGCAAGATGCTCCTGTCAAAGTGGCCTGTGCGCCCGGCCCTGTTATTTGTTTGTCCCGGTTTCCCCAGCTTTGAGGTTGGCTTCTGAGCGCTTGGCACGGGAGGGTCATAGGGTAAGGTCAACTGAATGGAGGGGACGTGTTTGAAACTACTGGCCGCTTGGGGGCGTCTCTGTTCTACTCTGGTCGCTAGACGTGTCTCGCCCCACCAGGGTGGGAACAGACATGAGCAGGAGAGCTCCGCCTTCCGGTTTCTGGGGTCTCTTATTCTTTGTTCTGGACGAACCTAGAATGTTCAGAGGCCGCCGCAAGGCATTTCATCAGGTCCACAGCAAGACTCTTCTGAGCCTTGTCTCCTTGCCTCGCCCTTGACAGAGAAAACGTGGTGAAATAAGACTCTGTGTATTTAGCGTATCCCATTCTGCTGAAGTCGTGAGTCTGATCCTAATTAGCTGCCCCTTCTTACAGTGTTTACAAACCGCTGCCACAAGGGGCTAGTATAGGACGAGTAACCAGTTACGACCGGATTAAATCCTCTCCCCTCTCTTATTGCAGCACCTTAATCTACTGTTTGGGGGCATTTAAAATGGAAAGAAATTAGTACAACTTCGGCCACCCCTTTTTGTGTGCTGCTCCCCATCCTCCAAGAAAAATGCCGTCGCCACCCCACCCCCCCCCACCCCCCGGTAATTGAACAGACAGCGAAGATTCTTAGATAGTGCTGTCATCTATTAGAAAATCATTGACTGGTTGAACCAAGTTTTTATTATATTCTTCGACCCCTAATTGTTCCTGTGCTTCTCTTACCTCCATTGTACCTTTGCTGTGATTTTAAAAGAGTCGGACATGTTGGCTCCGGGTTTCTAGAGCGTCTTGGTTTCTAGTGTATCCTGATCTAAGGGCATTTTCTGCTTATCAGAATAGGGGTATTGAAGTGAATTTCAAAGTAATGAAAATAGAATTCTTCTAAGATGCGCTGGTGTTTTCCTGTGGAAGATCAGTAGGTAAAATATACATGACTATTACGTTTGAACATTTATGACTGTTACTACTTTGTCTGACGATAGTTCTGCCAGGGAAGTTTCTTAAAAGAAATTGTTTTCGGTCTTTCTTTTAGTCAAGATGAGTGATAAGCCAGACTTGTCGGAGGTGGAGAAGTTTGACAAGTCAAAACTGAAGAAAACTCATACCGAGGAAAAAAATACTCTTCCCTCAAAGGAAAGTAAGTCATGGAGGGTTTCTAGCTGAGACAGACAATGGTGAAAGTTGGTATCTTCAGTGAATAAACCTATCTTCTAGTAATTTTTACTATCGAGGAAGTAATTATTAGAGTACCATTTTATTTTATGCAGCCATGACAACTATCAAAGAGTTGTCTCCTTCTTTGGATTATATAAATGGTTCGCACATGATAGGCCCTAGTAGTAATGGGGAAGTAAAAACCACTTCCCTGTTGGAAAATTACTAAAACACACATTGAAACCAATCTTAAACATTGGACTTAGCACTAGAAAAACCTTACTTCTGTCTACTTTTAGTTATTTGGCATTTTTCTGCATCTAGAAATTTGAGTCCATTATCTCATGCCTAAAGAACCATGCCAGCTCTGCGGTCTGGGCCTTCTCCAATCTGATGACAAGATAGGGATGCAGAACGAGTTTCGATCTTGGGTGCACTTGAGGCTCCCAGACTTAAGGGATCAGTTTTGCCCTCCAGAGTAACAGACAGCTGGAGAAACTCCAAGCATATTCACAACAGCTGAGGGGCATTTTCTGTCATGTGTGCGTTATTTGAGAGTTCCGAAATTAGTGAAAATTATCTCAAAGTGTATAACTTCCAAATGGTATCGTCAGAGATAAACGTGAGCAAAATGCTTCACTTCCTCCTCGGTCTCAAATAATCTATCGAAAAACTGTCAACAACACAAATCTGCCTCTCGAATGAAAGCAAAAACCAAAAAAACTGCAATTGAAGTAGATTCTAATGAATGTTCGAGTGGTAAACATGCACACACGTGCACACATGCACCCCGCTGTGAGCATTTGTGGTTAGTGCCTTAGCATTCTCAATTAAAAGCATGTATGGCAGCCTTCCATGACTTACCTAAAGCTGTTTTGTAAGAAACTGAATTAAATCTTAGGAAAATACTCTTAGTGATATATATTTTTTTTGTTTTGTTTTGTTTTTCCCCTCAGCGATCCAGCAGGAGAAACAGTGTGCTCAGACATCGTAAAACGGGATCTCCTCCCAAGAGGAAATTTCAACATTGCCCGAGAGCCTTGGTTTTATGCTTGTTTTTTGCAAACCGTTGTGTTTGTAGCGATTTTAGGCATCTTCTGCTGTCCTCTCATTTCTATTCCCTGGCTAAAAGGTCAGGTGGAACCAAAGTTTCCTGAAGTGTGCTTTCAAACTTGCCGTTGGTGTGTAAATTCCAGATGGCAGATGTTGCGAATAATCTCACCAGTGTTGACCCTTGTGTGTGTAGCCCTTTCACCCCCAGCAGGATAAGCCAGGTTTAACCTTCTGCAATGGGTGCCTCCATTGCTTCATTATCTTCATGAAGTTGCATGCTTCTGCAACTTCTCACAGTTTGTTTTTATTTCCAATGTAGTAATGAAATAATAAATACAGTCATTATCTGGCGGCTCTCGACTTCATTTCTTCTAAGGAAGGAAAAGTACACAAGGGTACCCTTTTTCGCCAAACAAAATGGTTGAAGGAAAACCTCTTCAGCAGTGGACTAAGCCCCTTATCTCAGAGTGAAGAAAGACAAACACAGGGTCTGAAGTGACCCACTCAAGCTGAATAAGAACTGAAATTCAAGCTGGGCTGTCTTGCCTTCTGGAAAGTGTTTTCCGACTGAATGGGAGGGGGCACCTAAGCTTGGGGTTGGATGGAAAGGGCGCGGGAGGCACTTGTTAACACGCACTGTACTGAGCACATCACATCTTCAGTTGAGCGTCAACTCAGATATCTGATGCCCACTGATGACCTGTAACACTGAACCTCTGATCTGGTTCTTCTACTGAACAGAATTTACTGTCTCCTGAAGCAAGCATTTTTGGTTTCATGGTGAGCATAAGTGCTGTGGACCGTATGGTGTTCCCCCACCCCCACCACACCAAATTCATATTTTGAAGGTCTACCCCTCAATGCGACTCTACCTGGAGATAGACTTTTTAGGAAGTCATTAAGGTTAAATGAGGCTACAAGGGCTGGGCCCCTCTGTGATCTATTACTATAGGTATCTTCCCACCATAAGGGATTATACCGTCCATACCTATTTGCAACCTCAACTATTATCTTACCTCCCTCTTTCTAGGGGCTCACATCCTTAAATACTCACTGGGGTTACAGAAAGTGGAAGGTGTTTTCTCTGCTCTAGCACAAATTTCCACAAGCAAAACAGCAGGTGGGTCAACTAAGGTAAAGTGTGGTTGAGGTGACACAATCTCAGAGCTTAGGGTAACCAGAAGATTTGAGCCCTGGAGGTCACCATGTTGGTCATCACTACCTTACCATCTGCCTGAAGCAATTGCCCAGTAGAGTTACTCAGTCCCTTACACTGACATGCTGCTTACACGCTTCCCTGCCTGCCTGTAACTTCTATGCCATAATCCTAGGAGAGCATGCTGGAGACCCATACAGCGTGGTTAATCCATCCTCCAGTATTTGAAGTCAGCTGTTGTTTTCCTGCCCCCATACGTCCAAGTCTTCTCCAGCTGACCTTTTCAGAGCATTTGGACCCAAGTTACACAGATGGGGACCCATAACGGTTGCACTTTAGACGGACGGACACAAGTTTAGCCATTATCAGGTCCCTGGATCCCGATTCTGTCATCCAGCCCATTTGCTCTCCTTTCAGTTTGCCATTTGCAGCTTGATAAAGATGCTGTACGTCCACGACAGACTCAGTAACGTGTGCATTAGCACACTAATCCAGCTCAAGATTAGGCCCATTTCAGATGCCTAAAGGAAAGCATGTCAGGTGAGCTGGGGATGGGACGAAAACTCCCAGTTTTTAGTTGCACCTGGTAACCGTCATTTTTTTTTTTAAAGGATTGATTCCTCCCAGGGCAGTGTAAATGATAAACTGAGTGGGAGCAAGTGAGAGGTATGTGGTGGGAGGGGAAGTCACATAGTTTCTAAGTGAACGCTCCTACAGAAATAAGACGGGAAGAACGATTGCTCACTGGAAGTAGTTTTGCCCTGCATTTCTCAAGTAAATCACATGGGCCTAATCTTGTAGTGAGTGACTAGGTTCACTTGTCTTTCCAAGCAGAGGGAGGTTTTTTTCCCAAGCATCCGGGATTGAGGTTTCAGAGCCCTGAATCCATTTATTATTTGCAAAACCAACCATCCGAAGGTCTTCTTGTAGCAGTTACATTTACGGGAAAAAAGAAAAGCCTGGAGTTAAGTGGATTTTCTTATGCATGTCTACATCTTTTGAAAATACCTGGTCCATGCTTTGACACCTGTATCCTGTCAGTGTACATAGGCCGACATGTCCTTAATTGCAAAGAACAGAAAATGGCAAAAAGCTGGAAAGCCATAATATATATGCTGCAAGTTAATCCAAAGACAAAAATCAGCCAAATCGTATGTCACGACGACTTCATCTTTGCAAAGGGTCAAAAACCTCATTTAGTGTCATCACTTAAAATTCTCAAGAAACTGCACAGGCAAGTGAGTTTTAGGAATGCCCTAGAATGTAACCATCGCATATTCACACCTGAGAAAAATATCTTGCCCTTCGTCTCTCAAATGCATAGGAATATGTTTGATCCTTGCCTTGGGAAGTTTCAACCGGTATGATCTCGGGCAAGTGACAATCTATTGTGGTTCAGTTTCTTCATCCATAGAAATGGAGATGATAACACTGTTTCCTTCAAGGGGATGTGGTGAAAAGTAGTTGAGGTACTCCCCGTCAAGTGCTTAGCACAATGCTGGCACAGTCGCCAAGCACGCCATGTCCGAGGTCACCAAGGCCAAGCTCAGGTTCCCCATGAGCACCTGAGCTGCCTCCCGCCCCCGAGCATCGCCCCCGAAGGCTGTTTTCAGAGCCACCCCAGTCGGCCCGTAAATCCTGGAGCCCTCCGAAGGTGTGCCCGTGGCAGTTTGAGGGCAGGGGTCAGGGGGCGTGCTGCCAATGTGTATTAGTCTTCCTTTTTTTATTTCTTTCTTCCTTATAGTTAAAGTGTACGACACGATGGCTCTGGCTCGTACGCATATACATAGTGAAGAGATTACTACAGTCAAACAAATGACCATCTTCATCACCTTCTACCCTTGTATGCTAAGAGAATCTAAAATCTACTGTCTTGGTAAAGTTTCAGAATCAAACACAACATTATTAACAATAGTCGTCCTGCTGTACTTTGGATCTCCAGACGTATTCATTGGCCCAATTCCTGATTTGTACCCCTTGACCTCCTTGTTCCCATTTGCTCCTCTCCCTGCAGTGGGTAGTTTTCTGGCAGGTGGCAGGTGGCTTGCTGCTGGCTTCCCAGCATTCTTTACTGTGAACCACATTGTCAACACTAATATAACTGTCCTTCATTGTTTTTATTATACATAACGCTCGAGTTTGTATATCATATAATTGGATCGATTTCTGTAATTTATATGTGCACAAGTGTATGGAAGTCCTGTGATTGAATTAAATTACCACAGAATCTTTTGATTTTAAAACATTGCCACATAATCGATTCCCTTTTCCTCTGTTAGGAGTTTTCATTGAAAAGTAAATTTGAAAGCATTTAGAAAAAGTTTTTTTTTACACAGGAGCTCTAATATGTAGTCACCAGTTCTAAAATGTGCTCTCCTTTTCAGCATCTAAGAGTTTTGAATAGATTTATTTTACACTTTACACAGGTTGCATATTTTAAAATATCCCCTATCGGTTAGTTTTCACTATGAAAACCTGGGCTTTTCCACTTTTTGTTCCAGATTCATTGAGGGTTTTAAATAAGGACTGGATGTAGGGGATGGGCAGCCAGGTCCCTTGACGTCCAGGAGCGCTAGTCACCAGTTCGTAGTAACTAGCTGCTAGGAACTAGTTGCTAGTTACTAGTAAAGTAGTGACTTCAGTTTCTAGAAAGCCTAGGAGTAAGTACTGTTGTGGAACTCTTGGATTTAATTTTTTCTATGCTGTGTTTTGTTTCCTCACGTGTGTTTCTAATGGGCTAAGTAATAAAGTTAATGCGGAAAAAAAGGTTGACTGGAGTGTTATCGTCCTGTTAATACTCTATTCCGCATATAGATGCTTAGGATGTGTTATTTATTTTAAAGTTTTAATAATATATTTTATTTAATCCAACATAGCAAAATTATAATTTCTATATGTAATGAATATCAACAGTTTGTCAATTACGTAAGCGCTGACTCTTCCCTTCAGTTGGTTTTCTCTGCAAACCGCACCAGGAGGTGCCACATTTTCGTCCATCAACTACTGAAGAAAGTAGTCATGCGTTCTGTTCCCTTCTAGTCCTCAAACCCAGTCGTCCCTTGTCCCACAGACATTTCATCTGTGTCAGTCCCATTTTGTTCCCTGTCTACAATTCCCAACGTCATTTTGGTGCTTTGCTGATGTTTCTACTTGATTTCTGAATTTCCAAACGGAAACCACAAACACCCATAGCGCAGTCATCATTTCCTAATCGTGTTGATTTCTTAAAATCACTTTTCCTTAGAGGATATGTAGGAGATCAGTACTCACGGAAAACTCTAGAAAATTATTTTAGGCCACACAGAACAAAAAGCAACAGAAGAACAGAAAATTTACTCGGATTTTGAGGAAGCCACAAATAGCACGATAAATTAAGTGGTTACAGGTCTTTCGGGTCATCTGAGGCGGCTCTGAAAAGAGCCTTTGGGGGGCCGTGCCCGGGGGCAGGAGGCGGCTCATGTGCTCATGGTGAACCTGAGCACAGCCCTGGTGCCCTCGGTCACGGCATGCTTGCGGAGCTCCCCGGTCAGCAGCAGGTGCACGGCGGCCTGGATGTCCTGTGAGGTGAGGGTGCAGCGCTGGTTGTAACGGGCCAGGCGGCCGGCCTCTTCGGCGAGGCGCTCGAAGAGGTCGCTAATGCACGAGTCCATGACGTTCACGGCCTGCTGGGACAGGCTGAGGCCGTCGTGGACCAGCTTCAGAACCCTGGGGAAATAGGTGGCGAAACTGTCCTCGCCGCGGCGGCCGCGGCGGCAGCGGGTGTGACGGCGGCTGCGGCGGCGATGGCGCCTGGGCTTCTTCTGTTTCAGGGCCGTCGGAGCGCCCTTCTCAGGCGCCTGGGTGCTGACACCTTCCTCCGGAGACGGGGCAGAGGCAGGCTCCGCCATCCCTCAGGCAACCCCCAAGAGCTAGGAGGCACCGACGATGGCGCTGCTGCCAGGCGGGGAGCCCTTTTTATAGTCGCTGCCTTGCCTCACGTCATGCGTGACCTCGACTTCTGACTGGGTGTCAGGGCACACAGGGAGCGCGTGAGTGAGCCTAGCGGAGTGCGCTGGGACTGCACGGTCCTCCTGCTGGCGGTCCCTCCACCAATCACAGTGAGCGTCTGGAGCCCTGCAAGCTGCCTGTCTGGTCCCATACAGAAATTCACAGCAAGAGAACCCACACAGGAAGGCTGTGGCACGGCCAGCAGAGGGCTCCTGGACGTGGAGATGTGTCGGTCCACCTCCCGCCTCCGGTTCTGATTGAAACCCTCAATGAATCAGGATAACGGAGTAAAAAACTACCGTTTGTAAAGAGTGAAATCAAACACAACTGGGGTATTTAGACCTACATAAGAAAATTCAGCATTTACCAGGTTTGTAGTCACACTCCTAATGATACTTAGATCCGAAAAAGTACCCTACATTCTAGCATTGCTGAATACATAGAACAGCCCTTGATTGAAAGAGAAAAAAGGTATTGGTCTAATTTTGCAGTAAGTCACCCAAAAGGTAAGAGACAGTCAAGAAATAGTTTAAAATCACGTGCTTTTCAAAAATCGGACAGTTCGAGAAAATTTATTCCTTAAATGTATTTGTGGAAAAATGAACCCCAAATACGGAACCAGTACAGAATGAAGAAGAATTAGAGAAATGGAGGTCATCAAGGAACTTGTCACAGAAAGAAAGAAAGAAAAGAAAGAAAGAAAGAAAGAAAGAAAGAAAGAAAGAAAGAAAGAAAGAAAGAAAGAAAGAAAAGACAATAAACAACCATATAGTACAATTCACAGTAAATGAGCCCTCAGGCAAAGAATCACACCCATTCCATCAGGAGCTGCTTCCACCTCAACTCCAAGGCTGAAGAGTCCAGGAAAATTTTGATTGGCTCTCTTGGGAAACCCGGTTCCATGGTGAGCCGGTGGCTATGACTCCGTGGCTACAGGTTCCTCATTGCCTGACTGAGAACAGACTGGGGCTTGAGCTGCTCTGATTGGACCTTCCATCATCCCTATTATGCATAAATGCAAGTCATGAAGGTTTGTGCTTTCTAAACCCAAAGATTATAGACTGGAGAGGAACATAACTGGATAAAACTGAACGAGTTAAAATAGTAACTTCAGTTTCTAGAAAGCCTAGGGATAGGTATTGCTTCTTGAAATTTTCTCCTTAGTTATTTCTGTGATCGGTTGGGTCCTCCTTTGTGTTTCTGTATGTACTCCATAATACTGAGAATGCCGAAAAACGTTTGATGCAGGATGTTTGTCCTGCTCCTACTATGTTCCCCATATGGATGCTTACAGTTCGTTATTTATTCTCCATGAGTTTGAGGATTCCAGCACCGGCCAGAAATTAAAAAAAAAACAAATGTATATATAAATATAAATATATATATATATATATGTATATGTATATATTTGTATGTACACACATATATATTCATTTTTACATGTATACAGACACATATGTATATGTGTATGTGTATATGTGTGTTTGTGTGTGTGTGTATAAATACTATGTGTTTGTGTGTGTGTGTGTGTGTGTGTGTGTGTGTGTGTGACTGTGGATATATATTTGAGGACTGAAACACAGGAGAGAAATAACTGAGTCAAAAATGTCAAGAAACAATATCTAATCCACCTTCTTTAGAAACTGAAGTTACTAGTTTAATTCATTCAGATTTTACCAATTCTGTTCATTGCCAGGCAATATAATGTGTGTGGAAATATATATACATTTTTTTTTTTTTAGAAAGGTAAAACATCATGTTTTGCGTCTATGTGCAATGGGGATGATGGGAGGGACCTGTTGGATGAGGTGTCCCAGGCTGAACCAATTAGAAGCCTCCTGAAATGTTTGGACTTGCAGTTGAGGGGAATTGTGTCATTAAATAGGTCTGAGTCCTTGACTGCTGTTTGTTGTTTTGTTTGAATGGTTTTATGCTTTTAATCATGTTGATTTACAGATATTATATTAGTTTCTAAAGCTGTCGTAAATAAATTCGAGAGTCTCGGTGACTTAAAAAATATATATTTATCATCTCACAGTTCTGGATGCCAAATAGCCCCTCTTCATAAGCACACCAGTCATATTGGGTTAGGACCGACCCTCACGACTTCACTTTAAACACAGTTACCTCTATAGAGACTATCTCCAAAATAGGGTCACCTCCTGAAGTACTGGGGGGTCACAAGGTCAACACAAGAATTTTGAGAGGGTACAATTCAATAAAGAATATTAAGCTTTCTGCCCCTCCAAAAAATTAATGTACTTCCATGAAAAATACATTCACACCTTCCCTACAGCCCCCAAATCTTAACCCATTGCAGTTCAACTTTAAGTCCAAAATCTCATCTACAAATCTTATATATCTGCTACGGGTGAGACTCCAGTTGTGACTGATGCTGAGGCAGAATTTATCCTTATCCCTGAACCTGCGAAAACAGACAGCAAATTACCAGTTTCCAAAAACAGTAGCGGGACAGGCATAGAATAGACATTACCATTCCAAATGTGAGAAATCAGAAGAAAACTAGAGTTTATGGGCCCTAAGCAGGTTTGCACCATAGTAGGGCTAATTCCATTAGATTTAAGGGATTGAAAACAGTCCTCTTTAATCATTGCTCTGCCCTCTGGACCCTCTGGGATAGCAGCATGAAACTCTCAGCCCTGGGCAGTGGGGACCTCTTCCCCAGCCTGGTTTGTTACAGAAGAGGTGGCACTAGCCATCTAGAATGGAGAAAGCGGACTCCATCTATGGGATCAAGGAGATGATGGCCTCATCCCCCAGACCTGTGTCCCTGTTCTCAACAAGACTCTGTCTGGATTCTCCTCTTGCCATTGCTGTTTTCTCAGAGTCCTGCTGGAAGAGTGGAATCACCATAGCTTTACTGATGTCTTCCTTGGTTTCCCAGGGTCTGAAAAGTACGTGCAAGTCTGCAGCCACAGGCCGACTGGAAAACAACTTTACATCCACGTAAATACTGTCATCTTGCCCCATAACCACAGTTCAACAGATCACATAACTGTGGGAAAGGAGGGAACCCCAATAAATGCTTACCAAGGAAAAACTGTGTCCTTTTACATTCTTTTACAGCCCATGTGGTTTTAGGTCCCAACATGGCTTTGGTCCTGCTCACTCTAGCGATATTAATGAAATTTGAGAAAGAGAGAAGAAAAGTGGGGTTTGAGGTTCAAGATCCTAAGTGGAATCAAGTGCATCTGATTACTCACTTCAGGAGGGGCGTGAGGAAAAAGGGCACTTACTGAGTGAACATCTAGGATCCAGTGGTGTGGTTTACTACGTAGACAAGCTACGGGAAGTGCCTTTACTGCTTAAATAACACATTACGAGTACCAACGTAGCTAGAAAAAATATTAAGAAGAGAAAATAACCCACCAATTTTTTTTTTAATGGTGGAATAAGCGTTAAGTCAGGTCTTTGCTGAAGAAAGCTGTCATAGCTATATCATATTGCAAAAATAGACTTGAAGTCAACGGAGATTCCTTGAGGATAAAGATAGTCCCCCTGGGATAAAATGTTCAATTCATGTGGGAGGTATTATAAATTTAAGATGACCTATACTGGGTAGGGTAGCTTCAAACTATTTAAGTCAACACTTGACTGAATGACAATAAGGAGTAGCGAAGGTCACCACCAAATATAGACATTTGCAGCCACCTGTAAGCAAGTGGCCGAAACGTAACAAGGACTTTGAAATAAAACACCTACCAAGCTTGCTTGACGAAATGGAGTAATGCGATAATATGAACCCGGAAATTAGAGAATGTGTTTTATCCACCTGATGTATATTTATGAACATAGAACATGTACTCGGCCATCAAGCAAGATTCCAGAAGTATCAAATACATATCACATTCTCTGACTACAGTACATTTAAGAATCAATGACAAACCATGTTGTCAAAACCAAATGTTTGGGATGACACAAATCACTCTAAAGAAATAATGGGCCAAAGGACAAATCATTACAGGGACTGAAAAATATTTATTGATGCGTGAGAATAAAATTTGTGGGGCATGCGTGAGTGCTACTGAGAGAGGATTTTATGGCCCACGTGCTGATTAAAAAGATTAAAAAGAAGGAAGCCTTGATCAGGCATTTTACGGAAGACCAAGCACAAACGATCACAAAGAACAACAAGAAGCACGATTGAAGAGGTGCCACCTCGCTCAAGTCTCCTGGAAAATGCCTACTACAACCACAGTGACATACTATTTCACACCGTCGGAGCAGTGAGAATTAGAAAGGTCAGACCGCATCAAATGTTGGTGACTAGTGGGGACTCACACTCTGGTATTAGGAGGACAAATTGGTCTGACCATCTTGGAGAGCAATCTGGCAATACTAATTAATGCGCAGGATGCACACACTGCTGACAGCAGCAGTTCCATTGCTGGGTACACTACCTAGTGGCCTGAACACAAGGAGACGTGTGTGGGAACATTCTTAGCAGCCCTGTGGTCTGGGTGGGGCCTCTGGAAGATCTGCAGGGACCGAAGAGACAGCTAATGGACCCTGAAGCACTGACCTGGAAGAGGGAGGGATAGCACTAGATGTAGTCTCTCAAAAATGGAAACAGGTGTTCAAACAAAGATTCCTACATGAACGTTCAGAGGTGCCCTATTCTCAATAGCCAAAAGGGGGAAACAACCCAAATGCCCATCAATGGACAAATAGATAAACTAAATGTCGTCCATCCATACCATGGATTATTATTCAGCTGTGAAAAGGAAGGAAGCAAGTACCGATTCACGCTACCACGTAGATGTACCATGAGGAAAACATTACACTATGTGAAAGCCGCCAGACACAGAAGGCCATGCGTTGAGTTCCATGGGAGGGAGAGCTCCACATGGGGGAAACCTCTGTCGACAGAAAGCAGATAAGTGGTTGCCAAGAGCTATTTATTGGGAGCGTGTGTATGTGTGTGCTCGGGGGTGGGGGGACGACGAGCATGGGGAGTGAGTGCTTAACGGGTACAGGGGTTTCTTGGCGGGGTGGTGAAAATGCTTTGGAAGCAGACGGTTGTGATTGTTCCACGACATCAAGAATGTACTTGACACCATGTCGTACCCGTCCCCCACCCCTCTTTCTTTATCTTGCCTGCGATGTTCGGGTCCTACAGAAGGCGAGCGCTGCCACAGAGGGAGGGCCCAGGGGCGAGAGCGTGCGGGTGCCTTGCACCTGCCCTGGCCGGCCGTTTGTAGGCCCAGGCCCGCTCCCTCGGGGTCAACTGGAGGGCAGTGACGTCACCAGTGTGCGCGGCCACGAGCCTGTTCCGGACCAATGAGGGGCCGGGTCGCGGTAGCTAGGTTACGGAGTACGGGCCAAGTACCGACATCTTGAGAGGCATCCAGTCGAGCCAGACCTCGCAGATTGATCGGTCGTCTCCAAGGCCCGGCATGCCGAGCAGGAGGACGAGCCGTCCACGGTCGTCCGGTCTCAATAGGTGCCGTGCCGCCGCTCTCGCGCCCACCGAGCCGAGCTGACATTCTCCGTGAGCCACACGGAGCGCCTCCTGCGGGAGGGCCACTACGCCCAGTGCCAGAGTTCGTGTGCGCCGGTCTTTCTAGGTGCCATCGTCGAGTACGTGACGGCCAAGGTCTTGGAGCTGGCGAGCGACGAGGCCCGGAGGAGCAGCAGGAGATGCATCACCTTGGAGCTGTTGGACGTGGCCGTGCACAGCAACGCGCTGCTCAGTGGCTTCTTCGTGACTACAACCATCTCCCAGGTGGCCCCAGCCTAGCTGTGGACGCCTGGCACCCAGGGGGCCTCACCAGCCCACCGATCCTCCGTCTACTCCTGCTAGCCCGGCGCCAGCCCCTTCCGTCACAGCCAGCCGGGACAGCCCTGGCCTGTCTTGTGCCTTCGGCGCCTTGTGTCATTAAAGTGTTTGAAAGTACCCACAGGCTTGCTCTATAAATTTTGTGTCAGAGTGGGGTGTGAGACACCCAATGTTGGACGGACGGGCAGGGAGTGGCGAGGGTCAGGGAACAGGGAGGGCACAGGGGAGCAGACTCTCGTGGTGACAATGGGGGTTGGTGTCCCCGTGTGGGAGGTGCTGTCTGGGACGGGGGCACAGGAGGCTCCCACGTGGACCCTGAGCTAGTCACCGGAACGATGGTGTTCATTGGGGTGGAGCTCAAGGCCAAGACTGAGGTGTCCTGGTAGGATGAATGTCAAAAGGGGTTATGTTATGGAGGGGGACGGAGCCTCAGGTGGCATGGGAGCTCAAGTCAAGGGCTCAAGTGGGGCAGGGACGTTGACTGCCAGAGAGAGGAGTGATTGATGGGTGGGAACAATGCAGAAATCCCCAAAGGCGGAACTAGGGTCACAGGGGGTCAAGAGTTTAGTTTTGGCCTTGTTCAGAGGGAGAGGCTGGGAGACGCCCTTAGCTACCGGGATACGCAAGCTGTAGCCTAGCAACAGCGCGGTCAGGCCAGGCCCCGCCTCAGATGCCGCTCTCTGCGTATCACCAGGGCGACAGGACCGTGGCAGGTGTCCCGGGGCTGCGCCCAGGAGTGGCTGTCTATGTGGCCTGTTGCCAGCTGGCGGTAGCACGCTTCCAGCAGGCGCTCTTCCACCGGCCATGGAGGAGCTGGCCCTCACTCAGGCTGTCCGCCTCTTCCTGCGACAGGAGAGTGATGCTTGCCAGGGCCTGGTCATGGAGGTGTACCTTGATGTGATTTTTCTAAGAGTTTTTGAGTGTCAGCCCTTAGATCTGTCATCCATTTTGAATGAATTTTTATACATGGTGTGAGATAGAAGTCCAAGTTCACTCTTTTGCATGTGGATATCCAGTTGTCACAGCACCATTTGTGACAGGGATTATTCTTTTCCCCCACTGAATGGTCTTGGAACCTGTACTGAAAATCGACTATACACAGATATCAGGGTTAATTTCTGACTCTAAATCACGCATTTATTATGTTACTTTAATCTACGGACATGTCTACATCGAGGGTCACTTGTGGGCCAAACAAAGTGCTAGGGATTGGAGATATAAAGACGGATAGCCTTAGTAGATTCTCCTGTGGTTATTATCAAGTGACTGTTCTCTTGTTCAGTGGCTGAGAAAGTTGAAAATGTGGCTTTGGCCCAGGAGAGCCTCATTGTCGTAGAGACGTCCAGCTGTGGGAGTGAATGACTCTGAACCACCCACGCTCACCTCCTCCATGACCCGGGCAAGGATTAGAACAGACAGCGCTGAGCAACGCTTCCATACCACTGTTTGGTCATCATGGCCTACTTAGGGTCCGATGGCTATAAACAGTTGTGCGAGCTTGACTACAGCTCATCTGGCTTGGATCTCAGAGTTCCAGACCTTCAAAGGTAACTGGGCAAAATGTGCCTGCTTCTGGTAGAGGCCCCTATTATCTTGGAGGAGTGAGTGTACTCGGGATGAAAGGAATAAGGACCCTCGGGCCTAAAGCAGTGGGAGAGGCAAGGAATGTGAGCCCGCGGTCCCTGAGCCAATCAGAGAGGGCCGTGATGGGGTCTGGGAAGGTGAGGTCGGCTAGGACATCATGAAGCCCCTGTTCCTGGGGTGAGGTCCTAAGTAGAGGGAAGACATGGGGGAACGGGCCTGCAAGGCTAAAGCGGAGGTAGGGGCTGGGAAATGAGGCCCGGTGTAAGAACCCAAATGCCCCAAGGGATCACACCCTGATCACATAAGTCCTTCTCGGCCACACCCCATCATGGCGCTGGTTGCCCTTTCCTTCCGTATTCTCCTTCCTACCGGCGCGAATCGTACACCAATCAGCTCACCCCCCAAGCCCCATGCGGTATGCTAAGTAGGGACTGTATCTTAAGCCAATCAGCTTTCCCTAAAAACCCTATGTATATGTTTGTGTGCCGCCTAATAAACGAGCCCTCTCCGGTGGGTCATCAACTGGTGTCGACTCGTCCTTTCACCCGGACACCTCGGCCAATGATAGGGGTGGGGGCGGGGGCGGGCGGGGCCTGCTCCGGGCCTTGTAAGTGCGGGTTTCTGCGCGGGAACGCACACCACGAAGGCAGTGAGCAGCTCTCTCCACCCCAGGGGCATCCTTCAGGCGTCTTCAAGCCCTCAGGTGAGGTGGTGCGGTCCCGCTGGGGCCAGAGGACGATGGGGACGGGAGCACGCAGGGACTCCGTGGCGGGGCTGTCGCGCCTTCGGGAGCCCTAGGGGCCCGGATTGGGGTTGGCTTTTCCCGTCAGCGCCGCGGGGCGAGACTCGTGCCTCTGTCTGCCCTCGGCGCGCCTCCTGTGCGAGATGCCGAGCCCTCCCGGGGGTCGGGCCCTGGAAGGCCCGAGGGGCGGACCCCCAAAGCGGCCGGCCGGTCCGCGGAAGAAGTGCAGGTCGGAGGCTTCGAGGACGAAGCGGAGTTGAGGGCTCGCCCGGAATGGGCCCTCTGGGCCTGGCCCCTCGCTCCCTCCCCTCCCGTGGCCCTTCGGCTGGGCGCCCGACCAGGATGACAGTTATTTTCCAATGAAAGCAAGATGCTCCTGTCAAAGTGGCCTGTGCGCCCGGCCCTGTTATTTGTTTGTCCCGGTTTCCCCAGCTTTGAGGTTGGCTTCTGAGCGCTTGGCACGGGAGGGTCATAGGGTAAGGTCAACTGAATGGAGGGGACGTGTTTGAAACTACTGGCCGCTTGGGGGCGTCTCTGTTCTACTCTGGTCGCTAGACGTGTCTCGCCCCACCAGGGTGGGAACAGACATGAGCAGGAGAGCTCCGCCTTCCGGTTTCTGGGGTCTCTTATTCTTTGTTCTGGACGAACCTAGAATGTTCAGAGGCCGCCGCAAGGCATTTCATCAGGTCCACAGCAAGACTCTTCTGAGCCTTGTCTCCTTGCCTCGCCCTTGACAGAGAAAACGTGGTGAAATAAGACTCTGTGTATTTAGCGTATCCCATTCTGCTGAAGTCGTGAGTCTGATCCTAATTAGCTGCCCCTTCTTACAGTGTTTACAAACCGCTGCCACAAGGGGCTAGTATAGGACGAGTAACCAGTTACGACCGGATTAAATCCTCTCCCCTCTCTTATTGCAGCACCTTAATCTACTGTTTGGGGGCATTTAAAATGGAAAGAAATTAGTACAACTTCGGCCACCCCTTTTTGTGTGCTGCTCCCCATCCTCCAAGAAAAATGCCGTCGCCACCCCCCCCCCCCCACCCCCCGGTAATTGAACAGACAGCGAAGATTCTTAGATAGTGCTGTGATCTATTAGAAAATCATTGACTGGTTGAACCAAGTTTTTATTATATTCTTCGACCCCTAATTGTTCCTGTGCTTCTCTTACCTCCATTGTACCTTTGCTGTGATTTTAAAAGAGTCGGACATGTTGGCTCCGGGTTTCTAGAGCGTCTTGGTTTCTAGTGTATCCTGATCTAAGGGCATTTTCTGCTTATCAGAATAGGGGTATTGAAGTGAATTTCAAAGTAATGAAAATAGAATTCTTCTAAGATGCGCTGGTGTTTTCCTGTGGAAGATCAGTAGGTAAAATATACATGACTATTACGTTTGAACATTTATGACTGTTACTACTTTGTCTGACGATAGTTCTGCCAGGGAAGTTTCTTAAAAGAAATTGTTTTCGGTCTTTCTTTTAGTCAAGATGAGTGATAAGCCAGACTTGTCGGAGGTGGAGAAGTTTGACAAGTCAAAACTGAAGAAAACTCATACCGAGGAAAAAAATACTCTTCCCTCAAAGGAAAGTAAGTCATGGAGGGTTTCTAGCTGAGACAGACAATGGTGAAAGTTGGTATCTTCCGTGAATAAACCTATCTTCTAGTAATTTTTACTATCGAGGAAGTAATTATTAGAGTACCATTTTATTTTATGCAGCCATGACAACTATCAAAGAGTTGTCTCCTTCTTTGGATTATATAAATGGTTCGCACATGATAGGCCCTAGTAGTAATGGGGAAGTAAAAACCACTTCCCTGTTGGAAAATTACTAAAACACACATTGAAACCAATCTTAAACATTGGACTTAGCACTAGAAAAACCTTACTTCTGTCTACTTTTAGTTATTTGGCATTTTTCTGCATCTAGAAATTTGAGTCCATTATCTCATGCCTAAAGAACCATGCCAGCTCTGCGGTCTGGGCCTTCTCCAATCTGATGACAAGATAGGGATGCAGAACGAGTTTCGATCTTGGGTGCACTTGAGGCTCCCAGACTTAAGGGATCAGTTTTGCCCTCCAGAGTAACAGACAGCTGGAGAAACTCCAAGCATATTCACAACAGCTGAGGGGCATTTTCTGTCATGTGTGCGTTATTTGAGAGTTCCGAAATTAGTGAAAATTATCTCAAAGTGTATAACTTCCAAATGGTATCGTCAGAGATAAACGTGAGCAAAATGCTTCACTTCCTCCTCGGTCTCAAATAATCTATCGAAAAACTGTCAACAACACAAATCTGCCTCTCGAATGAAAGCAAAAACCAAAAAAACTGCAATTGAAGTAGATTCTAATGAATGTTCGAGTGGTAAACATGCACACACGTGCACACATGCACCCCGCTGTGAGCATTTGTGGTTAGTGCCTTAGCATTCTCAATTAAAAGCATGTATGGCAGCCTTCCATGACTTACCTAAAGCTGTTTTGTAAGAAACTGAATTAAATCTTAGGAAAATACTCTTAGTGATATATATTTGTTTTGTTTTGTTTTGTTTTTCCCCTCAGCGATCCAGCAGGAGAAACAGTGTGCTCAGACATCGTAAAACGGGATCTCCTCCCAAGAGGAAATTTCAACATTGCCCGAGAGCCTTGGTTTTATGCTTGTTTTTTGCAAACCGTTGTGTTTGTAGCGATTTTAGGCATCTTCTGCTGTCCTCTCATTTCTATTCCCTGGCTAAAAGGTCAGGTGGAACCAAAGTTTCCTGAAGTGTGCTTTCAAACTTGCCGTTGGTGTGTAAATTCCAGATGGCAGATGTTGCGAATAATCTCACCAGTGTTGACCCTTGTGTGTGTAGCCCTTTCACCCCCAGCAGGATAAGCCAGGTTTAACCTTCTGCAATGGGTGCCTCCATTGCTTCATTATCTTCATGAAGTTGCATGCTTCTGCAACTTCTCACAGTTTGTTTTTATTTCCAATGTAGTAATGAAATAATAAATACAGTCATTATCTGGCGGCTCTCGACTTCATTTCTTCTAAGGAAGGAAAAGTACACAAGGGTACCCTTTTTCGCCAAACAAAACGGTTGAAGGAAAACCTCTTCAGCAGTGGACTAAGCCCCTTATCTCAGAGTGAAGAAAGACAAACACAGGGTCTGAAGTGACCCACTCAAGCTGAATAAGAACTGAAATTCAAGCTGGGCTGTCTTGCCTTCTGGAAAGTGTTTTCCGACTGAATGGGAGGGGGCACCTAAGCTTGGGGTTGGATGGAAAGGGCGCGGGAGGCACTTGTTAACACGCACTGTACTGAGCACATCACATCTTCAGTTGAGCGTCAACTCAGATATCTGATGCCCACTGATGACCTGTAACACTGAACCTCTGATCTGGTTCTTCTACTGAACAGAATTTACTGTCTCCTGAAGCAAGCATTTTTGGTTTCATGGTGAGCATAAGTGCTGTGGACCGTATGGTGTTCCCCCACCCCCACCACACCAAATTCATATTTTGAAGGTCTACCCCTCAATGCGACTCTACCTGGAGATAGACTTTTTAGGAAGTCATTAAGGTTAAATGAGGCTACAAGGGCTGGGCCCCTCTGTGATCTATTACTATAGGTATCTTCCCACCATAAGGGATTATACCGTCCATACCTATTTGCAACCTCAACTATTATCTTACCTCCCTCTTTCTAGGGGCTCACATCCTTAAATACTCACTGGGGTTACAGAAAGTGGAAGGTGTTTTCTCTGCTCTAGCACAAATTTCCACAAGCAAAACAGCAGGTGGGTCAACTAAGGTAAAGTGTGGTTGAGGTGACACAATCTCAGAGCTTAGGGTAACCAGAAGATTTGAGCCCTGGAGGTCACCATGTTGGTCATCACTACCTTACCATCTGCCTGAAGCAATTGCCCAGTAGAGTCACTCAGTCCCTTACACTGACATGCTGCTTACACGCTTCCCTGCCTGCCTGTAACTTCTATGCCATAATCCTAGGAGAGCATGCTGGAGACCCATACAGCGTGGTTAATCCATCCTCCAGTATTTGAAGTCAGCTGTTGTTTTCCTGCCCCCATACGTCCAAGTCTTCTCCAGCTGACCTTTTCAGAGCATTTGGACCCAAGTTACACAGATGGGGACCCATAACGGTTGCACTTTAGACGGACGGACACAAGTTTAGCCATTATCAGGTCCCTGGATCCCGATTCTGTCATCCAGCCCATTTGCTCTCCTTTCAGTTTGCCATTTGCAGCTTGATAAAGATGCTGTACGTCCACGACAGACTCAGTAACGTGTGCATTAGCACACTAATCCAGCTCAAGATTAGGCCCATTTCAGATGCCTAAAGGAAAGCATGTCAGGTGAGCTGGGGATGGGACGAAAACTCCCAGTTTTTAGTTGCACCTGGTAACCGTCATTTTTTTTTTTAAAGGATTGATTCCTCCCAGGGCAGTGTAAATGATAAACTGAGTGGGAGCAAGTGAGAGGTATGTGGTGGGAGGGGAAGTCACATAGTTTCTAAGTGAACGCTCCTACAGAAATAAGACGGGAAGAACGATTGCTCACTGGAAGTAGTTTTGCCCTGCATTTCTCAAGTAAATCACATGGGCCTAATCTTGTAGTGAGTGACTAGGTTCACTTGTCTTTCCAAGCAGAGGGAGGTTTTTTTCCCAAGCATCCGGGATTGAGGTTTCAGAGCCCTGAATCCATTTATTATTTGCAAAACCAACCATCCGAAGGTCTTCTTGTAGCAGTTACATTTACGGGAAAAAAGAAAAGCCTGGAGTTAAGTGGATTTTCTTATGCATGTCTACATCTTTTGAAAATACCTGGTCCATGCTTTGACACCTGTATCCTGTCAGTGTACATAGGCCGACATGTCCTTAATTGCAAAGAACAGAAAATGGCAAAAAGCTGGAAAGCCATAATATATATGCTGCAAGTTAATCCAAAGACAAAAATCAGCCAAATCGTATGTCACGACGACTTCATCTTTGCAAAGGGTCAAAAACCTCATTTAGTGTCATCACTTAAAATTCTCAAGAAACTGCACAGGCAAGTGAGTTTTAGGAATGCCCTAGAATGTAACCATCGCATATTCACACCTGAGAAAAATATCTTGCCCTTCGTCTCTCAAATGCATAGGAATATGTTTGATCCTTGCCTTGGGAAGTTTCAACCGGTATGATCTCGGGCAAGTGACAATCTATTGTGGTTCAGTTTCTTCATCCATAGAAATGGAGATGATAACACTGTTTCCTTCAAGGGGATGTGGTGAAAAGTAGTTGAGGTACTCCCCGTCAAGTGCTTAGCACAATGCTGGCACAGTCGCCAAGCACGCCATGTCCGAGGTCACCAAGGCCAAGCTCAGGTTCCCCATGAGCACCTGAGCTGCCTCCCGCCCCCGAGCATCGCCCCCGAAGGCTGTTTTCAGAGCCACCCCAGTCGGCCCGTAAATCCTGGAGCCCTCCGAAGGTGTGCCCGTGGCAGTTTGAGGGCAGGGGTCAGGGGGCGTGCTGCCAATGTGTATTAGTCTTCCTTTTTTTATTTCTTTCTTCCTTATAGTTAAAGTGTACGACACGATGGCTCTGGCTCGTACGCATATACATAGTGAAGAGATTACTACAGTCAAACAAATGACCATCTTCATCACCTTCTACCCTTGTATGCTAAGAGAATCTAAAATCTACTGTCTTGGTAAAGTTTCAGAATCAAACACAACATTATTAACAATAGTCGTCCTGCTGTACTTTGGATCTCCAGACGTATTCATTGGCCCAATTCCTGATTTGTACCCCTTGACCTCCTTGTTCCCATTTGCTCCTCTCCCTGCAGTGGGTAGTTTTCTGGCAGGTGGCAGGTGGCTTGCTGCTGGCTTCCCAGCATTCTTTACTGTGAACCACATTGTCAACACTAATATAACTGTCCTTCATTGTTTTTATTATACATAACGCTCGAGTTTGTATATCATATAATTGGATCGATTTCTGTAATTTATATGTGCACAAGTGTATGGAAGTCCTGTGATTGAATTAAATTACCACAGAATCTTTTGATTTTAAAACATTGCCACATAATCGATTCCCTTTTCCTCTGTTAGGAGTTTTCATTGAAAAGTAAATTTGAAAGCATTTAGAAAAAGTTTTTTTTTACACAGGAGCTCTAATATGTAGTCACCAGTTCTAAAATGTGCTCTCCTTTTCAGCATCTAAGAGTTTTGAATAGATTTATTTTACACTTTACACAGGTTGCATATTTTAAAATATCCCCTATCGGTTAGTTTTCACTATGAAAACCTGGGCTTTTCCACTTTTTGTTCCAGATTCATTGAGGGTTTTAAATAAGGACTGGATGTAGGGGATGGGCAGCCAGGTCCCTTGACGTCCAGGAGCGCTAGTCACCAGTTCGTAGTAACTAGCTGCTAGGAACTAGTTGCTAGTTACTAGTAAAGTAGTGACTTCAGTTTCTAGAAAGCCTAGGAATAAGTACTGTTGTGGAACTCTTGGATTTAATTTTTTCTATGCTGTGTTTTGTTTCCTCACGTGTGTTTCTAATGGGCTAAGTAATAAAGTTAATGCGGAAAAAAAGGTTGACTGGAGTGTTATCGTCCTGTTAATACTCTATTCCGCATATAGATGCTTAGGATGTGTTATTTATTTTAAAGTTTTAATAATATATTTTATTTAATCCAACATAGCAAAATTATAATTTCTATATGTAATGAATATCAACAGTTTGTCAATTACGTAAGCGCTGACTCTTCCCTTCAGTTGGTTTTCTCTGCAAACCGCACCAGGAGGTGCCACATTTTCGTCCATCAACTACTGAAGAAAGTAGTCATGCGTTCTGTTCCCTTCTAGTCCTCAAACCCAGTCGTCCCTTGTCCCACAGACATTTCATCTGTGTCAGTCCCATTTTGTTCCCTGTCTACAATTCCCAACGTCATTTTGGTGCTTTGCTGATGTTTCTACTTGATTTCTGAATTTCCAAACGGAAACCACAAACACCCATAGCGCAGTCATCATTTCCTAATCGTGTTGATTTCTTAAAATCACTTTTCCTTAGAGGATATGTAGGAGATCAGTACTCACGGAAAACTCTAGAAAATTATTTTAGGCCACACAGAACAAAAAGCAACAGAAGAACAGAAAATTTACTCGGATTTTGAGGAAGCCACAAATAGCACGATAAATTAAGTGGTTACAGGTCTTTCGGGTCATCTGAGGCGGCTCTGAAAAGAGCCTTTGGGGGGCCGTGCCCGGGGGCAGGAGGCGGCTCATGTGCTCATGGTGAACCTGAGCACAGCCCTGGTGCCCTCGGTCACGGCATGCTTGCGGAGCTCCCCGGTCAGCAGCAGGTGCACGGCGGCCTGGATATCCTGTGAGGTGAGGGTGCAGCGCTGGTTGTAACGGGCCAGGCGGCCGGCCTCTTCGGCGAGGCGCTCGAAGAGGTCGCTAATGCACGAGTCCATGACGTTCACGGCCTGCTGGGACAGGCTGAGGCCGTCGTGGACCAGCTTCAGAACCCTGGGGAAATAGGTGGCGAAACTGTCCTCGCCGCGGCGGCCGCGGCGGCAGCGGGTGTGACGGCGGCTGCGGCGGCGATGGCGCCTGGGCTTCTTCTGTTTCAGGGCCGTCGGAGCGCCCTTCTCAGGCGCCTGGGTGCTGACACCTTCCTCCGGAGACGGGGCAGAGGCAGGCTCCGCCATCCCTCAGGCAACCCCCAAGAGCTAGGAGGCACCGACGATGGCGCTGCTGCCAGGCGGGGAGCCCTTTTTATAGTCGCTGCCTTGCCTCACGTCATGCGTGACCTCGACTTCTGACTGGGTGTCAGGGCACACAGGGAGCGCGTGAGTGAGCCTAGCGGAGTGCGCTGGGACTGCACGGTCCTCCTGCTGGCGGTCCCTCCACCAATCACAGTGAGCGTCTGGAGCCCTGCAAGCTGCCTGTCTGGTCCCATACAGAAATTCACAGCAAGAGAACCCACACAGGAAGGCTGTGGCACCGCCAGCAGAGGGCTCCTGGACGTGGAGATGTGTCGGTCCACCTCCCGCCTCCGGTTCTGATCGAAACCCTCAATGAATCAGGATAACGGAGTAAAAAACTACCGTTTGTAAAGAGTGAAATCAAACACAACTGGGGTATTTAGACCTACATAAGAAAATTCAGCATTTACCAGGTTTGTAGTCACACTCCTAATGATACTTAGATCCGAAAAAGTACCCTACATTCTAGCATTGCTGAATACATAGAACAGCCCTTGATTGAAAGAGAAAAAAGGTATTGGTCTAATTTTGCAGTAAGTCACCCAAAAGGTAAGAGACAGTCAAGAAATAGTTTAAAATCACGTGCTTTTCAAAAATCGGACAGTTCGAGAAAATTTATTCCTTAAACGTATTTGTGGAAAAATGAACCCCAAATACGGAACCAGTACAGAATGAAGAAGAATTAGAGAAATGGAGGTCATCAAGGAACTTGTCACAGAAAGAAAGAAAGAAAAGAAAGAATGAAAGAAAGAAAGAAAGAAAGAAAGAAAGAAAGAAAGAAAGAAAGAAAGAAAGAAAGAAAGAAAGAAAACAATAAACAACCATACAGTACAATTCACAGTAAATGAGCCCTCAGGCAAAGAATCACACCCATTCCATCAGGAGCTGCTTCCACCTCAACTCCAAGGCTGAAGAGTCCAGGAAAATTTTGATTGGCTCTCTTGGGAAACCCGGTTCCATGGTGAGCCGGTGGCTATGACTCCGTGGCTACAGGTTCCTCATTGCCTGACTGAGAACAGACTGGGGCTTGAGCTGCTCTGATTGGACCTTCCATCATCCCTATTATGCATAAATGCAAGTCATGAAGGTTTGTGCTTTCTAAACCCAAAGATTATAGACTGGAGAGGAACATAACTGGATAAAACTGAACGAGTTAAAATAGTAACTTCAGTTTCTAGAAAGCCTAGGGATAGGTATTGCTTCTTGAAATTTTCTCCTTAGTTATTTCTGTGATCGGTTGGGTCCTCCTTTGTGTTTCTGTATGTACTCCATAATACTGAGAATGCCGAAAAACGTTTGATGCAGGATGTTTGTCCTGCTCCTACTATGTTCCCCATATGGATGCTTACAGTTCGTTATTTATTCTCCATGAGTTTGAGGATTCCAGCACCGGCCAGAAATTTAAAAAAAAACAAATGTATATATAAATATAATATATATATATATATATATATATATGTATATGTATATATTTGTATGTACACACATATATATTCATTTTTACATGTATACAGACACATATGTATATGTGTATGTGTATATGTGTGTTTGTGTGTGTGTGTATAAATACTATGTGTGTGTGTGTGTGTGTGTGTGTGTGTGTGTGTGTGTGTGTGTGACTGTGGATATATATTTGAGGACTGAAACACAGGAGAGAAATAACTGAGTCAAAAATGTCAAGAAACAATATCTAATCCACCTTCTTTAGAAACTGAAGTTACTAGTTTAATTCATTCAGATTTTACCAATTCTGTTCATTGCCAGGCAATATAATGTGTGTGGAAATATATATACATTTTTTTTTTTTTAGAAAGGTAAAACATCATGTTTTGCATCTATGTGCAATGGGGATGATGGGAGGGACCTGTTGGATGAGGTGTCCCAGGCTGAACCAATTAGAAGCCTCCTGAAATGTTTGGACTTGCAGTTGAGGGGAATTGTGTCATTAAATAGGTCTGAGTCCTTGACTGCTGTTTGTTGTTTTGTTTGAATGGTTTTATGCTTTTAATCATGTTGATTTACAGATATTATATTAGTTTCTAAAGCTGTCGTAAATAAATTCGAGAGTCTCGGTGACTTAAAAAATATATATTTATCATCTCACAGTTCTGGATGCCAAATAGCCCCTCTTCATAAGCACACCAGTCATATTGGGTTAGGACCGACCCTCACGACTTCACTTTAAAGACAGTTACCTCTATAGAGACTATCTCCAAAATAGGGTCACCTCCTGAAGTACTGGGGGGTCACAAGGTCAACACAAGAATTTTGAGAGGGTACAATTCAATAAAGAATATTAAGCTTTCTGCCCCTCCAAAAAATTAATGTACTTCCATGAAAAATACATTCACACCTTCCCTACAGCCCCCAAATCTTAACCCATTGCAGTTCAACTTTAAGTCCAAAATCTCATCTACAAATCTTATATATCTGCTACGGGTGAGACTCCAGTTGTGACTGATGCTGAGGCAGAATTTATCCTTATCCCTGAACCTGCGAAAACAGACAGCAAATTACCAGTTTCCAAAAACAGTAGCGGGACAGGCATAGAATAGACATTACCATTCCAAATGTGAGAAATCAGAAGAAAACTAGAGTTTATGGGCCCTAAGCAGGTTTGCACCATAGTAGGGCTAATTCCATTAGATTTAAGGGATTGAAAACAGTCCTCTTTAATCATTGCTCTGCCCTCTGGACCCTCTGGGATAGCAGCATGAAACTCTCAGCCCTGGGCAGTGGGGACCTCTTCCCCAGCCTGGTTTGTTACAGAAGAGGTGGCACTAGCCATCTAGAATGGAGAAAGCGGCCTCCATCTATGGGATCAAGGAGATGATGGCCTCATCCCCCAGACCTGTGTCCCTGTTCTCAACAAGACTCTGTCTGGATTCTCCTCTTGCCATTGCTGTTTTCTCAGAGTCCTGCTGGAAGAGTGGAATCACCATAGCTTTACTGATGTCTTCCTTGGTTTCCCAGGGTCTGAAAAGTACGTGCAAGTCTGCAGCCACAGGCCGACTGGAAAACAACTTTACATCCACGTAAATACTGTCATCTTGCCCCATAACCACAGTTCAACAGATCACATAACTGTGGGAAAGGAGGGAACCCCAATAAATGCTTACCAAGGAAAAACTGTGTCCTTTTACATTCTTTTACAGCCCATGTGGTTTTAGGTCCCAACATGGCTTTGGTCCTGCTCACTCTAGCGATATTAATGAAATTTGAGAAAGAGAGAAGAAAAGTGGGGTTTGAGGTTCAAGATCCTAAGTGGAATCAAGTGCATCTGATTACTCACTTCAGGAGGGGCGTGAGGAAAAAGGGCACTTACTGAGTGAACATCTAGGATCCAGTGGTGTGGTTTACTACGTAGACAAGCTACGGGAAGTGCCTTTACTGCTTAAATAACACATTACGAGTACCAACGTAGCTAGAAAAAATATTAAGAAGAGAAAATAACCCACCAATTTTTTTTTAATGGTGGAATAAGCGTTAAGTCAGGTCTTTGCTGAAGAAAGCTGTCATAGCTATATCATATTGCAAAAATAGACTTGAAGTCAACGGAGATTCCTTGAGGATAAAGATAGTCCCCCTGGGATAAAATGTTCAATTCATGTGGGAGGTATTATAAATTTAAGATGACCTATACTGGGTAGGGTAGCTTCAAACTATTTAAGTCAACACTTGACTGAATGACAATAAGGAGTAGCGAAGGTCACCACGAAATATAGACATTTGCAGCCACCTGTAAGCAAGTGGCCGAAACGTAACAAGGACTTAGAAATAAAACACCTACCAAGCTTGCTTGACGAAATGGAGTAATGCGATAATATGAACCCGGAAATTAGAGAATGTGTTTTATCCACCTGATGTATATTTATGCACATAGAACATGTACTCGGCCATCAAGCAAGATTCCAGAAGTATCAAATACATATCACATTCTCTGACTACAGTACATTTAAGAATCAATGACAAACCATGTTGTCAAAACCAAATGTTTGGGATGACACAAATCACTCTAAAGAAATAATGGGCCAAAGGACAAATCATTACAGGGACTGAAAAATATTTATTGATGCGTGAGAATAAAATTTGTGGGGCATGCGTGAGTGCTACTGAGAGAGGATTTTATGGCCCACGTGCTGATTAAAAAGATTAAAAAGAAGGAAGCCTTGATCAGGCATTTTACGGAAGACCAAGCACAAACGATCACAAAGAACAACAAGAAGCACGATTGAAGAGGTGCCACCTCGCTCAAGTCTCCTGGAAAATGCCTACTACAACCACAGTGACATACTATTTCACACCGTCGGAGCAGTGAGAATTAGAAAGGTCAGACCGCATCAAATGTTGGTGACTAGTGGGGACTCACACTCTGGTATTAGGAGGACAAATTGGTCTGACCATCTTGGAGAGCAATCTGGCAATACTAATTAATGCGCAGGATGCACACACTGCTGACAGCAGCAGTTCCATTGCTGGGTACACTACCTAGTGGCCTGAACACAAGGAGACGTGTGTGGGAACATTCTTAGCAGCCCTGTGGTCTGGGTGGGGCCTCTGGAAGATCTGCAGGGACCGAAGAGACAGCTAATGGACCCTGAAGCACTGACCTGGAAGAGGGAGGGATAGCACTAGATGTAGTCTCTCGAAAATGGAAACAGGTGTTCAAACAAAGATTCCTACATGAACGTTCAGAGGTGCCCTATTCTCAATAGCCAAAAGGGGGAAACAACCCAAATGCCCATCAATGGACAAATAGATAAACTAAATGTCGTCCATCCATACCATGGATTATTATTCAGCTGTGAAAAGGAAGGAAGCAAGTACCGATTCACGCTACCACGTAGATGTACCATGAGGAAAACATTACACTATGTGAAAGCCGCCAGACACAGAAGGCCATGCGTTGAGTTCCATGGGAGGGAGAGCTCCACATGGGGGAAACCTCTGTCGACAGAAAGCAGATAAGTGGTTGCCAAGAGCTATTTATTGGGAGCGTGTGTATGTGTGTGCTCGGGGGTGGGGGGACGACGAGCATGGGGAGTGAGTGCTTAACGGGTACAGGGGTTTCTTGGCGGGGTGGTGAAAATGCTTTGGAAGCAGACGGTTGTGATTGTTCCACGACATCAAGAATGTACTTGACACCATGTCGTACCCGTCCCCCACCCCTCTTTCTTTATCTTGCCTGCGATGCTCGGGTCCTACAGAAGGCGAGCGCTGCCACAGAGGGAGGGCCCAGGGGCGAGAGCGTGCGGGTGCCTTGCACCTGCCCTGGCCGGCCGTTTGTAGGCCCAGGCCCGCTCCCTCGGGGTCAACTGGAGGGCAGTGACGTCACCAGTGTGCGCGGCCACGAGCCTGTTCCGGACCAATGAGGGGCCGGGTCGCGGTAGCTAGGTTACGGAGTACGGGCCAAGTACCGACATCTTGAGAGGCATCCAGTCGAGCCAGACCTCGCAGATTGATCGGTCGTCTCCAAGGCCCGGCATGCCGAGCAGGAGGACGAGCCGTCCACGGTCGTCCGGTCTCAATAGGTGCCGTGCCGCCGCTCTCGCGCCCACCGAGCCGAGCTGACATTCTCCGTGAGCCACCCGGAGCGCCTCCTGCGGGAGGGCCACTACGCCCAGTGCCCGAGTTCGTGTGCGCCGGTCTTTCTAGGTGCCATCGTCGAGTACGTGACGGCCAAGGTCTTGGAGCTGGCGAGCGACGAGGCCCGGAGGAGCAGCAGGAGATGCATCACCTTGGAGCTGTTGGACGTGGCCGTGCACAGCAACGCGCTGCTCAGTGGCTTCTTCGTGACTACAACCATCTCCCAGGTGGCCCCAGCCTAGCTGTGGACGCCTGGCACCCAGGGGGCCTCACCAGCCCACCGATCCTCCGTCTACTCCTGCTAGCCCGGCGCCAGCCCCTTCCGTCACAGCCAGCCGGGACAGCCCTGGCCTGTCTTGTGCCTTCGGCGCCTTGTGTCATTAAAGTGTTTGAAAGTACCCACAGGCTTGCTCTATAAATTTTGTGTCAGAGTGGGGTGTGAGACACCCAATGTTGGACGGACGGGCAGGGAGTGGCGAGGGTCAGGGAACAGGGAGGGCACAGGGGAGCAGACTCTCGTGGTGACAATGGGGGTTGGTGTCCCCGTGTGGGAGGTGCTGTCTGGGGCGGGGGCACAGGAGGCTGCCACGTGGACCCTGAGCTAGTCACCGGAACGATGGTGTTCATTGGGGTGGAGCTCAAGGCCAAGACTGAGGTTTCCTGGTAGGATGAATGTCAAAAGGGGTTATGTTATGGAGGGGGACGGAGCCTCAGGTGGCATGGGAGCTCAAGTCAAGGGCTCAAGTGGGGCAGGGACATTGACTGCCAGAGAGAGGAGTGATTGATGGGTGGGAACAATGCAGAAATCCCCAAAGGCGGAACTGGGGTCACAGGGGGTCAAGAGTTTAGTTTTGGCCTTGTTCAGAGGGAGAGGCTGGGAGACGCCCTTAGCTACCGGGATACGCAAGCTGTAGCCTAGCAACAGCGTGGTCAGGCCAGGCCCCGCCTCAGATGCCGCTCTCTGCGTATCACCAGGGCGACAGGACCGTGGCAGGTGTCCCGGGGCTGCGCCCAGGAGTGGCTGTCTATGTGGCCTGTTGCCAGCTGGCGGTAGCACGCTTCCAGCAGGCACTCTTCCACCGGCCATGGAGGAGCTGGCCCTCACTCAGGCTGTCCGCCTCTTCCTGCGACAGGAGAGTGATGCTTGCCAGGGCCTGGTCATGGAGGTGTACCTTGATGTGATTTTTCTAAGAGTTTTTAAGTGTCAGCCCTTAGATCTGTCATCCATTTTGAATGAATTTTTATACATGGTGTGAGATAGAAGTCCAAGTTCACTCTTTTGCATGTGGATATCCAGTTGTCACAGCACCATTTGTGACAGGGATTATTCTTTTCCCCCACTGAATGGTCTTGGAACCTGTACTGAAAATCGACTATACACAGATATCAGGGTTAATTTCTGACTCTAAATCACGCATTTATTATGTTACTTTAATCTACGGACATGTCTACATCGAGGGTCACTTGTGGGCCAAACAAAGTGCTAGGGATTGGAGATATAAAGACGGATAGCCTTAGTAGATTCTCCTGTGGTTATTATCAAGTGACTGTTCTCTTGTTCAGTGGCTGAGAAAGTTGAAAATGTGGCTTTGGCCCAGGAGAGCCTCATTGTCGTAGAGACGTCCAGCTGTGGGAGTGAATGACTCTGAACCACCCACGCTCACCTCCTCCATGACCCGGGCAAGGATTAGAACAGACAGCGCTGAGCAACGCTTCCATACCACTGTTTGGTCATCATGGCCTACTTAAGGTCCGATGGCTATAAACAGTTGTGCGAGCTTGACTACAGCTCATCTGGCTTGGATCTCAGAGTTCCAGACCTTCAAAGGTAACTGGGCAAAATGTGCCTGCTTCTGGTAGAGGCCCCTATTATCTTGGAGGAGTGAGTGTACTCGGGATGAAAGGAATAAGGACCCTCGGGCCTAAAGCAGTGGGAGAGGCAAGGAATGTGAGCCCGCGGTCCCTGAGCCAATCAGAGAGGGCCGTGATGGGGTCTGGGAAGGTGAGGTCGGCTAGGACATCATGAAGCCCCTGTTCCTGGGGTGAGGTCCTAAGTAGAGGGAAGACATGGGGGAACGGGCCTGCAAGGCTAAAGCGGAGGTAGGGGCTGGGAAATGAGGCCCGGTGTAAGAACCCAAATGCCCCAAGGGATCACACCCTGATCACATAAGTCCTTCTCGGCCACACCCCATCATGGCGCTGGTTGCCCTTTCCTTCCGTATTCTCCTTCCTACCGGCGCGAATCGTACACCAATCAGCTCACCCCCCAAGCCCCATGCGGTATGCTAAGTAGGGACTGTATCTTAAGCCAATCAGCTTTCCCTAAAAACCCTATGTATATGTTTGTGTGCCGCCTAATAAACGAGCCCTCTCCGGTGGGTCATCAACTGGTGTCGACTCGTCCTTTCACCCGGACACCTCGGCCAATGATAGGGGTGGGGGCGGGGGCGGGCGGGGCCTGCTCCGGGCCTTGTAAGTGCGGGTTTCTGCGCGGGAACGCACACCACGAAGGCAGTGAGCAGCTCTCTCCACCCCAGGGGCATCCTTCAGGCGTCTTCAAGCCCTCAGGTGAGGTGGTGCGGTCCCGCTGGGGCCAGAGGACGATGGGGACGGGAGCACGCAGGGACTCCGTGGCGGGGCTGTCGCGCCTTCGGGAGCCCTAGGGGCCCGGATTGGGGTTGGCTTTTCCCGTCAGCGCCGCGGGGTGAGACTCGTGCCTTTGTCTGCCCTCGGCGCGCCTCCTGTGCGAGATGCCGAGCCCTCCCGGGGGTCGGGCCCTGGAAGGCCCGAGGGGCGGACCCCCAAAGCGGCCGGCCGGTCCGCGGAAGAAGTGCAGGTCGGAGGCTTCGAGGACGAAGCGGAGTTGAGGGCTTGCCCGGAATGGGCCCTCTGGGCCTGGCCCCTCGCTCCCTCCCCTCCCGTGGCCCTTCGGCTGGGCGCCCGACCAGGATGACAGTTATTTTCCAATGAAAGCAAGATGCTCCTGTCAAAGTGGCCTGTGCGCCCGGCCCTGTTATTTGTTTGTCCCCGTTTCCCCAGCTTTGAGGTTGGCTTCTGAGCGCTTGGCACGGGAGGGTCATAGGGTAAGGTCAACTGAATGGAGGGGACGTGTTTGAAACTACTGGCCGCTTGGGGGCGTCTCTGTTCTACTCTGGTCGCTAGACGTGTCTCGCCCCACCAGGGTGGGAACAGACATGAGCAGGAGAGCTCCGCCTTCCGGTTTCTGGGGTCTCTTATTCTTTGTTCTGGACGAACCTAGAATGTTCAGAGGCCGCCGCAAGGCATTTCATCAGGTCCACAGCAAGACTCTTCTGAGCCTTGTCTCCTTGCCTCGCCCTTGACAGAGAAAACGTGGTGAAATAAGACTCTGTGTATTTAGCGTATCCCATTCTGCTGAAGTCGTGAGTCTGATCCTAATTAGCTACCCCTTCTTACAGTGTTTACAAACCGCTGCCACAAGGGGCTAGTATAAGACGAGTAACCAGTTACGACCGGATTAAATCCTCTCCCCTCTCTTATTGCAGCACCTTAATCTACTGTTTGGGGGCATTTAAAATGGAAAGAAATTAGTACAACTTTGGCCACCCCTTTTTGTGTGCTGCTCCCCATCCTCCAAGAAAAATGCCGTCGCCACCCCACCCCCCCCACCCCCCGGTAATTGAACAGACAGCGAAGATTCTTAGATAGTGCTGTCATCTATTAGAAAATCATTGACTGGTTGAACCAAGTTTTTATTATATTCTTCGACCCCTAATTGTTCCTGTGCTTCTCTTACCTCCATTGTACCTTTGCTGTGATTTTAAAAGAGTCGGACATGTTGGCTCCGGGTTTCTAGAGCGTCTTGGTTTCTAGTGTATCCTGATCTAAGGGCATTTTCTGCTTATCAGAATAGGGGTATTGAAGTGAATTTCAAAGTAATGAAAATAGAATTCTTCTAAGATGCGCTGGTGTTTTCCTGTGGAAGATCAGTAGGTAAAATATACATGACTATTACGTTTGAACATTTATGACTGTTACTACTTTGTCTGACGATAGTTCTGCCAGGGAAGTTTCTTAAAAGAAATTGTTTTCGGTCTTTCTTTTAGTCAAGATGAGTGATAAGCCAGACTTGTCGGAGGTGGAGAAGTTTGACAAGTCAAAACTGAAGAAAACTCATACCGAGGAAAAAAATACTCTTCCCTCAAAGGAAAGTAAGTCATGGAGGGTTTCTAGCTGAGACAGACAATGGTGAAAGTTGGTATCTTCAGTGAATAAACCTATCTTCTAGTAATTTTTACTATCGAGGAAGTAATTATTAGAGTACCATTTTATTTTATGCAGCCATGACAACTATCAAAGAGTTGTCTCCTTCTTTGGATTATATAAATGGTTCGCACATGATAGGCCCTAGTAGTAATGGGGAAGTAAAAACCACTTCCCTGTTGGAAAATTACTAAAACACACATTGAAACCAATCTTAAACATTGGACTTGGCACTAGAAAAACCTTACTTCTGTCTACTTTTAGTTATTTGGCATTTTTCTGCATCTAGAAATTTGAGTCCATTATCTCATGCCTAAAGAACCATGCCAGCTCTGCGGTCTGGGCCTTCTCCAATCTGATGACAAGATAGGGATGCAGAACGAGTTTCGATCTTGGGTGCACTTGAGGCTCCCAGACTTAAGGGATCAGTTTTGCCCTCCAGAGTAACAGACAGCTGGAGAAACTCCAAGCATATTCACAACAGCTGAGGGGCATTTTCTGTCATGTGTGCGTTATTTGAGAGTTCCGAAATTAGTGAAAATTATCTCAAAGTGTATAACTTCCAAATGGTATCGTCAGAGATAAACGTGAGCAAAATGCTTCACTTCCTCCTCGGTCTCAAATAATCTATCGAAAAACTGTCAACAACACAAATCTGCCTCTCGAATGAAAGCAAAAACCAAAAAAACTGCAATTGAAGTAGATTCTAATGAATGTTCGAGTGGTAAACATGCACACACGTGCACACATGCACCCCGCTGTGAGCATTTGTGGTTAGTGCCTTAGCATTCTCAATTAAAAGCATGTATGGCAGCCTTCCATGACTTACCTAAAGCTGTTTTGTAAGAAACTGAATTAAATCTTAGGAAAATACTCTTAGTGATATATATTTTTTTTGTTTTGTTTTGTTTTTCCCCTCAGCGATCCAGCAGGAGAAACAGTGTGCTCAGACATCGTAAAACGGGATCTCCTCCCAAGAGGAAATTTCAACATTGCCCGAGAGCCTTGGTTTTATGCTTGTTTTTTGCAAACCGTTGTGTTTGTAGCGATTTTAGGCATCTTCTGCTGTCCTCTCATTTCTATTCCCTGGCTAAAAGGTCAGGTGGAACCAAAGTTTCCTGAAGTGTGCTTTCAAACTTGCCGTTGGTGTGTAAATTCCAGATGGCAGATGTTGCGAATAATCTCACCAGTGTTGACCCTTGTGTGTGTAGCCCTTTCACCCCCAGCAGGATAAGCCAGGTTTAACCTTCTGCAATGGGTGCCTCCATTGCTTCATTATCTTCATGAAGTTGCATGCTTCTGCAACTTCTCACAGTTTGTTTTTATTTCCAATGTAGTAATGAAATAATAAATACAGTCATTATCTGGCGGCTCTCGACTTCATTTCTTCTAAGGAAGGAAAAGTACACAAGGGTACCCTTTTTCGCCAAACAAAACGGTTGAAGGAAAACCTCTTCAGCAGTGGACTAAGCCCCTTATCTCAGAGTGAAGAAAGACAAACACAGGGTCTGAAGTGACCCACTCAAGCTGAATAAGAACTGAAATTCAAGCTGGGCTGTCTTGCCTTCTGGAAAGTGTTTTCCGACTGAATGGGAGGGGGCACCTAAGCTTGGGGTTGGATGGAAAGGGCGCGGGAGGCACTTGTTAACACGCACTGTACTGAGCACATCACATCTTCAGTTGAGCGTCAACTCAGATATCTGATGCCCACTGATGACCTGTAACACTGAACCTCTGATCTGGTTCTTCTACTGAACAGAATTTACTGTCTCCTGAAGCAAGCATTTTTGGTTTCATGGTGAGCATAAGTGCTGTGGACCGTATGGTGTTCCCCCACCCCCACCACACCAAATTCATATTTTGAAGGTCTACCCCTCAATGCGACTCTACCTGGAGATAGACTTTTTAGGAAGTCATTAAGGTTAAATGAGGCTACAAGGGCTGGGCCCCTCTGTGATCTATTACTATAGGTATCTTCCCACCATAAGGGATTATACCGTCCATACCTATTTGCAACCTCAACTATTATCTTACCTCCCTCTTTCTAGGGGCTCACATCCTTAAATACTCACTGGGGTTACAGAAAGTGGAAGGTGTTTTCTCTGCTCTAGCACAAATTTCCACAAGCAAAACAGTAGGTGGGTCAACTAAGGTAAAGTGTGGTTGAGGTGACACAATCTCAGAGCTTAGGGTAACCAGAAGATTTGAGCCCTGGAGGTCACCATGTTGGTCATCACTACCTTACCATCTGCCTGAAGCAATTGCCCAATAGAGTCACTCAGTCCCTTACACTGACATGCTGCTTACACGCTTCCCTGCCTGCCTGTAACTTCTATGCCATAATCCTAGGAGAGCATGCTGGAGACCCATACAGCGTGGTTAATCCATCCTCCAGTATTTGAAGTCAGCTGTTGTTTTCCTGCCCCCATACGTCCAAGTCTTCTCCAGCTGACCTTTTCAGAGCATTTGGACCCAAGTTACACAGATGGGGACCCATAACGGTTGCACTTTAGATGGACGGACACAAGTTTAGCCATTATCAGGTCCCTGGATCCCGATTCTGTCATCCAGCCCATTTGCTCTCCTTTCAGTTTGCCATTTGCAGCTTGATAAAGATGCTGTACGTCCACGACAGACTCAGTAACGTGTGCATTAGCACACTAATCCAGCTCAAGATTAGGCCCATTTCAGATGCCTAAAGGAAAGCATGTCAGGTGAGCTGGGGATGGGACGAAAACTCCCAGTTTTTAGTTGCACCTGGTAACCGTCATTTTTTTTTTAAAGGATTGATTCCTCCCAGGGCAGTGTAAATGATAAACTGAGTGGGAGCAAGTGAGAGGTATGTGGTGGGAGGGGAAGTCACATAGTTTCTAAGTGAACGCTCCTACAGAAATAAGACGGGAAGAACGATTGCTCACTGGAAGTAGTTTTGCCCTGCATTTCTCAAGTAAATCACATGGGCCTAATCTTGTAGTGAGTGACTAGGTTCACTTGTCTTTCCAAGCAGAGGGAGGTTTTTTTCCCAAGCATCCGGGATTGAGGTTTCAGAGCCCTGAATCCATTTATTATTTGCAAAACCAACCATCCGAAGGTCTTCTTGTAGCAGTTACATTTACGGGAAAAAAGAAAAGCCTGGAGTTAAGTGGATTTTCTTATGCATGTCTACATCTTTTGAAAATACCTGGTCCATGCTTTGACACCTGTATCCTGTCAGTGTACATAGGCCGACATGTCCTTAATTGCAAAGAACAGAAAATGGCAAAAAGCTGGAAAGCCATAATATATATGCTGCAAGTTAATCCAAAGACAAAAATCAGCCAAATCGTATGTCACGACGACTTCATCTTTGCAAAGGGTCAAAAACCTCATTTAGTGTCATCACTTAAAATTCTCAAGAAACTGCACAGGCAAGTGAGTTTTAGGAATGCCCTAGAATGTAACCATCGCATATTCACACCTGAGAAAAATATCTTGCCCTTCGTCTCTCAAATGCATAGGAATATGTTTGAACCTTGCCTTGGGAAGTTTCAACCGGTATGATCTCGGGCAAGTGACAATCTATTGTGGTTCAGTTTCTTCATCCATAGAAATGGAGATGATAACACTGTTTCCTTCAAGGGGATGTGGCGAAAAGTAGTTGAGGTACTCCCCGTCAAGTGCTTAGCACAATGCTGGCACAGTCGCCAAGCACGCCATGTCCGAGGTCACCAAGGCCAAGCTCAGGTTCCCCATGAGCACCTGAGCTGCCTCCCGCCCCCGAGCATCGCCCCCGAAGGCTGTTTTCAGAGCCACCCCAGTCGGCCCGTAAATCCTGGAGCCCTCCGAAGGTGTGCCCGTGGCAGTTTGAGGGCAGGGGTCAGGGGGCGTGCTGCCAATGTGTATTAGTCTTCCTTTTTTTATTTCTTTCTTCCTTATAGTTAAAGTGTACGACACGATGGCTCTGGCTCGTACGCATATACATAGTGAAGAGATTACTACAGTCAAACAAATGACCATCTTCATCACCTTCTACCCTTGTATGCTAAGAGAATCTAAAATCTACTGTCTTGGTAAAGTTTCAGAATCAAACACAACATTATTAACAATAGTCGTCCTGCTGTACTTTGGATCTCCAGACGTATTCATTGGCCCAATTCCTGATTTGTACCCCTTGACCTCCTTGTTCCCATTTGCTCCTCTCCCTGCAGTGGGTAGTTTTCTGGCAGGTGGCAGGTGGCTTGCTGCTGGCTTCCCAGCATTCTTTACTGTGAACTACATTGTCAACACTAATATAACTGTCCTTCATTGTTTTTATTATACATAACGCTCGAGTTTGTATATCATATAATTGGATCGATTTCTGTAATTTATATGTGCACAAGTGTATGGAAGTCCTGTGATTGAATTAAATTACCACAGAATCTTTTGATTTTAAAACATTGCCACATAATCGATTCCCTTTTCCTCTGTTAGGAGTTTTCATTGAAAAGTAAATTTGAAAGCATTTAGAAAAAGTTTTTTTTTACACAGGAGCTCTAATATGTAGTCACCAGTTCTAAAATGTGCTCTCCTTTTCAGCATCTAAGAGTTTTGAATAGATTTATTTTACACTTTACACAGGTTGCATATTTTAAAATATCCCCTATCGGTTAGTTTTCACTATGAAAACCTGGGCTTTTCCACTTTTTGTTCCAGATTCATTGAGGGTTTTAAATAAGGACTGGATGTAGGGGATGGGCAGCCAGGTCCCTTGACGTCCAGGAGCGCTAGTCACCAGTTCGTAGTAACTAGCTGCTAGGAACTAGTTGCTAGTTACTAGTAAAGTAGTGACTTCAGTTTCTAGAAAGCCTAGGAATAAGTACTGTTGTGGAACTCTTGGATTTAATTTTTTCTATGCTGTGTTTTGTTTCCTCACGTGTGTTTCTAATGGGCTAAGTAATAAAGTTAATGCGGAAAAAAAGGTTGACTGGAGTGTTATCGTCCTGTTAATACTCTATTCTGCATATAGATGCTTAGGATGTGTTATTTATTTTAAAGTTTTAATAATATATTTTATTTAATCCAACATAGCAAAATTATAATTTCTATATGTAATGAATATCAACAGTTTGTCAATTACGTAAGCGCTGACTCTTCCCTTCAGTTGGTTTTCTCTGCAAACCGCACCAGGAGGTGCCACATTTTCGTCCATCAACTACTGAAGAAAGTAGTCATGCGTTCTGTTCCCTTCTAGTCCTCAAACCCAGTCGTCCCTTGTCCCACAGACATTTCATCTGTGTCAGTCCCATTTTGTTCCCTGTCTACAATTCCCAACGTCATTTTGGTGCTTTGCTGATGTTTCTACTTGATTTCTGAATTTCCAAACGGAAACCACAAACACCCATAGCGCAGTCATCATTTCCTAATCGTGTTGATTTCTTAAAATCACTTTTCCTTAGAGGATATGTAGGAGATCAGTACTCACGGAAAACTCTAGAAAATTATTTTAGGCCACACAGAACAAAAAGCAACAGAAGAACAGAAAATTTACTCGGATTTTGAGGAAGCCACAAATAGCACGATAAATTAAGTGGTTACAGGTCTTTCGGGTCATCTGAGGCGGCTCTGAAAAGAGCCTTTGGGGGGCCGTGCCCGGGGGCAGGAGGCGGCTCATGTGCTCATGGTGAACCTGAGCACAGCCCTGGTGCCCTCGGTCACGGCATGCTTGCGGAGCTCCCCGGTCAGCAGCAGGTGCACGGCGGCCTGGATGTCCTGTGAGGTGAGGGTGCAGCGCTGGTTGTAACGGGCCAGGCGGCCGGCCTCTTCGGCGAGGCGCTCGAAGAGGTCGCTAATGCACGAGTCCATGACGTTCACGGCCTGCTGGGACAGGCTGAGGCCGTCGTGGACCAGCTTCAGAACCCTGGGGAAATAGGTGGCAAAACTGTCCTCGCCGCGGCGGCCGCGGCGGCAGCGGGTGTGACGGCGGCTGCGGCGGCGATGGCGCCTGGGCTTCTTCTGTTTCAGGGCCGTCGGAGCGCCCTTCTCAGGCGCCTGGGTGCTGACACCTTCCTCCGTAGACGGGGCAGAGGCAGGCTCCGCCATCCCTCAGGCAACCCCCAAGAGCTAGGAGGCACCGACGATGGCGCTGCTGCCAGGCGGGGAGCCCTTTTTATAGTCGCTGCCTTGCCTCACGTCATGCGTGACCTCGACTTCTGACTGGGTGTCAGGGCACACAGGGAGCGCGTGAGTGAGCCTAGCGGAGTGCGCTGGGACTGCACGGTCCTCCTGCTGGCGGTCCCTCCACCAATCACAGTGAGCGTCTGGAGCCCTGCAAGCTGCCTGTCTGGTCCCATACAGAAATTCACAGCAAGAGAACCCACACAGGAAGGCTGTGACACGGCCAGCAGAGGGCTCCTGGACGTGGAGATGTGTCGGTCCACCTCCCGCCTCCGGTTCTGATCGAAACCCTCAATGAATCAGGATAACGGAGTAAAAAACTACCGTTTGTAAAGAGTGAAATCAAACACAACTGGGGTATTTAGACCTACATAAGAAAATTCAGCATTTACCAGGTTTGTAGTCACACTCCTAATGATACTTAGATCCGAAAAAGTACCCTACATTCTAGCATTGCTGAATACATAGAACAGCCCTTGATTGAAAGAGAAAAAAGGTATTGGTCTAATTTTGCAGTAAGTCACCCAAAAGGTAAGAGACAGTCAAGAAATAGTTTAAAATCACGTGCTTTTCAAAAATCGGACAGTTCGAGAAAATTTATTCCTTAAATGTATTTGTGGAAAAATGAACCCCAAATACGGAACCAGTACAGAATGAAGAAGAATTAGAGAAATGGAGGTCATCAAGGAACTTGTCACAGAAAGAAAGAAAGAAAAGAAAGAAAGAAAGAAAGAAAGAAAGAAAGAAAGAAAGAAAGAAAGAAAGAAAGAAAGAAAGAAAGAAAGAAAGAAAGAAAGAAAGAAAGAAAGAAAGAAAGAAAGAAAGAAAGAAAGAAAGGACAATAAACAACCATACAGTACAATTCACAGTAAATGAGCCCTCAGGCAAAGAATCACACCCATTCCATCAGGAGCTGCTTCCACCTCAACTCCAAGGCTGAAGAGTCCAGGAAAATTTTGATTGGCTCTCTTGGGAAACCCGGTTCCATGGTGAGCCGGTGGCTATGACTCCGTGGCTACAGGTTCCTCATTGCCTGACTGAGAACAGACTGGGGCTTGAGCTGCTCTGATTGGACCTTCCATCATCCCTATTATGCATAAATGCAAGTCATGAAGGTTTGTGCTTTCTAAACCCAAAGATTATAGACTGGAGAGGAACATAACTGGATAAAACTGAACGAGTTAAAATAGTAACTTCAGTTTCTAGAAAGCCTAGGGATAGGTATTGCTTCTTGAAATTTTCTCCTTAGTTATTTCTGTGATCGGTTGGGTCCTCCTTTGTGTTTCTGTATGTACTCCATAATACTGAGAATGCCGAAAAACGTTTGATGCAGGATGTTTGTCCTGCTCCTACTATGTTCCCCATATGGATGCTTACAGTTCGTTATTTATTCTCCATGAGTTTGAGGATTCCAGCACCGGCCAGAAATTAAAAAAAAAACAAATGTATATATAAATATAAATACATATATATATATATATATATATATATATGTATATGTATATATTTGTATGTACACACATATATATTCATTTTTACATGTATACAGACACATATGTATATGTGTATGTGTATATGTGTGTTTGTGTGTGTGTGTATAAATACTATGTGTGTGTGTGTGTGTGTGTGTGTGTGTGTGTGACTGTGGATATATATTTGAGGACTGAAACACAGGAGAGAAATAACTGAGTCAAAAATGTCAAGAAACAATATCTAATCCACCTTCTTTAGAAACTGAAGTTACTAGTTTAATTCATTCAGATTTTACCAATTCTGTTCATTGCCAGGCAATATAATGTGTGTGGAAATATATATACATTTTTTTTTTTTTAGAAAGGTAAAACATCATGTTTTGCGTCTATGTGCAATGGGGATGATGGGAGGGACCTGTTGGATGAGGTGTCCCAGGCTGAACCAATTAGAAGCCTCCTGAAATGTTTGGACTTGCAGTTGAGGGGAATTGTGTCATTAAATAGGTCTGAGTCCTTGACTGCTGTTTGTTGTTTTGTTTGAATGGTTTTATGCTTTTAATCATGTTGATTTACAGATATTATATTAGTTTCTAAAGCTGTCGTAAATAAATTCGAGAGTCTCGGTGACTTAAAAAATATATATTTATCATCTCACAGTTCTGGATGCCAAATAGCCCCTCTTCATAAGCACACCAGTCATATTGGGTTAGGACCGACCCTCACGACTTCACTTTAAACACAGTTACCTCTATAGAGACTATCTCCAAAATAGGGTCAACTCCTGAAGTACTGGGGGGTCACAAGGTCAACACAAGAATTTTGAGAGGGTACAATTCAATAAAGAATATTAAGCTTTCTGCCCCTCCAAAAAATTAATGTACTTCCATGAAAAATACATTCACACCTTCCCTACAGCCCCCAAATCTTAACCCATTGCAGTTCAACTTTAAGTCCAAAATCTCATCTACAAATCTTATATATCTGCTACAGGTGAGACTCCAGTTGTGACTGATGCTGAGGCAGAATTTATCCTTATCCCTGAACCTGCGAAAACAGACAGCAAATTACCAGTTTCCAAAAACAGTAGCGGGACAGGCATAGAATAGACATTACCATTCCAAATGTGAGAAATCAGAAGAAAACTAGAGTTTATGGGCCCTAAGCAGGTTTGCACCATAGTAGGGCTAATTCCATTAGATTTAAGGGATTGAAAACAGTCCTCTTTAATCATTGCTCTGCCCTGTGGACCCTCTGGGATAGCAGCATGAAACTCTCAGCCCTGGGCAGTGGGGACCTCTTCCCCAGCCTGGTTTGTTACAGAAGAGGTGGCACTAGGCATCTAGAATGGAGAAAGCGGCCTCCATCTATGGGATCAAGGAGATGATGGCCTCATCCCCCAGACCTGTGTCCCTGTTCTCAACAAGACTCTGTCTGGATTCTCCTCTTGCCATTGCTGTTTTCTCAGAGTCCTGCTGGAAGAGTGGAATCACCATAGCTTTACTGATGTCTTCCTTGGTTTCCCAGGGTCTGAAAAGTACGTGCAAGTCTGCAGCCACAGGCCGACTGGAAAACAACTTTACATCCACGTAAATACTGTCATCTTGCCCCATAACCACGGTTCAACAGATCACATAACTGTGGGAAAGGAGGGAACCCCAATAAATGCTTACCAAGGAAAAACTGTGTCCTTTTACATTCTTTTACAGCCCATGTGGTTTTAGGTCCCAACATGGCTTTGGTCCTGCTCACTCTAGCGATATTAATGAAATTTGAGAAAGAGAGAAGAAAAGTGGGGTTTGAGGTTCAAGATCCTAAGTGGAATCAAGTGCATCTGATTACTCACTTCAGGAGGGGCGTGAGGAAAAAGGGCACTTACTGAGTGAACATCTAGGATCCAGTGGTGTGGTTTACTACGTAGACAAGCTACGGGAAGTGCCTTTACTGCTTAAATAACACATTACGAGTACCAACGTAGCTAGAAAAAATATTAAGAAGAGAAAATAACCCACCAATTTTTTTTTTAATGGTGGAATAAGCGTTAAGTCAGGTCTTTGCTGAAGAAAGCTGTCATAGCTATATCATATTGCAAAAATAGACTTGAAGTCAACGGAGATTCCTTGAGGATAAAGATAGTCCCCCTGGGATAAAATGTTCAATTCATGTGGGAGGTATTATAAATTTAAGATGACCTATACTGGGTAGGGTAGCTTCAAACTATTTAAGTCAACACTTGACTGAATGACAATAAGGAGTAGCGAAGGTCACCACCAAATATAGACATTTGCAGCCACCTGTAAGCAAGTGGCCGAAACGTAACAAGGACTTAGAAATAAAGCACCTACCAAGCTTGCTTGACGAAATGGAGTAATGCGATAATATGAACCCGGAAATTAGAGAATGTGTTTTATCCACCTGATGTATATTTATGCACATAGAACATGTACTCGGCCATCAAGCAAGATTCCAGAAGTATCAAATACATATCACATTCTCTGACTACAGTACATTTAAGAATCAATGACAAACCATGTTGTCAAAACCAAATGTTTGGGATGACACAAATCACTCTAAAGAAATAATGGGCCAAAGGACAAATCATTACAGGGACTGAAAAATATTTATTGATGCGTGAGAATAAAATTTGTGGGGCATGCGTGAGTGCTACTGAGAGAGGATTTTATGGCCCACGTGCTGATTAAAAAGATTAAAAAGAAGGAAGCCTTGATCAGGCATTTTACGGAAGACCAAGCACAAACGATCACAAAGAACAACAAGAAGCACGATTGAAGAGGTGCCACCTCGCTCAAGTCTCCTGGAAAATGCCTACTACAACCACAGTGACATACTATTTCACACCGTCGGACCAGTGAGAATTAAAAAGGTCAGACCGCATCAAATGTTGGTGACTAGTGGGGACTCACACTCTGGTATTAGGAGGACAAATTGGTCTGACCATCTTGGAGAGCAATCTGGCAATACTAATTAATGCGCAGGATGCACACACTGCTGACAGCAGCAGTTCCATTGCTGGGTACACTACCTAGTAGCCTGAACACAAGGAGACGTGTGTGGGGACATTCTTAGCAGCCCTGTGGTCTGGGTGGGGCCTCTGGAAGATCTGCAGGGACCGAAGAGACAGCTAATGGACCCTGAAGCACTGACCTGGAAGAGGGAGGGATAGCACTAGATGTAGTCTCTCGAAAATGGAAACAGGTGTTCAAACAAAGATAACTACATGAACGTTCAGAGGTGCCCTATTCTCAATAGCCAAAAGGGGGAAACAACCCAAATGCCCATCAATGGACAAATAGATAAACTAAATGTCGTCCATCCATACCATGGATTATTATTCAGCTGTGAAAAGGAAGGAAGCAAGTACCGATTCACGCTACCACGTAGATGTACCATGAGGAAAACATTACACTATGTGAAAGCCGCCAGACACAGAAGGCCATGCGTTGGGTTCCATGGGAGGGAGAGCTCCACATGGGGGAAACCTCTGTCGACAGAAAGCAGATAAGTGGTTGCCAAGAGCTATTTATTGGGAGCGTGTGTATGTGTGTGCTCGGGGGTGGGGGGACGACGAGCATGGGGAGTGAGTGCTTAACGGGTACAGGGGTTTCTTGGCGGGGTGGTGAAAATGCTTTGGAAGCAGACGGTTGTGATTGTTCCACGACATCACGAATGTACTTGACACCATGTCGTACCCGTCCCCCACCCCTCTTTCTTTATCTTGCCTGCGATGCTCGGGTCCTACAGAAGGCGAGCGCTGCCACAGAGGGAGGGCCCAGGGGCGAGAGCGTGCGGGTGCCTTGCACCTGCCCTGGCCGGCCGTTTGTAGGCCCAGGCCCGCTCCCTCGGGGTCAACTGGAGGGCAGTGACGTCACCAGTGTGCGCGGCCACGAGCCTGTTCCGGACCAATGAGGGGCCGGGTCGCGGTAGCTAGGTTACGGAGTACGGGCCAAGTACCGACATCTTGAGAGGCATCCAGTCGAGCCAGACCTCGCAGATTGATCGGTCGTCTCCAAGGCCCGGCATGCCGAGCAGGAGGACGAGCCGTCCACGGTCGTCCGGTCTCAATAGGTGCCGTGCCGCCGCTCTCGCGCCCACCGAGCCGAGCTGACATTCTCCGTGAGCCACCCGGAGCGCCTCCTGCGGGAGGGCCACTACGCCCAGTGCCCGAGTTCGTGTGCGCCGGTCTTTCTAGGTGCCATCGTCGAGTACGTGACGGCCAAGGTCTTGGAGCTGGCGAGCGACGAGGCCCGGAGGAGCAGCAGGAGATGCATCACCTTGGAGCTGTTGGACGTGGCCGTGCACAGCAACGCGCTGCTCAGTGGCTTCTTCGTGACTACAACCATCTCCCAGGTGGCCCCAGCCTAGCTGTGGACGCCTGGCACCCAGGGGGCCTCACCAGCCCACCGATCCTCCGTCTACTCCTGCTAGCCCGGCGCCAGCCCCTTCCGTCACAGCCAGCCGGGACAGCCCTGGCCTGTCTTGTGCCTTCGGCGCCTTGTGTCATTAAAGTGTTTGAAAGTACCCACAGGCTTGCTCTATAAATTTTGTGTCAGAGTGGGGTGTGAGACACCCAATGTTGGACGGACGGGCAGGGAGTGGCGAGGGTCAGGGAACAGGGAGGGCACAGGGGAGCAGACTCTCGTGGTGACAATGGGGGTTGGTGTCCCCGTGTGGGAGGTGCTGTCTGGGGCGGGGGCACAGGAGGCTCCCACGTGGACCCTGAGCTAGTCACCGGAACGATGGTGTTCATTGGGGTGGAGCTCAAGGCCAAGACTGAGGTGTCCTGGTAGGATGAATGTCAAAAGGGGTTATGTTATGGAGGGGGACGGAGCCTCAGGTGGCATGGGAGCTCAAGTCAAGGGCTCAAGTGGGGCAGGGACGTTGACTGCCAGAGAGAGGAGTGATTGATGGGTGGGAACAATGCAGAAATCCCCAAAGGCGGAACTAGGGTCACAGGGGGTCAAGAGTTTAGTTTTGGCCTTGTTCAGAGGGAGAGGCTGGGAGACGCCCTTAGCTACCGGGATACGCAAGCTGTAGCCTAGCAACAGCGCGGTCAGGCCAGGCCCCGCCTCAGATGCCGCTCTCTGCGTATCACCAGGGCGACAGGACCGTGGCAGGTGTCCCGGGGCTGCGCCCAGGAGTGGCTGTCTATGTGGCCTGTTGCCAGCTGGCGGTAGCACGCTTCCAGCAGGCGCTCTTCCACCGGCCATGGAGGAGCTGGCCCTCACTCAGGCTGTCCGCCTCTTCCTGCGACAGGAGAGTGATGCTTGCCAGGGCCTGGTCATGGAGGTGTACCTTGATGTGATTTTTCTAAGAGTTTTTGAGTGTCAGCCCTTAGATCTGTCATCCATTTTGAATGAATTTTTATACATGGTGTGAGATAGAAGTCCAAGTTCACTCTTTTGCATGTGGATATCCAGTTGTCACAGCACCATTTGTGACAGGGATTATTCTTTTCCCCCACTGAATGGTCTTGGAACCTGTACTGAAAATCGACTATACACAGATATCAGGGTTAATTTCTGACTCTAAATCACGCATTTATTATGTTACTTTAATCTACGGACATGTCTACATCGAGGGTCACTTGTGGGCCAAACAAAGTGCTAGGGATTGGAGATATAAAGACGGATAGCCTTAGTAGATTCTCCTGTGGTTATTATCAAGTGACTGTTCTCTTGTTCAGTGGCTGAGAAAGTTGAAAATGTGGCTTTGGCCCAGGAGAGCCTCATTGTCGTAGAGACGTCCAGCTGTGGGAGTGAATGACTCTGAACCACCCACGCTCACCTCCTCCATGACCCGGGCAAGGATTAGAACAGACAGCGCTGAGCAACGCTTCCATACCACTGTTTGGTCATCATGGCCTACTTAGGGTCCGATGGCTATAAACAGTTGTGCGAGCTTGACTACAGCTCATCTGGCTTGGATCTCAGAGTTCCAGACCTTCAAAGGTAACTGGGCAAAATGTGCCTGCTTCTGGTAGAGGCCCCTATTATCTTGGAGGAGTGAGTGTACTCGGGATGAAAGGAATAAGGACCCTCGGGCCTAAAGCAGTGGGAGAGGCAAGGAATGTGAGCCCGCGGTCCCTGAGCCAATCAGAGAGGGCCGTGATGGGGTCTGGGAAGGTGAGGTCGGCTAGGACATCATGAAGCCCCTGTTCCTGGGGTGAGGTCCTAAGTAGAGGGAAGACATGGGGGAACGGGCCTGCAAGGCTAAAGCGGAGGTAGGGGCTGGGAAATGAGGCCCGGTGTAAGAACCCAAATGCCCCAAGGGATCACACCCTGATCACATAAGTCCTTCTCGGCCACACCCCATCATGGCGCTGGTTGCCCTTTCCTTCCGTATTCTCCTTCCTACCGGCGTGAATCGTACACCAATCAGCTCACCCCCCAAGCCCCATGCGGTATGCTAAGTAGGGACTGTATCTTAAGCCAATCAGCTTTCCCTAAAAACCCTATGTATATGTTTGTGTGCCGCCTAATAAACGAGCCCTCTCCGGTGGGTCATCAACTGGTGTCGACTCGTCCTTTCACCCGGACACCTCGGCCAATGATAGGGGTGGGGGCGGGGGCGGGCGGGGCCTGCTCCGGGCCTTGTAAGTGCGGGTTTCTGCGCGGGAACGCACACCACGAAGGCAGTGAGCAGCTCTCTCCACCCCAGGGGCATCCTTCAGGCGTCTTCAAGCCCTCAGGTGAGGTGGTGCGGTCCCGCTGGGGCCAGAGGACGATGGGGACGGGAGCACGCAGGGACTCCGTGGCGGGGCTGTCGCGCCTTCGGGAGCCCTAGGGGCCCGGATTGGGGTTGGCTTTTCCCGTCAGCGCCGCGGGGCGAGACTCGTGCCTCTGTCTGCCCTCGGCGCGCCTCCTGTGCGAGATGCCGAGCCCTCCCGGGGGTCGGGCCCTGGAAGGCCCGAGGGGCGGACCCCCAAAGCGGCCGGCCGGTCCGCGGAAGAAGTGCAGGTCGGAGGCTTCGAGGACGAAGCGGAGTTGAGGGCTCGCCCGGAATGGGCCCTCTGGGCCTGGCCCCTCGCTCCCTCCCCTCCCGTGGCCCTTCGGCTGGGCGCCCGACCAGGATGACAGTTATTTTCCAATGAAAGCAAGATGCTCCTGTCAAAGTGGCCTGTGCGCCCGGCCCTGTTATTTGTTTGTCCCGGTTTCCCCAGCTTTGAGGTTGGCTTCTGAGCGCTTGGCACGGGAGGGTCATAGGGTAAGGTCAACTGAATGGAGGGGACGTGTTTGAAACTACTGGCCGCTTGGGGGCGTCTCTGTTCTACTCTGGTCGCTAGACGTGTCTCGCCCCACCAGGGTGGGAACAGACATGAGCAGGAGAGCTCCGCCTTCCGGTTTCTGGGGTCTCTTATTCTTTGTTCTGGACGAACCTAGAATGTTCAGAGGCCGCCGCAAGGCATTTCATCAGGTCCACAGCAAGACTCTTCTGAGCCTTGTCTCCTTGCCTCGCCCTTGACAGAGAAAACGTGGTGAAATAAGACTCTGTGTATTTAGCGTATCCCATTCTGCTGAAGTCGTGAGTCTGATCCTAATTAGCTGCCCCTTCTTACAGTGTTTACAAACCGCTGCCACAAGGGGCTAGTATAGGACGAGTAACCAGTTACGACCGGATTAAATCCTCTCCCCTCTCTTATTGCAGCACCTTAATCTACTGTTTGGGGGCATTTAAAATGGAAAGAAATTAGTACAACTTCGGCCACCCCTTTTTGTGTGCTGCTCCCCATCCTCCAAGAAAAATGCCGTCGCCACCCCCCCCCCCCCACCCCCCGGTAATTGAACAGACAGCGAAGATTCTTAGATAGTGCTGTGATCTATTAGAAAATCATTGACTGGTTGAACCAAGTTTTTATTATATTCTTCGACCCCTAATTGTTCCTGTGCTTCTCTTACCTCCATTGTACCTTTGCTGTGATTTTAAAAGAGTCGGACATGTTGGCTCCGGGTTTCTAGAGCGTCTTGGTTTCTAGTGTATCCTGATCTAAGGGCATTTTCTGCTTATCAGAATAGGGGTATTGAAGTGAATTTCAAAGTAATGAAAATAGAATTCTTCTAAGATGCGCTGGTGTTTTCCTGTGGAAGATCAGTAGGTAAAATATACATGACTATTACGTTTGAACATTTATGACTGTTACTACTTTGTCTGACGATAGTTCTGCCAGGGAAGTTTCTTAAAAGAAATTGTTTTCGGTCTTTCTTTTAGTCAAGATGAGTGATAAGCCAGACTTGTCGGAGGTGGAGAAGTTTGACAAGTCAAAACTGAAGAAAACTCATACCGAGGAAAAAAATACTCTTCCCTCAAAGGAAAGTAAGTCATGGAGGGTTTCTAGCTGAGACAGACAATGGTGAAAGTTGGTATCTTCCGTGAATAAACCTATCTTCTAGTAATTTTTACTATCGAGGAAGTAATTATTAGAGTACCATTTTATTTTATGCAGCCATGACAACTATCAAAGAGTTGTCTCCTTCTTTGGATTATATAAATGGTTCGCACATGATAGGCCCTAGTAGTAATGGGGAAGTAAAAACCACTTCCCTGTTGGAAAATTACTAAAACACACATTGAAACCAATCTTAAACATTGGACTTAGCACTAGAAAAACCTTACTTCTGTCTACTTTTAGTTATTTGGCATTTTTCTGCATCTAGAAATTTGAGTCCATTATCTCATGCCTAAAGAACCATGCCAGCTCTGCGGTCTGGGCCTTCTCCAATCTGATGACAAGATAGGGATGCAGAACGAGTTTCGATCTTGGGTGCACTTGAGGCTCCCAGACTTAAGGGATCAGTTTTGCCCTCCAGAGTAACAGACAGCTGGAGAAACTCCAAGCATATTCACAACAGCTGAGGGGCATTTTCTGTCATGTGTGCGTTATTTGAGAGTTCCGAAATTAGTGAAAATTATCTCAAAGTGTATAACTTCCAAATGGTATCGTCAGAGATAAACGTGAGCAAAATGCTTCACTTCCTCCTCGGTCTCAAATAATCTATCGAAAAACTGTCAACAACACAAATCTGCCTCTCGAATGAAAGCAAAAACCAAAAAAACTGCAATTGAAGTAGATTCTAATGAATGTTCGAGTGGTAAACATGCACACACGTGCACACATGCACCCCGCTGTGAGCATTTGTGGTTAGTGCCTTAGCATTCTCAATTAAAAGCATGTATGGCAGCCTTCCATGACTTACCTAAAGCTGTTTTGTAAGAAACTGAATTAAATCTTAGGAAAATACTCTTAGTGATATATATTTGTTTTGTTTTGTTTTGTTTTTCCCCTCAGCGATCCAGCAGGAGAAACAGTGTGCTCAGACATCGTAAAACGGGATCTCCTCCCAAGAGGAAATTTCAACATTGCCCGAGAGCCTTGGTTTTATGCTTGTTTTTTGCAAACCGTTGTGTTTGTAGCGATTTTAGGCATCTTCTGCTGTCCTCTCATTTCTATTCCCTGGCTAAAAGGTCAGGTGGAACCAAAGTTTCCTGAAGTGTGCTTTCAAACTTGCCGTTGGTGTGTAAATTCCAGATGGCAGATGTTGCGAATAATCTCACCAGTGTTGACCCTTGTGTGTGTAGCCCTTTCACCCCCAGCAGGATAAGCCAGGTTTAACCTTCTGCAATGGGTGCCTCCATTGCTTCATTATCTTCATGAAGTTGCATGCTTCTGCAACTTCTCACAGTTTGTTTTTATTTCCAATGTAGTAATGAAATAATAAATACAGTCATTATCTGGCGGCTCTCGACTTCATTTCTTCTAAGGAAGGAAAAGTACACAAGGGTACCCTTTTTCGCCAAACAAAACGGTTGAAGGAAAACCTCTTCAGCAGTGGACTAAGCCCCTTATCTCAGAGTGAAGAAAGACAAACACAGGGTCTGAAGTGACCCACTCAAGCTGAATAAGAACTGAAATTCAAGCTGGGCTGTCTTGCCTTCTGGAAAGTGTTTTCCGACTGAATGGGAGGGGGCACCTAAGCTTGGGGTTGGATGGAAAGGGCGCGGGAGGCACTTGTTAACACGCACTGTACTGAGCACATCACATCTTCAGTTGAGCGTCAACTCAGATATCTGATGCCCACTGATGACCTGTAACACTGAACCTCTGATCTGGTTCTTCTACTGAACAGAATTTACTGTCTCCTGAAGCAAGCATTTTTGGTTTCATGGTGAGCATAAGTGCTGTGGACCGTATGGTGTTCCCCCACCCCCACCACACCAAATTCATATTTTGAAGGTCTACCCCTCAATGCGACTCTACCTGGAGATAGACTTTTTAGGAAGTCATTAAGGTTAAATGAGGCTACAAGGGCTGGGCCCCTCTGTGATCTATTACTATAGGTATCTTCCCACCATAAGGGATTATACCGTCCATACCTATTTGCAACCTCAACTATTATCTTACCTCCCTCTTTCTAGGGGCTCACATCCTTAAATACTCACTGGGGTTACAGAAAGTGGAAGGTGTTTTCTCTGCTCTAGCACAAATTTCCACAAGCAAAACAGCAGGTGGGTCAACTAAGGTAAAGTGTGGTTGAGGTGACACAATCTCAGAGCTTAGGGTAACCAGAAGATTTGAGCCCTGGAGGTCACCATGTTGGTCATCACTACCTTACCATCTGCCTGAAGCAATTGCCCAGTAGAGTCACTCAGTCCCTTACACTGACATGCTGCTTACACGCTTCCCTGCCTGCCTGTAACTTCTATGCCATAATCCTAGGAGAGCATGCTGGAGACCCATACAGCGTGGTTAATCCATCCTCCAGTATTTGAAGTCAGCTGTTGTTTTCCTGCCCCCATACGTCCAAGTCTTCTCCAGCTGACCTTTTCAGAGCATTTGGACCCAAGTTACACAGATGGGGACCCATAACGGTTGCACTTTAGACGGACGGACACAAGTTTAGCCATTATCAGGTCCCTGGATCCCGATTCTGTCATCCAGCCCATTTGCTCTCCTTTCAGTTTGCCATTTGCAGCTTGATAAAGATGCTGTACGTCCACGACAGACTCAGTAACGTGTGCATTAGCACACTAATCCAGCTCAAGATTAGGCCCATTTCAGATGCCTAAAGGAAAGCATGTCAGGTGAGCTGGGGATGGGACGAAAACTCCCAGTTTTTAGTTGCACCTGGTAACCGTCATTTTTTTTTTTAAAGGATTGATTCCTCCCAGGGCAGTGTAAATGATAAACTGAGTGGGAGCAAGTGAGAGGTATGTGGTGGGAGGGGAAGTCACATAGTTTCTAAGTGAACGCTCCTACAGAAATAAGACGGGAAGAACGATTGCTCACTGGAAGTAGTTTTGCCCTGCATTTCTCAAGTAAATCACATGGGCCTAATCTTGTAGTGAGTGACTAGGTTCACTTGTCTTTCCAAGCAGAGGGAGGTTTTTTTCCCAAGCATCCGGGATTGAGGTTTCAGAGCCCTGAATCCATTTATTATTTGCAAAACCAACCATCCGAAGGTCTTCTTGTAGCAGTTACATTTACGGGAAAAAAGAAAAGCCTGGAGTTAAGTGGATTTTCTTATGCATGTCTACATCTTTTGAAAATACCTGGTCCATGCTTTGACACCTGTATCCTGTCAGTGTACATAGGCCGACATGTCCTTAATTGCAAAGAACAGAAAATGGCAAAAAGCTGGAAAGCCATAATATATATGCTGCAAGTTAATCCAAAGACAAAAATCAGCCAAATCGTATGTCACGACGACTTCATCTTTGCAAAGGGTCAAAAACCTCATTTAGTGTCATCACTTAAAATTCTCAAGAAACTGCACAGGCAAGTGAGTTTTAGGAATGCCCTAGAATGTAACCATCGCATATTCACACCTGAGAAAAATATCTTGCCCTTCGTCTCTCAAATGCATAGGAATATGTTTGATCCTTGCCTTGGGAAGTTTCAACCGGTATGATCTCGGGCAAGTGACAATCTATTGTGGTTCAGTTTCTTCATCCATAGAAATGGAGATGATAACACTGTTTCCTTCAAGGGGATGTGGTGAAAAGTAGTTGAGGTACTCCCCGTCAAGTGCTTAGCACAATGCTGGCACAGTCGCCAAGCACGCCATGTCCGAGGTCACCAAGGCCAAGCTCAGGTTCCCCATGAGCACCTGAGCTGCCTCCCGCCCCCGAGCATCGCCCCCGAAGGCTGTTTTCAGAGCCACCCCAGTCGGCCCGTAAATCCTGGAGCCCTCCGAAGGTGTGCCCGTGGCAGTTTGAGGGCAGGGGTCAGGGGGCGTGCTGCCAATGTGTATTAGTCTTCCTTTTTTTATTTCTTTCTTCCTTATAGTTAAAGTGTACGACACGATGGCTCTGGCTCGTACGCATATACATAGTGAAGAGATTACTACAGTCAAACAAATGACCATCTTCATCACCTTCTACCCTTGTATGCTAAGAGAATCTAAAATCTACTGTCTTGGTAAAGTTTCAGAATCAAACACAACATTATTAACAATAGTCGTCCTGCTGTACTTTGGATCTCCAGACGTATTCATTGGCCCAATTCCTGATTTGTACCCCTTGACCTCCTTGTTCCCATTTGCTCCTCTCCCTGCAGTGGGTAGTTTTCTGGCAGGTGGCAGGTGGCTTGCTGCTGGCTTCCCAGCATTCTTTACTGTGAACCACATTGTCAACACTAATATAACTGTCCTTCATTGTTTTTATTATACATAACGCTCGAGTTTGTATATCATATAATTGGATCGATTTCTGTAATTTATATGTGCACAAGTGTATGGAAGTCCTGTGATTGAATTAAATTACCACAGAATCTTTTGATTTTAAAACATTGCCACATAATCGATTCCCTTTTCCTCTGTTAGGAGTTTTCATTGAAAAGTAAATTTGAAAGCATTTAGAAAAAGTTTTTTTTTACACAGGAGCTCTAATATGTAGTCACCAGTTCTAAAATGTGCTCTCCTTTTCAGCATCTAAGAGTTTTGAATAGATTTATTTTACACTTTACACAGGTTGCATATTTTAAAATATCCCCTATCGGTTAGTTTTCACTATGAAAACCTGGGCTTTTCCACTTTTTGTTCCAGATTCATTGAGGGTTTTAAATAAGGACTGGATGTAGGGGATGGGCAGCCAGGTCCCTTGACGTCCAGGAGCGCTAGTCACCAGTTCGTAGTAACTAGCTGCTAGGAACTAGTTGCTAGTTACTAGTAAAGTAGTGACTTCAGTTTCTAGAAAGCCTAGGAATAAGTACTGTTGTGGAACTCTTGGATTTAATTTTTTCTATGCTGTGTTTTGTTTCCTCACGTGTGTTTCTAATGGGCTAAGTAATAAAGTTAATGCGGAAAAAAAGGTTGACTGGAGTGTTATCGTCCTGTTAATACTCTATTCCGCATATAGATGCTTAGGATGTGTTATTTATTTTAAAGTTTTAATAATATATTTTATTTAATCCAACATAGCAAAATTATAATTTCTATATGTAATGAATATCAACAGTTTGTCAATTACGTAAGCGCTGACTCTTCCCTTCAGTTGGTTTTCTCTGCAAACCGCACCAGGAGGTGCCACATTTTCGTCCATCAACTACTGAAGAAAGTAGTCATGCGTTCTGTTCCCTTCTAGTCCTCAAACCCAGTCGTCCCTTGTCCCACAGACATTTCATCTGTGTCAGTCCCATTTTGTTCCCTGTCTACAATTCCCAACGTCATTTTGGTGCTTTGCTGATGTTTCTACTTGATTTCTGAATTTCCAAACGGAAACCACAAACACCCATAGCGCAGTCATCATTTCCTAATCGTGTTGATTTCTTAAAATCACTTTTCCTTAGAGGATATGTAGGAGATCAGTACTCACGGAAAACTCTAGAAAATTATTTTAGGCCACACAGAACAAAAAGCAACAGAAGAACAGAAAATTTACTCGGATTTTGAGGAAGCCACAAATAGCACGATAAATTAAGTGGTTACAGGTCTTTCGGGTCATCTGAGGCGGCTCTGAAAAGAGCCTTTGGGGGGCCGTGCCCGGGGGCAGGAGGCGGCTCATGTGCTCATGGTGAACCTGAGCACAGCCCTGGTGCCCTCGGTCACGGCATGCTTGCGGAGCTCCCCGGTCAGCAGCAGGTGCACGGCGGCCTGGATATCCTGTGAGGTGAGGGTGCAGCGCTGGTTGTAACGGGCCAGGCGGCCGGCCTCTTCGGCGAGGCGCTCGAAGAGGTCGCTAATGCACGAGTCCATGACGTTCACGGCCTGCTGGGACAGGCTGAGGCCGTCGTGGACCAGCTTCAGAACCCTGGGGAAATAGGTGGCGAAACTGTCCTCGCCGCGGCGGCCGCGGCGGCAGCGGGTGTGACGGCGGCTGCGGCGGCGATGGCGCCTGGGCTTCTTCTGTTTCAGGGCCGTCGGAGCGCCCTTCTCAGGCGCCTGGGTGCTGACACCTTCCTCCGGAGACGGGGCAGAGGCAGGCTCCGCCATCCCTCAGGCAACCCCCAAGAGCTAGGAGGCACCGACGATGGCGCTGCTGCCAGGCGGGGAGCCCTTTTTATAGTCGCTGCCTTGCCTCACGTCATGCGTGACCTCGACTTCTGACTGGGTGTCAGGGCACACAGGGAGCGCGTGAGTGAGCCTAGCGGAGTGCGCTGGGACTGCACGGTCCTCCTGCTGGCGGTCCCTCCACCAATCACAGTGAGCGTCTGGAGCCCTGCAAGCTGCCTGTCTGGTCCCATACAGAAATTCACAGCAAGAGAACCCACACAGGAAGGCTGTGGCACCGCCAGCAGAGGGCTCCTGGACGTGGAGATGTGTCGGTCCACCTCCCGCCTCCGGTTCTGATCGAAACCCTCAATGAATCAGGATAACGGAGTAAAAAACTACCGTTTGTAAAGAGTGAAATCAAACACAACTGGGGTATTTAGACCTACATAAGAAAATTCAGCATTTACCAGGTTTGTAGTCACACTCCTAATGATACTTAGATCCGAAAAAGTACCCTACATTCTAGCATTGCTGAATACATAGAACAGCCCTTGATTGAAAGAGAAAAAAGGTATTGGTCTAATTTTGCAGTAAGTCACCCAAAAGGTAAGAGACAGTCAAGAAATAGTTTAAAATCACGTGCTTTTCAAAAATCGGACAGTTCGAGAAAATTTATTCCTTAAACGTATTTGTGGAAAAATGAACCCCAAATACGGAACCAGTACAGAATGAAGAAGAATTAGAGAAATGGAGGTCATCAAGGAACTTGTCACAGAAAGAAAGAAAGAAAAGAAAGAATGAAAGAAAGAAAGAAAGAAAGAAAGAAAGAAAGAAAGAAAGAAAGAAAGAAAGAAAGAAAGAAAAGACAATAAACAACCATACAGTACAATTCACAGTAAATGAGCCCTCAGGCAAAGAATCACACCCATTCCATCAGGAGCTGCTTCCACCTCAACTCCAAGGCTGAAGAGTCCAGGAAAATTTTGATTGGCTCTCTTGGGAAACCCGGTTCCATGGTGAGCCGGTGGCTATGACTCCGTGGCTACAGGTTCCTCATTGCCTGACTGAGAACAGACTGGGGCTTGAGCTGCTCTGATTGGACCTTCCATCATCCCTATTATGCATAAATGCAAGTCATGAAGGTTTGTGCTTTCTAAACCCAAAGATTATAGACTGGAGAGGAACATAACTGGATAAAACTGAACGAGTTAAAATAGTAACTTCAGTTTCTAGAAAGCCTAGGGATAGGTATTGCTTCTTGAAATTTTCTCCTTAGTTATTTCTGTGATCGGTTGGGTCCTCCTTTGTGTTTCTGTATGTACTCCATAATACTGAGAATGCCGAAAAACGTTTGATGCAGGATGTTTGTCCTGCTCCTACTATGTTCCCCATATGGATGCTTACAGTTCGTTATTTATTCTCCATGAGTTTGAGGATTCCAGCACCGGCCAGAAATTTAAAAAAAAACAAATGTATATATAAATATAAATATATATATATATATATATATATATGTATATGTATATATTTGTATGTACACACATATATATTCATTTTTACATGTATACAGACACATATGTATATGTGTATGTGTATATGTGTGTTTGTGTGTGTGTGTATAAATACTATGTGTGTGTGTGTGTGTGTGTGTGTGTGTGTGTGTGTGTGTGTGTGACTGTGGATATATATTTGAGGACTGAAACACAGGAGAGAAATAACTGAGTCAAAAATGTCAAGAAACAATATCTAATCCACCTTCTTTAGAAACTGAAGTTACTAGTTTAATTCATTCAGATTTTACCAATTCTGTTCATTGCCAGGCAATATAATGTGTGTGGAAATATATATACATTTTTTTTTTTTTAGAAAGGTAAAACATCATGTTTTGCATCTATGTGCAATGGGGATGATGGGAGGGACCTGTTGGATGAGGTGTCCCAGGCTGAACCAATTAGAAGCCTCCTGAAATGTTTGGACTTGCAGTTGAGGGGAATTGTGTCATTAAATAGGTCTGAGTCCTTGACTGCTGTTTGTTGTTTTGTTTGAATGGTTTTATGCTTTTAATCATGTTGATTTACAGATATTATATTAGTTTCTAAAGCTGTCGTAAATAAATTCGAGAGTCTCGGTGACTTAAAAAATATATATTTATCATCTCACAGTTCTGGATGCCAAATAGCCCCTCTTCATAAGCACACCAGTCATATTGGGTTAGGACCGACCCTCACGACTTCACTTTAAAGACAGTTACCTCTATAGAGACTATCTCCAAAATAGGGTCACCTCCTGAAGTACTGGGGGGTCACAAGGTCAACACAAGAATTTTGAGAGGGTACAATTCAATAAAGAATATTAAGCTTTCTGCCCCTCCAAAAAATTAATGTACTTCCATGAAAAATACATTCACACCTTCCCTACAGCCCCCAAATCTTAACCCATTGCAGTTCAACTTTAAGTCCAAAATCTCATCTACAAATCTTATATATCTGCTACGGGTGAGACTCCAGTTGTGACTGATGCTGAGGCAGAATTTATCCTTATCCCTGAACCTGCGAAAACAGACAGCAAATTACCAGTTTCCAAAAACAGTAGCGGGACAGGCATAGAATAGACATTACCATTCCAAATGTGAGAAATCAGAAGAAAACTAGAGTTTATGGGCCCTAAGCAGGTTTGCACCATAGTAGGGCTAATTCCATTAGATTTAAGGGATTGAAAACAGTCCTCTTTAATCATTGCTCTGCCCTCTGGACCCTCTGGGATAGCAGCATGAAACTCTCAGCCCTGGGCAGTGGGGACCTCTTCCCCAGCCTGGTTTGTTACAGAAGAGGTGGCACTAGCCATCTAGAATGGAGAAAGCGGCCTCCATCTATGGGATCAAGGAGATGATGGCCTCATCCCCCAGACCTGTGTCCCTGTTCTCAACAAGACTCTGTCTGGATTCTCCTCTTGCCATTGCTGTTTTCTCAGAGTCCTGCTGGAAGAGTGGAATCACCATAGCTTTACTGATGTCTTCCTTGGTTTCCCAGGGTCTGAAAAGTACGTGCAAGTCTGCAGCCACAGGCCGACTGGAAAACAACTTTACATCCACGTAAATACTGTCATCTTGCCCCATAACCACAGTTCAACAGATCACATAACTGTGGGAAAGGAGGGAACCCCAATAAATGCTTACCAAGGAAAAACTGTGTCCTTTTACATTCTTTTACAGCCCATGTGGTTTTAGGTCCCAACATGGCTTTGGTCCTGCTCACTCTAGCGATATTAATGAAATTTGAGAAAGAGAGAAGAAAAGTGGGGTTTGAGGTTCAAGATCCTAAGTGGAATCAAGTGCATCTGATTACTCACTTCAGGAGGGGCGTGAGGAAAAAGGGCACTTACTGAGTGAACATCTAGGATCCAGTGGTGTGGTTTACTACGTAGACAAGCTACGGGAAGTGCCTTTACTGCTTAAATAACACATTACGAGTACCAACGTAGCTAGAAAAAATATTAAGAAGAGAAAATAACCCACCAATTTTTTTTTAATGGTGGAATAAGCGTTAAGTCAGGTCTTTGCTGAAGAAAGCTGTCATAGCTATATCATATTGCAAAAATAGACTTGAAGTCAACGGAGATTCCTTGAGGATAAAGATAGTCCCCCTGGGATAAAATGTTCAATTCATGTGGGAGGTATTATAAATTTAAGATGACCTATACTGGGTAGGGTAGCTTCAAACTATTTAAGTCAACACTTGACTGAATGACAATAAGGAGTAGCGAAGGTCACCACGAAATATAGACATTTGCAGCCACCTGTAAGCAAGTGGCCGAAACGTAACAAGGACTTAGAAATAAAACACCTACCAAGCTTGCTTGACGAAATGGAGTAATGCGATAATATGAACCCGGAAATTAGAGAATGTGTTTTATCCACCTGATGTATATTTATGCACATAGAACATGTACTCGGCCATCAAGCAAGATTCCAGAAGTATCAAATACATATCACATTCTCTGACTACAGTACATTTAAGAATCAATGACAAACCATGTTGTCAAAACCAAATGTTTGGGATGACACAAATCACTCTAAAGAAATAATGGGCCAAAGGACAAATCATTACAGGGACTGAAAAATATTTATTGATGCGTGAGAATAAAATTTGTGGGGCATGCGTGAGTGCTACTGAGAGAGGATTTTATGGCCCACGTGCTGATTAAAAAGATTAAAAAGAAGGAAGCCTTGATCAGGCATTTTACGGAAGACCAAGCACAAACGATCACAAAGAACAACAAGAAGCACGATTGAAGAGGTGCCACCTCGCTCAAGTCTCCTGGAAAATGCCTACTACAACCACAGTGACATACTATTTCACACCGTCGGAGCAGTGAGAATTAGAAAGGTCAGACCGCATCAAATGTTGGTGACTAGTGGGGACTCACACTCTGGTATTAGGAGGACAAATTGGTCTGACCATCTTGGAGAGCAATCTGGCAATACTAATTAATGCGCAGGATGCACACACTGCTGACAGCAGCAGTTCCATTGCTGGGTACACTACCTAGTGGCCTGAACACAAGGAGACGTGTGTGGGAACATTCTTAGCAGCCCTGTGGTCTGGGTGGGGCCTCTGGAAGATCTGCAGGGACCGAAGAGACAGCTAATGGACCCTGAAGCACTGACCTGGAAGAGGGAGGGATAGCACTAGATGTAGTCTCTCGAAAATGGAAACAGGTGTTCAAACAAAGATTCCTACATGAACGTTCAGAGGTGCCCTATTCTCAATAGCCAAAAGGGGGAAACAACCCAAATGCCCATCAATGGACAAATAGATAAACTAAATGTCGTCCATCCATACCATGGATTATTATTCAGCTGTGAAAAGGAAGGAAGCAAGTACCGATTCACGCTACCACGTAGATGTACCATGAGGAAAACATTACACTATGTGAAAGCCGCCAGACACAGAAGGCCATGCGTTGAGTTCCATGGGAGGGAGAGCTCCACATGGGGGAAACCTCTGTCGACAGAAAGCAGATAAGTGGTTGCCAAGAGCTATTTATTGGGAGCGTGTGTATGTGTGTGCTCGGGGGTGGGGGGACGACGAGCATGGGGAGTGAGTGCTTAACGGGTACAGGGGTTTCTTGGCGGGGTGGTGAAAATGCTTTGGAAGCAGACGGTTGTGATTGTTCCACGACATCAAGAATGTACTTGACACCATGTCGTACCCGTCCCCCACCCCTCTTTCTTTATCTTGCCTGCGATGCTCGGGTCCTACAGAAGGCGAGCGCTGCCACAGAGGGAGGGCCCAGGGGCGAGAGCGTGCGGGTGCCTTGCACCTGCCCTGGCCGGCCGTTTGTAGGCCCAGGCCCGCTCCCTCGGGGTCAACTGGAGGGCAGTGACGTCACCAGTGTGCGCGGCCACGAGCCTGTTCCGGACCAATGAGGGGCCGGGTCGCGGTAGCTAGGTTACGGAGTACGGGCCAAGTACCGACATCTTGAGAGGCATCCAGTCGAGCCAGACCTCGCAGATTGATCGGTCGTCTCCAAGGCCCGGCATGCCGAGCAGGAGGACGAGCCGTCCACGGTCGTCCGGTCTCAATAGGTGCCGTGCCGCCGCTCTCGCGCCCACCGAGCCGAGCTGACATTCTCCGTGAGCCACCCGGAGCGCCTCCTGCGGGAGGGCCACTACGCCCAGTGCCCGAGTTCGTGTGCGCCGGTCTTTCTAGGTGCCATCGTCGAGTACGTGACGGCCAAGGTCTTGGAGCTGGCGAGCGACGAGGCCCGGAGGAGCAGCAGGAGATGCATCACCTTGGAGCTGTTGGACGTGGCCGTGCACAGCAACGCGCTGCTCAGTGGCTTCTTCGTGACTACAACCATCTCCCAGGTGGCCCCAGCCTAGCTGTGGACGCCTGGCACCCAGGGGGCCTCACCAGCCCACCGATCCTCCGTCTACTCCTGCTAGCCCGGCGCCAGCCCCTTCCGTCACAGCCAGCCGGGACAGCCCTGGCCTGTCTTGTGCCTTCGGCGCCTTGTGTCATTAAAGTGTTTGAAAGTACCCACAGGCTTGCTCTATAAATTTTGTGTCAGAGTGGGGTGTGAGACACCCAATGTTGGACGGACGGGCAGGGAGTGGCGAGGGTCAGGGAACAGGGAGGGCACAGGGGAGCAGACTCTCGTGGTGACAATGGGGGTTGGTGTCCCCGTGTGGGAGGTGCTGTCTGGGGCGGGGGCACAGGAGGCTGCCACGTGGACCCTGAGCTAGTCACCGGAACGATGGTGTTCATTGGGGTGGAGCTCAAGGCCAAGACTGAGGTTTCCTGGTAGGATGAATGTCAAAAGGGGTTATGTTATGGAGGGGGACGGAGCCTCAGGTGGCATGGGAGCTCAAGTCAAGGGCTCAAGTGGGGCAGGGACATTGACTGCCAGAGAGAGGAGTGATTGATGGGTGGGAACAATGCAGAAATCCCCAAAGGCGGAACTGGGGTCACAGGGGGTCAAGAGTTTAGTTTTGGCCTTGTTCAGAGGGAGAGGCTGGGAGACGCCCTTAGCTACCGGGATACGCAAGCTGTAGCCTAGCAACAGCGTGGTCAGGCCAGGCCCCGCCTCAGATGCCGCTCTCTGCGTATCACCAGGGCGACAGGACCGTGGCAGGTGTCCCGGGGCTGCGCCCAGGAGTGGCTGTCTATGTGGCCTGTTGCCAGCTGGCGGTAGCACGCTTCCAGCAGGCACTCTTCCACCGGCCATGGAGGAGCTGGCCCTCACTCAGGCTGTCCGCCTCTTCCTGCGACAGGAGAGTGATGCTTGCCAGGGCCTGGTCATGGAGGTGTACCTTGATGTGATTTTTCTAAGAGTTTTTAAGTGTCAGCCCTTAGATCTGTCATCCATTTTGAATGAATTTTTATACATGGTGTGAGATAGAAGTCCAAGTTCACTCTTTTGCATGTGGATATCCAGTTGTCACAGCACCATTTGTGACAGGGATTATTCTTTTCCCCCACTGAATGGTCTTGGAACCTGTACTGAAAATCGACTATACACAGATATCAGGGTTAATTTCTGACTCTAAATCACGCATTTATTATGTTACTTTAATCTACGGACATGTCTACATCGAGGGTCACTTGTGGGCCAAACAAAGTGCTAGGGATTGGAGATATAAAGACGGATAGCCTTAGTAGATTCTCCTGTGGTTATTATCAAGTGACTGTTCTCTTGTTCAGTGGCTGAGAAAGTTGAAAATGTGGCTTTGGCCCAGGAGAGCCTCATTGTCGTAGAGACGTCCAGCTGTGGGAGTGAATGACTCTGAACCACCCACGCTCACCTCCTCCATGACCCGGGCAAGGATTAGAACAGACAGCGCTGAGCAACGCTTCCATACCACTGTTTGGTCATCATGGCCTACTTAAGGTCCGATGGCTATAAACAGTTGTGCGAGCTTGACTACAGCTCATCTGGCTTGGATCTCAGAGTTCCAGACCTTCAAAGGTAACTGGGCAAAATGTGCCTGCTTCTGGTAGAGGCCCCTATTATCTTGGAGGAGTGAGTGTACTCGGGATGAAAGGAATAAGGACCCTCGGGCCTAAAGCAGTGGGAGAGGCAAGGAATGTGAGCCCGCGGTCCCTGAGCCAATCAGAGAGGGCCGTGATGGGGTCTGGGAAGGTGAGGTCGGCTAGGACATCATGAAGCCCCTGTTCCTGGGGTGAGGTCCTAAGTAGAGGGAAGACATGGGGGAACGGGCCTGCAAGGCTAAAGCGGAGGTAGGGGCTGGGAAATGAGGCCCGGTGTAAGAACCCAAATGCCCCAAGGGATCACACCCTGATCACATAAGTCCTTCTCGGCCACACCCCATCATGGCGCTGGTTGCCCTTTCCTTCCGTATTCTCCTTCCTACCGGCGCGAATCGTACACCAATCAGCTCACCCCCCAAGCCCCATGCGGTATGCTAAGTAGGGACTGTATCTTAAGCCAATCAGCTTTCCCTAAAAACCCTATGTATATGTTTGTGTGCCGCCTAATAAACGAGCCCTCTCCGGTGGGTCATCAACTGGTGTCGACTCGTCCTTTCACCCGGACACCTCGGCCAATGATAGGGGTGGGGGCGGGGGCGGGCGGGGCCTGCTCCGGGCCTTGTAAGTGCGGGTTTCTGCGCGGGAACGCACACCACGAAGGCAGTGAGCAGCTCTCTCCACCCCAGGGGCATCCTTCAGGCGTCTTCAAGCCCTCAGGTGAGGTGGTGCGGTCCCGCTGGGGCCAGAGGACGATGGGGACGGGAGCACGCAGGGACTCCGTGGCGGGGCTGTCGCGCCTTCGGGAGCCCTAGGGGCCCGGATTGGGGTTGGCTTTTCCCGTCAGCGCCGCGGGGTGAGACTCGTGCCTTTGTCTGCCCTCGGCGCGCCTCCTGTGCGAGATGCCGAGCCCTCCCGGGGGTCGGGCCCTGGAAGGCCCGAGGGGCGGACCCCCAAAGCGGCCGGCCGGTCCGCGGAAGAAGTGCAGGTCGGAGGCTTCGAGGACGAAGCGGAGTTGAGGGCTCGCCCGGAATGGGCCCTCTGGGCCTGGCCCCTCGCTCCCTCCCCTCCCGTGGCCCTTCGGCTGGGCGCCCGACCAGGATGACAGTTATTTTCCAATGAAAGCAAGATGCTCCTGTCAAAGTGGCCTGTGCGCCCGGCCCTGTTATTTGTTTGTCCCCGTTTCCCCAGCTTTGAGGTTGGCTTCTGAGCGCTTGGCACGGGAGGGTCATAGGGTAAGGTCAACTGAATGGAGGGGACGTGTTTGAAACTACTGGCCGCTTGGGGGCGTCTCTGTTCTACTCTGGTCGCTAGACGTGTCTCGCCCCACCAGGGTGGGAACAGACATGAGCAGGAGAGCTCCGCCTTCCGGTTTCTGGGGTCTCTTATTCTTTGTTCTGGACGAACCTAGAATGTTCAGAGGCCGCCGCAAGGCATTTCATCAGGTCCACAGCAAGACTCTTCTGAGCCTTGTCTCCTTGCCTCGCCCTTGACAGAGAAAACGTGGTGAAATAAGACTCTGTGTATTTAGCGTATCCCATTCTGCTGAAGTCGTGAGTCTGATCCTAATTAGCTACCCCTTCTTACAGTGTTTACAAACCGCTGCCACAAGGGGCTAGTATAAGACGAGTAACCAGTTACGACCGGATTAAATCCTCTCCCCTCTCTTATTGCAGCACCTTAATCTACTGTTTGGGGGCATTTAAAATGGAAAGAAATTAGTACAACTTTGGCCACCCCTTTTTGTGTGCTGCTCCCCATCCTCCAAGAAAAATGCCGTCGCCACCCCACCCCCCCCACCCCCCGGTAATTGAACAGACAGCGAAGATTCTTAGATAGTGCTGTCATCTATTAGAAAATCATTGACTGGTTGAACCAAGTTTTTATTATATTCTTCGACCCCTAATTGTTCCTGTGCTTCTCTTACCTCCATTGTACCTTTGCTGTGATTTTAAAAGAGTCGGACATGTTGGCTCCGGGTTTCTAGAGCGTCTTGGTTTCTAGTGTATCCTGATCTAAGGGCATTTTCTGCTTATCAGAATAGGGGTATTGAAGTGAATTTCAAAGTAATGAAAATAGAATTCTTCTAAGATGCGCTGGTGTTTTCCTGTGGAAGATCAGTAGGTAAAATATACATGACTATTACGTTTGAACATTTATGACTGTTACTACTTTGTCTGACGATAGTTCTGCCAGGGAAGTTTCTTAAAAGAAATTGTTTTCGGTCTTTCTTTTAGTCAAGATGAGTGATAAGCCAGACTTGTCGGAGGTGGAGAAGTTTGACAAGTCAAAACTGAAGAAAACTCATACCGAGGAAAAAAATACTCTTCCCTCAAAGGAAAGTAAGTCATGGAGGGTTTCTAGCTGAGACAGACAATGGTGAAAGTTGGTATCTTCAGTGAATAAACCTATCTTCTAGTAATTTTTACTATCGAGGAAGTAATTATTAGAGTACCATTTTATTTTATGCAGCCATGACAACTATCAAAGAGTTGTCTCCTTCTTTGGATTATATAAATGGTTCGCACATGATAGGCCCTAGTAGTAATGGGGAAGTAAAAACCACTTCCCTGTTGGAAAATTACTAAAACACACATTGAAACCAATCTTAAACATTGGACTTGGCACTAGAAAAACCTTACTTCTGTCTACTTTTAGTTATTTGGCATTTTTCTGCATCTAGAAATTTGAGTCCATTATCTCATGCCTAAAGAACCATGCCAGCTCTGCGGTCTGGGCCTTCTCCAATCTGATGACAAGATAGGGATGCAGAACGAGTTTCGATCTTGGGTGCACTTGAGGCTCCCAGACTTAAGGGATCAGTTTTGCCCTCCAGAGTAACAGACAGCTGGAGAAACTCCAAGCATATTCACAACAGCTGAGGGGCATTTTCTGTCATGTGTGCGTTATTTGAGAGTTCCGAAATTAGTGAAAATTATCTCAAAGTGTATAACTTCCAAATGGTATCGTCAGAGATAAACGTGAGCAAAATGCTTCACTTCCTCCTCGGTCTCAAATAATCTATCGAAAAACTGTCAACAACACAAATCTGCCTCTCGAATGAAAGCAAAAACCAAAAAAACTGCAATTGAAGTAGATTCTAATGAATGTTCGAGTGGTAAACATGCACACACGTGCACACATGCACCCCGCTGTGAGCATTTGTGGTTAGTGCCTTAGCATTCTCAATTAAAAGCATGTATGGCAGCCTTCCATGACTTACCTAAAGCTGTTTTGTAAGAAACTGAATTAAATCTTAGGAAAATACTCTTAGTGATATATATTTTTTTTGTTTTGTTTTGTTTTTCCCCTCAGCGATCCAGCAGGAGAAACAGTGTGCTCAGACATCGTAAAACGGGATCTCCTCCCAAGAGGAAATTTCAACATTGCCCGAGAGCCTTGGTTTTATGCTTGTTTTTTGCAAACCGTTGTGTTTGTAGCGATTTTAGGCATCTTCTGCTGTCCTCTCATTTCTATTCCCTGGCTAAAAGGTCAGGTGGAACCAAAGTTTCCTGAAGTGTGCTTTCAAACTTGCCGTTGGTGTGTAAATTCCAGATGGCAGATGTTGCGAATAATCTCACCAGTGTTGACCCTTGTGTGTGTAGCCCTTTCACCCCCAGCAGGATAAGCCAGGTTTAACCTTCTGCAATGGGTGCCTCCATTGCTTCATTATCTTCATGAAGTTGCATGCTTCTGCAACTTCTCACAGTTTGTTTTTATTTCCAATGTAGTAATGAAATAATAAATACAGTCATTATCTGGCGGCTCTCGACTTCATTTCTTCTAAGGAAGGAAAAGTACACAAGGGTACCCTTTTTCGCCAAACAAAACGGTTGAAGGAAAACCTCTTCAGCAGTGGACTAAGCCCCTTATCTCAGAGTGAAGAAAGACAAACACAGGGTCTGAAGTGACCCACTCAAGCTGAATAAGAACTGAAATTCAAGCTGGGCTGTCTTGCCTTCTGGAAAGTGTTTTCCGACTGAATGGGAGGGGGCACCTAAGCTTGGGGTTGGATGGAAAGGGCGCGGGAGGCACTTGTTAACACGCACTGTACTGAGCACATCACATCTTCAGTTGAGCGTCAACTCAGATATCTGATGCCCACTGATGACCTGTAACACTGAACCTCTGATCTGGTTCTTCTACTGAACAGAATTTACTGTCTCCTGAAGCAAGCATTTTTGGTTTCATGGTGAGCATAAGTGCTGTGGACCGTATGGTGTTCCCCCACCCCCACCACACCAAATTCATATTTTGAAGGTCTACCCCTCAATGCGACTCTACCTGGAGATAGACTTTTTAGGAAGTCATTAAGGTTAAATGAGGCTACAAGGGCTGGGCCCCTCTGTGATCTATTACTATAGGTATCTTCCCACCATAAGGGATTATACCGTCCATACCTATTTGCAACCTCAACTATTATCTTACCTCCCTCTTTCTAGGGGCTCACATCCTTAAATACTCACTGGGGTTACAGAAAGTGGAAGGTGTTTTCTCTGCTCTAGCACAAATTTCCACAAGCAAAACAGTAGGTGGGTCAACTAAGGTAAAGTGTGGTTGAGGTGACACAATCTCAGAGCTTAGGGTAACCAGAAGATTTGAGCCCTGGAGGTCACCATGTTGGTCATCACTACCTTACCATCTGCCTGAAGCAATTGCCCAATAGAGTCACTCAGTCCCTTACACTGACATGCTGCTTACACGCTTCCCTGCCTGCCTGTAACTTCTATGCCATAATCCTAGGAGAGCATGCTGGAGACCCATACAGCGTGGTTAATCCATCCTCCAGTATTTGAAGTCAGCTGTTGTTTTCCTGCCCCCATACGTCCAAGTCTTCTCCAGCTGACCTTTTCAGAGCATTTGGACCCAAGTTACACAGATGGGGACCCATAACGGTTGCACTTTAGATGGACGGACACAAGTTTAGCCATTATCAGGTCCCTGGATCCCGATTCTGTCATCCAGCCCATTTGCTCTCCTTTCAGTTTGCCATTTGCAGCTTGATAAAGATGCTGTACGTCCACGACAGACTCAGTAACGTGTGCATTAGCACACTAATCCAGCTCAAGATTAGGCCCATTTCAGATGCCTAAAGGAAAGCATGTCAGGTGAGCTGGGGATGGGACGAAAACTCCCAGTTTTTAGTTGCACCTGGTAACCGTCATTTTTTTTTTAAAGGATTGATTCCTCCCAGGGCAGTGTAAATGATAAACTGAGTGGGAGCAAGTGAGAGGTATGTGGTGGGAGGGGAAGTCACATAGTTTCTAAGTGAACGCTCCTACAGAAATAAGACGGGAAGAACGATTGCTCACTGGAAGTAGTTTTGCCCTGCATTTCTCAAGTAAATCACATGGGCCTAATCTTGTAGTGAGTGACTAGGTTCACTTGTCTTTCCAAGCAGAGGGAGGTTTTTTTCCCAAGCATCCGGGATTGAGGTTTCAGAGCCCTGAATCCATTTATTATTTGCAAAACCAACCATCCGAAGGTCTTCTTGTAGCAGTTACATTTACGGGAAAAAAGAAAAGCCTGGAGTTAAGTGGATTTTCTTATGCATGTCTACATCTTTTGAAAATACCTGGTCCATGCTTTGACACCTGTATCCTGTCAGTGTACATAGGCCGACATGTCCTTAATTGCAAAGAACAGAAAATGGCAAAAAGCTGGAAAGCCATAATATATATGCTGCAAGTTAATCCAAAGACAAAAATCAGCCAAATCGTATGTCACGACGACTTCATCTTTGCAAAGGGTCAAAAACCTCATTTAGTGTCATCACTTAAAATTCTCAAGAAACTGCACAGGCAAGTGAGTTTTAGGAATGCCCTAGAATGTAACCATCGCATATTCACACCTGAGAAAAATATCTTGCCCTTCGTCTCTCAAATGCATAGGAATATGTTTGAACCTTGCCTTGGGAAGTTTCAACCGGTATGATCTCGGGCAAGTGACAATCTATTGTGGTTCAGTTTCTTCATCCATAGAAATGGAGATGATAACACTGTTTCCTTCAAGGGGATGTGGCGAAAAGTAGTTGAGGTACTCCCCGTCAAGTGCTTAGCACAATGCTGGCACAGTCGCCAAGCACGCCATGTCCGAGGTCACCAAGGCCAAGCTCAGGTTCCCCATGAGCACCTGAGCTGCCTCCCGCCCCCGAGCATCGCCCTCGAAGGCTGTTTTCAGAGCCACCCCAGTCGGCCCGTAAATCCTGGAGCCCTCCGAAGGTGTGCCCGTGGCAGTTTGAGGGCAGGGGTCAGGGGGCGTGCTGCCAATGTGTATTAGTCTTCCTTTTTTTATTTCTTTCTTCCTTATAGTTAAAGTGTACGACACGATGGCTCTGGCTCGTACGCATATACATAGTGAAGAGATTACTACAGTCAAACAAATGACCATCTTCATCACCTTCTACCCTTGTATGCTAAGAGAATCTAAAATCTACTGTCTTGGTAAAGTTTCAGAATCAAACACAACATTATTAACAATAGTCGTCCTGCTGTACTTTGGATCTCCAGACGTATTCATTGGCCCAATTCCTGATTTGTACCCCTTGACCTCCTTGTTCCCATTTGCTCCTCTCCCTGCAGTGGGTAGTTTTCTGGCAGGTGGCAGGTGGCTTGCTGCTGGCTTCCCAGCATTCTTTACTGTGAACTACATTGTCAACACTAATATAACTGTCCTTCATTGTTTTTATTATACATAACGCTCGAGTTTGTATATCATATAATTGGATCGATTTCTGTAATTTATATGTGCACAAGTGTATGGAAGTCCTGTGATTGAATTAAATTACCACAGAATCTTTTGATTTTAAAACATTGCCACATAATCGATTCCCTTTTCCTCTGTTAGGAGTTTTCATTGAAAAGTAAATTTGAAAGCATTTAGAAAAAGTTTTTTTTTACACAGGAGCTCTAATATGTAGTCACCAGTTCTAAAATGTGCTCTCCTTTTCAGCATCTAAGAGTTTTGAATAGATTTATTTTACACTTTACACAGGTTGCATATTTTAAAATATCCCCTATCGGTTAGTTTTCACTATGAAAACCTGGGCTTTTCCACTTTTTGTTCCAGATTCATTGAGGGTTTTAAATAAGGACTGGATGTAGGGGATGGGCAGCCAGGTCCCTTGACGTCCAGGAGCGCTAGTCACCAGTTCGTAGTAACTAGCTGCTAGGAACTAGTTGCTAGTTACTAGTAAAGTAGTGACTTCAGTTTCTAGAAAGCCTAGGAATAAGTACTGTTGTGGAACTCTTGGATTTAATTTTTTCTATGCTGTGTTTTGTTTCCTCACGTGTGTTTCTAATGGGCTAAGTAATAAAGTTAATGCGGAAAAAAAGGTTGACTGGAGTGTTATCGTCCTGTTAATACTCTATTCTGCATATAGATGCTTAGGATGTGTTATTTATTTTAAAGTTTTAATAATATATTTTATTTAATCCAACATAGCAAAATTATAATTTCTATATGTAATGAATATCAACAGTTTGTCAATTACGTAAGCGCTGACTCTTCCCTTCAGTTGGTTTTCTCTGCAAACCGCACCAGGAGGTGCCACATTTTCGTCCATCAACTACTGAAGAAAGTAGTCATGCGTTCTGTTCCCTTCTAGTCCTCAAACCCAGTCGTCCCTTGTCCCACAGACATTTCATCTGTGTCAGTCCCATTTTGTTCCCTGTCTACAATTCCCAACGTCATTTTGGTGCTTTGCTGATGTTTCTACTTGATTTCTGAATTTCCAAACGGAAACCACAAACACCCATAGCGCAGTCATCATTTCCTAATCGTGTTGATTTCTTAAAATCACTTTTCCTTAGAGGATATGTAGGAGATCAGTACTCACGGAAAACTCTAGAAAATTATTTTAGGCCACACAGAACAAAAAGCAACAGAAGAACAGAAAATTTACTCGGATTTTGAGGAAGCCACAAATAGCACGATAAATTAAGTGGTTACAGGTCTTTCGGGTCATCTGAGGCGGCTCTGAAAAGAGCCTTTGGGGGGCCGTGCCCGGGGGCAGGAGGCGGCTCATGTGCTCATGGTGAACCTGAGCACAGCCCTGGTGCCCTCGGTCACGGCATGCTTGCGGAGCTCCCCGGTCAGCAGCAGGTGCACGGCGGCCTGGATGTCCTGTGAGGTGAGGGTGCAGCGCTGGTTGTAACGGGCCAGGCGGCCGGCCTCTTCGGCGAGGCGCTCGAAGAGGTCGCTAATGCACGAGTCCATGACGTTCACGGCCTGCTGGGACAGGCTGAGGCCGTCGTGGACCAGCTTCAGAACCCTGGGGAAATAGGTGGCAAAACTGTCCTCGCCGCGGCGGCCGCGGCGGCAGCGGGTGTGACGGCGGCTGCGGCGGCGATGGCGCCTGGGCTTCTTCTGTTTCAGGGCCGTCGGAGCGCCCTTCTCAGGCGCCTGGGTGCTGACACCTTCCTCCGTAGACGGGGCAGAGGCAGGCTCCGCCATCCCTCAGGCAACCCCCAAGAGCTAGGAGGCACCGACGATGGCGCTGCTGCCAGGCGGGGAGCCCTTTTTATAGTCGCTGCCTTGCCTCACGTCATGCGTGACCTCGACTTCTGACTGGGTGTCAGGGCACACAGGGAGCGCGTGAGTGAGCCTAGCGGAGTGCGCTGGGACTGCACGGTCCTCCTGCTGGCGGTCCCTCCACCAATCACAGTGAGCGTCTGGAGCCCTGCAAGCTGCCTGTCTGGTCCCATACAGAAATTCACAGCAAGAGAACCCACACAGGAAGGCTGTGGCACGGCCAGCAGAGGGCTCCTGGACGTGGAGATGTGTCGGTCCACCTCCCGCCTCCGGTTCTGATCGAAACCCTCAATGAATCAGGATAACGGAGTAAAAAACTACCGTTTGTAAAGAGTGAAATCAAACACAACTGGGGTATCTAGACCTACATAAGAAAATTCAGCATTTACCAGGTTTGTACTCACACTCCTAATGATACTTAGATCCGAAAAAGTACCCTACATTCTAGCATTGCTGAATACATAGAACGGCCCTTGATTAAAAGAGAGAAAAGGTATTGGTCTAATTTTGCAGTAAGTCACCCAAAAGGTAAGAGACAGTCAAGAAATAGTTTAAAATCACGTGCTTTTCAAAAATCGGACAGTTCGAGAAAATTTATTCCTTAAATGTATTTGTGGAAAAATGAACCCCAAATACGGAACCAGTACAGAATGAAGAAGAATTAGAGAAATAGAGGTCATCAAGGAACTTGTCACAGAAAGAATGAAAGAAAAGAAAGAAAGAAAGAAAGAAAGAAAGAAAGAAAGAAAGAAAGAAAGAAAGAAAGAAAGAAAGAAAGAAAGAAAGAAAGAAAGAAAGAAAGAAAGAAAGAAAAGACAATAAACAACCATACAGTACAATTCACAGTAAATGAGCCCTCAGGCAAAGAATCACACCCATTCCATCAGGAGCTGCTTCCACCTCAACTCCAAGGCTGAAGAGTCCAGGAAAATTTTGATTGGCTCTCTTGGGAAACCCGGTTCCATGGTGAGCCGGTGGCTATGACTCTGTGGCTACAGGTTCCTCATTGCCTGACTTAGAACAGACTGGGGCTTGAGCTGCTCTGATTGGACCTTCCATCATCCCTATTATGCATAAATGCAAGTCATGAAGGTTTGTGCTTTCTAAACCCAAAGATTATAGACTGGAGAGGAACATAACTGGATAAAACTGAACGAGTTAAAATAGTAACTTCAGTTTCTAGAAAGCCTAGGGATAGGTATTGCTTCTTGAAATTTTCTCCTTAGTTATTTCTGTGATCGGTTGGGTCCTCCTTTGTGTTTCTGTATGTACTCCATAATACTGAGAATGCCGAAAAACGTTTGATGCAGGATGTTTGTCCTGCTCCTACTATGTTCCCCATATGGATGCTTACAGTTCGTTATTTATTCTCCATGAGTTTGAGGATTCCAGCACCGGCCAGAAATTTAAAAAAAAACAAATGTATATATAAATATAAATATATATATATATATATATGTATATGTATATATTTGTATGTACACACATATATATTCATTTTTACATGTATACAGACACATATGTATATGTGTATGTGTATATGTGTGTTTGTGTGTGTGTGTATAAATACTATGTATGTGTGTGTGTGTGTGTGTGTGTGTGTGTGTGTGTGTGTGTGTGTGTGTGTGTGACTGTGGATATATGTTTGAGGACTGAAACACAGGAGAGAAATAACTGAGTCAAAAATGTCAAGAAACAATATCTAATCCACCTTCTTTAGAAACTGAAGTTACTAGTTTAATTCATTCAGATTTTACCAATTCTGTTCATTGCCAGGCAATATAATGTGTGTGGAAATATATATACATTTTTTTTTTTTTAGAAAGGTAAAACATCATGTTTTGCGTCTATGTGCAATGGGGATGATGGGAGGGACCTGTTGGATGAGGTGTCCCAGGCTGAACCAATTAGAAGCCTCCTGAAATGTTTGGACTTGCAGTTGAGGGGAATTGTGTCATTAAATAGGTCTGAGTCCTTGACTGCTGTTTGTTGTTTTGTTTGAATGGTTTTATGCTTTTAATCATGTTGATTTACAGATATTATATTAGTTTCTAAAGCTGTCGTAAATAAATTCGAGAGTCTCGGTGACTTAAAAAATATATATTTATCATCTCACAGTTCTGGATGCCAAATAGCCCCTCTTCATAAGCACACCAGTCATATTGGGTTAGGACCGACCCTCACGACTTCACTTTAAACACAGTTACCTCTATAGAGACTATCTCCAAAATAGGGTCAACTCCTGAAGTACTGGGGGGTCACAAGGTCAACACAAGAATTTTGAGAGGGTACAATTCAATAAAGAATATTAAGCTTTCTGCCCCTCCAAAAAATTAATGTACTTCCATGAAAAATACATTCACACCTTCCCTACAGCCCCCAAATCTTAACCCATTGCAGTTCAACTTTAAGTCCAAAATCTCATCTACAAATCTTATATATCTGCTACAGGTGAGACTCCAGTTGTGACTGATGCTGAGGCAGAATTTATCCTTATCCCTGAACCTGCGAAAACAGACAGCAAATTACCAGTTTCCAAAAACAGTAGCGGGACAGGCATAGAATAGACATTACCATTCCAAATGTGAGAAATCAGAAGAAAACTAGAGTTTATGGGCCCTAAGCAGGTTTGCACCATAGTAGGGCTAATTCCATTAGATTTAAGGGATTGAAAACAGTCCTCTTTAATCATTGCTCTGCCCTGTGGACCCTCTGGGATAGCAGCATGAAACTCTCAGCCCTGGGCAGTGGGGACCTCTTCCCCAGCCTGGTTTGTTACAGAAGAGGTGGCACTAGGCATCTAGAATGGAGAAAGCGGCCTCCATCTATGGGATCAAGGAGATGATGGCCTCATCCCCCAGACCTGTGTCCCTGTTCTCAACAAGACTCTGTCTGGATTCTCCTCTTGCCATTGCTGTTTTCTCAGAGTCCTGCTGGAAGAGTGGAATCACCATAGCTTTACTGATGTCTTCCTTGGTTTCCCAGGGTCTGAAAAGTACGTGCAAGTCTGCAGCCACAGGCCGACTGGAAAACAACTTTACATCCACGTAAATACTGTCATCTTGCCCCATAACCACGGTTCAACAGATCACATAACTGTGGGAAAGGAGGGAACCCCAATAAATGCTTACCAAGGAAAAACTGTGTCCTTTTACATTCTTTTACAGCCCATGTGGTTTTAGGTCCCAACATGGCTTTGGTCCTGCTCACTCTAGCGATATTAATGAAATTTGAGAAAGAGAGAAGAAAAGTGGGGTTTGAGGTTCAAGATCCTAAGTGGAATCAAGTGCATCTGATTACTCACTTCAGGAGGGGCGTGAGGAAAAAGGGCACTTACTGAGTGAACATCTAGGATCCAGTGGTGTGGTTTACTACGTAGACAAGCTACGGGAAGTGCCTTTACTGCTTAAATAACACATTACGAGTACCAACGTAGCTAGAAAAAATATTAAGAAGAGAAAATAACCCACCAATTTTTTTTTTAATGGTGGAATAAGCGTTAAGTCAGGTCTTTGCTGAAGAAAGCTGTCATAGCTATATCATATTGCAAAAATAGACTTGAAGTCAACGGAGATTCCTTGAGGATAAAGATAGTCCCCCTGGGATAAAATGTTCAATTCATGTGGGAGGTATTATAAATTTAAGATGACCTATACTGGGTAGGGTAGCTTCAAACTATTTAAGTCAACACTTGACTGAATGACAATAAGGAGTAGCGAAGGTCACCACCAAATATAGACATTTGCAGCCACCTGTAAGCAAGTGGCCGAAACGTAACAAGGACTTAGAAATAAAGCACCTACCAAGCTTGCTTGACGAAATGGAGTAATGCGATAATATGAACCCGGAAATTAGAGAATGTGTTTTATCCACCTGATGTATATTTATGCACATAGAACATGTACTCGGCCATCAAGCAAGATTCCAGAAGTATCAAATACATATCACATTCTCTGACTACAGTACATTTAAGAATCAATGACAAACCATGTTGTCAAAACCAAATGTTTGGGATGACACAAATCACTCTAAAGAAATAATGGGCCAAAGGACAAATCATTACAGGGACTGAAAAATATTTATTGATGCGTGAGAATAAAATTTGTGGGGCATGCGTGAGTGCTACTGAGAGAGGATTTTATGGCCCACGTGCTGATTAAAAAGATTAAAAAGAAGGAAGCCTTGATCAGGCATTTTACGGAAGACCAAGCACAAACGATCACAAAGAACAACAAGAAGCACGATTGAAGAGGTGCCACCTCGCTCAAGTCTCCTGGAAAATGCCTACTACAACCACAGTGACATACTATTTCACACCGTCGGACCAGTGAGAATTAAAAAGGTCAGACCGCATCAAATGTTGGTGACTAGTGGGGACTCACACTCTGGTATTAGGAGGACAAATTGGTCTGACCATCTTGGAGAGCAATCTGGCAATACTAATTAATGCGCAGGATGCACACACTGCTGACAGCAGCAGTTCCATTGCTGGGTACACTACCTAGTAGCCTGAACACAAGGAGACGTGTGTGGGAACATTCTTAGCAGCCCTGTGGTCTGGGTGGGGCCTCTGGAAGATCTGCAGGGACCGAAGAGACAGCTAATGGACCCTGAAGCACTGACCTGGAAGAGGGAGGGATAGCACTAGATGTAGTCTCTCGAAAATGGAAACAGGTGTTCAAACAAAGATAACTACATGAACGTTCAGAGGTGCCCTATTCTCAATAGCCAAAAGGGGGAAACAACCCAAATGCCCATCAATGGACAAATAGATAAACTAAATGTCGTCCATCCATACCATGGATTATTATTCAGCTGTGAAAAGGAAGGAAGCAAGTACCGATTCACGCTACCACGTAGATGTACCATGAGGAAAACATTACACTATGTGAAAGCCGCCAGACACAGAAGGCCATGCGTTGGGTTCCATGGGAGGGAGAGCTCCACATGGGGGAAACCTCTGTCGACAGAAAGCAGATAAGTGGTTGCCAAGAGCTATTTATTGGGAGCGTGTGTATGTGTGTGCTCGGGGGTGGGGGGACGACGAGCATGGGGAGTGAGTGCTTAACGGGTACAGGGGTTTCTTGGCGGGGTGGTGAAAATGCTTTGGAAGCAGACGGTTGTGATTGTTCCACGACATCACGAATGTACTTGACACCATGTCGTACCCGTCCCCCACCCCTCTTTCTTTATCTTGCCTGCGATGCTCGGGTCCTACAGAAGGCGAGCGCTGCCACAGAGGGAGGGCCCAGGGGCGAGAGCGTGCGGGTGCCTTGCACCTGCCCTGGCCGGCCGTTTGTAGGCCCAGGCCCGCTCCCTCGGGGTCAACTGGAGGGCAGTGACGTCACCAGTGTGCGCGGCCACGAGCCTGTTCCGGACCAATGAGGGGCCGGGTCGCGGTAGCTAGGTTACGGAGTACGGGCCAAGTACCGACATCTTGAGAGGCATCCAGTCGAGCCAGACCTCGCAGATTGATCGGTCGTCTCCAAGGCCCGGCATGCCGAGCAGGAGGACGAGCCGTCCACGGTCGTCCGGTCTCAATAGGTGCCGTGCCGCCGCTCTCGCGCCCACCGAGCCGAGCTGACATTCTCCGTGAGCCACCCGGAGCGCCTCCTGCGGGAGGGCCACTACGCCCAGTGCCCGAGTTCGTGTGCGCCGGTCTTTCTAGGTGCCATCGTCGAGTACGTGACGGCCAAGGTCTTGGAGCTGGCGAGCGACGAGGCCCGGAGGAGCAGCAGGAGATGCATCACCTTGGAGCTGTTGGACGTGGCCGTGCACAGCAACGCGCTGCTCAGTGGCTTCTTCGTGACTACAACCATCTCCCAGGTGGCCCCAGCCTAGCTGTGGACGCCTGGCACCCAGGGGGCCTCACCAGCCCACCGATCCTCCGTCTACTCCTGCTAGCCCGGCGCCAGCCCCTTCCGTCACAGCCAGCCGGGACAGCCCTGGCCTGTCTTGTGCCTTCGGCGCCTTGTGTCATTAAAGTGTTTGAAAGTACCCACAGGCTTGCTCTATAAATTTTGTGTCAGAGTGGGGTGTGAGACACCCAATGTTGGACGGACGGGCAGGGAGTGGCGAGGGTCAGGGAACAGGGAGGGCACAGGGGAGCAGACTCTCGTGGTGACAATGGGGGTTGGTGTCCCCGTGTGGGAGGTGCTGTCTGGGGCGGGGGCACAGGAGGCTCCCACGTGGACCCTGAGCTAGTCACCGGAACGATGGTGTTCATTGGGGTGGAGCTCAAGGCCAAGACTGAGGTGTCCTGGTAGGATGAATGTCAAAAGGGGTTATGTTATGGAGGGGGACGGAGCCTCAGGTGGCATGGGAGCTCAAGTCAAGGGCTCAAGTGGGGCAGGGACGTTGACTGCCAGAGAGAGGAGTGATTGATGGGTGGGAACAATGCAGAAATCCCCAAAGGCGGAACTAGGGTCACAGGGGGTCAAGAGTTTAGTTTTGGCCTTGTTCAGAGGGAGAGGCTGGGAGACGCCCTTAGCTACCGGGATACGCAAGCTGTAGCCTAGCAACAGCGCGGTCAGGCCAGGCCCCGCCTCAGATGCCGCTCTCTGCGTATCACCAGGGCGACAGGACCGTGGCAGGTGTCCCGGGGCTGCGCCCAGGAGTGGCTGTCTATGTGGCCTGTTGCCAGCTGGCGGTAGCACGCTTCCAGCAGGCGCTCTTCCACCGGCCATGGAGGAGCTGGCCCTCACTCAGGCTGTCCGCCTCTTCCTGCGACAGGAGAGTGATGCTTGCCAGGGCCTGGTCATGGAGGTGTACCTTGATGTGATTTTTCTAAGAGTTTTTGAGTGTCAGCCCTTAGATCTGTCATCCATTTTGAATGAATTTTTATACATGGTGTGAGATAGAAGTCCAAGTTCACTCTTTTGCATGTGGATATCCAGTTGTCACAGCACCATTTGTGACAGGGATTATTCTTTTCCCCCACTGAATGGTCTTGGAACCTGTACTGAAAATCGACTATACACAGATATCAGGGTTAATTTCTGACTCTAAATCACGCATTTATTATGTTACTTTAATCTACGGACATGTCTACATCGAGGGTCACTTGTGGGCCAAACAAAGTGCTAGGGATTGGAGATATAAAGACGGATAGCCTTAGTAGATTCTCCTGTGGTTATTATCAAGTGACTGTTCTCTTGTTCAGTGGCTGAGAAAGTTGAAAATGTGGCTTTGGCCCAGGAGAGCCTCATTGTCGTAGAGACGTCCAGCTGTGGGAGTGAATGACTCTGAACCACCCACGCTCACCTCCTCCATGACCCGGGCAAGGATTAGAACAGACAGCGCTGAGCAACGCTTCCATACCACTGTTTGGTCATCATGGCCTACTTAGGGTCCGATGGCTATAAACAGTTGTGCGAGCTTGACTACAGCTCATCTGGCTTGGATCTCAGAGTTCCAGACCTTCAAAGGTAACTGGGCAAAATGTGCCTGCTTCTGGTAGAGGCCCCTATTATCTTGGAGGAGTGAGTGTACTCGGGATGAAAGGAATAAGGACCCTCGGGCCTAAAGCAGTGGGAGAGGCAAGGAATGTGAGCCCGCGGTCCCTGAGCCAATCAGAGAGGGCCGTGATGGGGTCTGGGAAGGTGAGGTCGGCTAGGACATCATGAAGCCCCTGTTCCTGGGGTGAGGTCCTAAGTAGAGGGAAGACATGGGGGAACGGGCCTGCAAGGCTAAAGCGGAGGTAGGGGCTGGGAAATGAGGCCCGGTGTAAGAACCCAAATGCCCCAAGGGATCACACCCTGATCACATAAGTCCTTCTCGGCCACACCCCATCATGGCGCTGGTTGCCCTTTCCTTCCGTATTCTCCTTCCTACCGGCGCGAATCGTACACCAATCAGCTCACCCCCCAAGCCCCATGCGGTATGCTAAGTAGGGACTGTATCTTAAGCCAATCAGCTTTCCCTAAAAACCCTATGTATATGTTTGTGTGCCGCCTAATAAACGAGCCCTCTCCGGTGGGTCATCAACTGGTGTCGACTCGTCCTTTCACCCGGACACCTCGGCCAATGATAGGGGTGGGGGCGGGGGCGGGCGGGGCCTGCTCCGGGCCTTGTAAGTGCGGGTTTCTGCGCGGGAACGCACACCACGAAGGCAGTGAGCAGCTCTCTCCACCCCAGGGGCATCCTTCAGGCGTCTTCAAGCCCTCAGGTGAGGTGGTGCGGTCCCGCTGGGGCCAGAGGACGATGGGGACGGGAGCACGCAGGGACTCCGTGGCGGGGCTGTCGCGCCTTCGGGAGCCCTAGGGGCCCGGATTGGGGTTGGCTTTTCCCGTCAGCGCCGCGGGGCGAGACTCGTGCCTTTGTCTGCCCTCGGCGCGCCTCCTGTGCGAGATGCCGAGCCCTCCCGGGGGTCGGACCCTGGAAGGCCCGAGGGGCGGACCCCCAAAGCGGCCGGCCGGTCCGCGGAAGAAGTGCAGGTCGGAGGCTTCGAGGACGAAGCGGAGTTGAGGGCTCGCCCGGAATGGGCCCTCTGGGCCTGGCCCCTCGCTCCCTCCCCTCCCGTGGCCCTTCGGCTGGGCGCCCGACCAGGATGACAGTTATTTTCCAATGAAAGCAAGATGCTCCTGTCAAAGTGGCCTGTGCGCCCGGCCCTGTTATTTGTTTGTCCCGGTTTCCCCAGCTTTGAGGTTGGCTTCTGAGCGCTTGGCACGGGAGGGTCATAGGGTAAGGTCAACTGAATGGAGGGGACGTGTTTGAAACTACTGGCCGCTTGGGGGCGTCTCTGTTCTACTCTGGTCGCTAGACGTGTCTCGCCCCACCAGGGTGGGAACAGACATGAGCAGGAGAGCTCCGCCTTCCGGTTTCTGGGGTCTCTTATTCTTTGTTCTGGACGAACCTAGAATGTTCAGAGGCCGCCGCAAGGCATTTCATCAGGTCCACAGCAAGACTCTTCTGAGCCTTGTCTCCTTGCCTCGCCCTTGACAGAGAAAACGTGGTGAAATAAGACTCTGTGTATTTAGCGTATCCCATTCTGCTGAAGTCGTGAGTCTGATCCTAATTAGCTGCCCCTTCTTACAGTGTTTACAAACCGCTGCCACAAGGGGCTAGTATAGGACGAGTAACCAGTTACGACCGGATTAAATCCTCTCCCCTCTCTTATTGCAGCACCTTAATCTACTGTTTGGGGGCATTTAAAATGGAAAGAAATTAGTACAACTTCGGCCACCCCTTTTTGTGTGCTGCTCCCCATCCTCCAAGAAAAATGCCGTCGCCACCCCACCCCCCCCCACCCCCCGGTAATTGAACAGACAGCGAAGATTCTTAGATAGTGCTGTCATCTATTAGAAAATCATTGACTGGTTGAACCAAGTTTTTATTATATTCTTCGACCCCTAATTGTTCCTGTGCTTCTCTTACCTCCATTGTACCTTTGCTGTGATTTTAAAAGAGTCGGACATGTTGGCTCCGGGTTTCTAGAGCGTCTTGGTTTCTAGTGTATCCTGATCTAAGGGCATTTTCTGCTTATCAGAATAGGGGTATTGAAGTGAATTTCAAAGTAATGAAAATAGAATTCTTCTAAGATGCGCTGGTGTTTTCCTGTGGAAGATCAGTAGGTAAAATATACATGACTATTACGTTTGAACATTTATGACTGTTACTACTTTGTCTGACGATAGTTGTGCCAGGGAAGTTTCTTAAAAGAAATTGTTTTCGGTCTTTCTTTTAGTCAAGATGAGTGATAAGCCAGACTTGTCGGAGGTGGAGAAGTTTGACAAGTCAAAACTGAAGAAAACTCATACCGAGGAAAAATATACTCTTCCCTCAAAGGAAAGTAAGTCATGGAGGGTTTCTAGCTGAGACAGACAATGGTGAAAGTTGGTATCTTCCGTGAATAAACCTATCTTCTAGTAATTTTTACTATCGAGGAAGTAATTATTAGAGTACCATTTTATTTTATGCAGCCATGACAACTATCAAAGAGTTGTCTCCTTCTTTGGATTATATAAATGGTTCGCACATGATAGGCCCTAGTAGTAATGGGGAAGTAAAAACCACTTCCCTGTTGGAAAATTACTAAAACACACATTGAAACCAATCTTAAACATTGGACTTAGCACTAGAAAAACCTTACTTCTGTCTACTTTTAGTTATTTGGCATTTTTCTGCATCTAGAAATTTGAGTCCATTATCTCATGCCTAAAGAACCATGCCAGCTCTGCGGTCTGGGCCTTCTCCAATCTGGTGACAAGATAGGGATGCAGAACGAGTTTCGATCTTGGGTGCACTTGAGGCTCCCAGACTTAAGGGATCAGTTTTGCCCTCCAGAGTAACAGACAGCTGGAGAAACTCCAAGCATATTCACAACAGCTGAGGGGCATTTTCTGTCATGTGTGCGTTATTTGAGAGTTCCGAAATTAGTGAAAATTATCTCAAAGTGTATAACTTCCAAATGGTATCGTCAGAGATAAACGTGAGCAAAATGCTTCACTTCCTCCTCGGTCTCAAATAATCTATCGAAAAACTGTCAACAACACAAATCTGCCTCTCGAATGAAAGCAAAAACCAAAAAAACTGCAATTGAAGTAGATTCTAATGAATGTTCGAGTGGTAAACATGCACACACGTGCACACATGCACCCCGCTGTGAGCATTTGTGGTTAGTGCCTTAGCATTCTCAATTAAAAGCATGTATGGCAGCCTTCCATGACTTACCTAAAGCTGTTTTGTAAGAAACTGAATTAAATCTTAGGAAAATACTCTTAGTGATATATATTTTTTTTGTTTCGTTTTTTTTTTTCCCCTCAGCGATCCAGCAGGAGAAACAGTGTGCTCAGACATCGTAAAACGGGATCTCCTCCCAAGAGGAAATTTCAACATTGCCCGAGAGCCTTGGTTTTATGCTTGTTTTTTGCAAACCGTTGTGTTTGTAGCGATTTTAGGCATCTTCTGCTGTCCTCTCATTTCTATTCCCTGGCTAAAAGGTCAGGTGGAACCAAAGTTTCCTGAAGTGTGCTTTCAAACTTGCCGTTGGTGTGTAAATTCCAGATGGCAGATGTTGCGAATAATCTCACCAGTGTTGACCCTTGTGTGTGTAGCCCTTTCACCCCCAGCAGGATAAGCCAGGTTTAACCTTCTGCAATGGGTGCCTCCATTGCTTCATTATCTTCATGAAGTTGCATGCTTCTGCAACTTCTCACAGTTTGTTTTTATTTCCAATGTAGTAATGAAATAATAAATACAGTCATTATCTGGCGGCTCTCGACTTCATTTCTTCTAAGGAAGGAAAAGTACACAAGGGTACCCTTTTTCGCCAAACAAAACGGTTGAAGGAAAACCTCTTCAGCAGTGGACTAAGCCCCTTATCTCAGAGTGAAGAAAGACAAACACAGGGTCTGAAGTGACCCACTCAAGCTGAATAAGAACTGAAATTCAAGCTGGGCTGTCTTGCCTTCTGGAAAGTGTTTTCCGACTGAATGGGAGGGGGCACCTAAGCTTGGGGTTGGATGGAAAGGGCGCGGGAGGCACTTGTTAACACGCACTGTACTGAGCACATCACATCTTCAGTTGAGCGTCAACTCAGATATCTGATGCCCACTGATGACCTGTAACACTGAACCTCTGATCTGGTTCTTCTACTGAACAGAATTTACTGTCTCCTGAAGCAAGCATTTTTGGTTTCATGGTGAGCATAAGTGCTGTGGACCGTATGGTGTTCCCCCACCCCCACCACACCAAATTCATATTTTGAAGGTCTACCCCTCAATGCGACTCTACCTGGAGATAGACTTTTTAGGAAGTCATTAAGGTTAAATGAGGCTACAAGGGCTGGGCCCCTCTGTGATCTATTACTATAGGTATCTTCCCACCATAAGGGATTATACCGTCCATACCTATTTGCAACCTCAACTATTATCTTACCTCCCTCTTTCTAGGGGCTCACATCCTTAAATACTCACTGGGGTTACAGAAAGTGGAAGGTGTTTTCTCTGCTCTAGCACAAATTTCCACAAGCAAAACAGTAGGTGGGTCAACTAAGGTAAAGTGTGGTTGAGGTGACACAATCTCAGAGCTTAGGGTAACCAGAAGATTTGAGCCCTGGAGGTCACCATGTTGGTCATCACTACCTTACCATCTGCCTGAAGCAATTGCCCAATAGAGTCACTCAGTCCCTTACACTGACATGCTGCTTACACGCTTCCCTGCCTGCCTGTAACTTCTATGCCATAATCCTAGGAGAGCATGCTGGAGACCCATACAGCGTGGTTAATCCATCCTCCAGTATTTGAAGTCAGCTGTTGTTTTCCTGCCCCCATACGTCCAAGTCTTCTCCAGCTGACCTTTTCAGAGCATTTGGACCCAAGTTACACAGATGGGGACCCATAACGGTTGCACTTTAGATGGACGGACACAAGTTTAGCCATTATCAGGTCCCTGGATCCCGATTCTGTCATCCAGCCCATTTGCTCTCCTTTCAGTTTGCCATTTGCAGCTTGATAAAGATGCTGTACGTCCACGACAGACTCAGTAACGTGTGCATTAGCACACTAATCCAGCTCAAGATTAGGCCCATTTCAGATGCCTAAAGGAAAGCATGTCAGGTGAGCTGGGGATGGGACGAAAACTCCCAGTTTTTAGTTGCACCTGGTAACCGTCATTTTTTTTTTAAAGGATTGATTCCTCCCAGGGCAGTGTAAATGATAAACTGAGTGGGAGCAAGTGAGAGGTATGTGGTGGGAGGGGAAGTCACATAGTTTCTAAGTGAACGCTCCTACAGAAATAAGACGGGAAGAACGATTGCTCACTGGAAGTAGTTTTGCCCTGCATTTCTCAAGTAAATCACATGGGCCTAATCTTGTAGTGAGTGACTAGGTTCACTTGTCTTTCCAAGCAGAGGGAGGTTTTTTTCCCAAGCATCCGGGATTGAGGTTTCAGAGCCCTGAATCCATTTATTATTTGCAAAACCAACCATCCGAAGGTCTTCTTGTAGCAGTTACATTTACGGGAAAAAAGAAAAGCCTGGAGTTAAGTGGATTTTCTTATGCATGTCTACATCTTTTGAAAATACCTGGTCCATGCTTTCACACCTGTATCCTGTCAGTGTACATAGGCCGACATGTCCTTAATTGCAAAGAACAGAAAATGGCAAAAAGCTGGAAAGCCATAATATATATGCTGCAAGTTAATCCAAAGACAAAAATCAGCCAAATCGTATGTCACGACGACTTCATCTTTGCAAAGGGTCAAAAACCTCATTTAGTGTCATCACTTAAAATTCTCAAGAAACTGCACAGGCAAGTGAGTTTTAGGAATGCCCTAGAATGTAACCATCGCATATTCACACCTGAGAAAAATATCTTGCCCTTCGTCTCTCAAATGCATAGGAATATGTTTGAACCTTGCCTTGGGAAGTTTCAACCGGTATGATCTCGGGCAAGTGACAATCTATTGTGGTTCAGTTTCTTCATCCATAGAAATGGAGATGATAACACTGTTTCCTTCAAGGGGATGTGGCGAAAAGTAGTTGAGGTACTCCCCGTCAAGTGCTTAGCACAATGCTGGCACAGTCGCCAAGCACGCCATGTCCGAGGTCACCAAGGCCAAGCTCAGGTTCCCCATGAGCACCTGAGCTGCCTCCCGCCCCCGAGCATCGCCCCCGAAGGCTGTTTTCAGAGCCACCCCAGTCGGCCCGTAAATCCTGGAGCCCTCCGAAGGTGTGCCCGTGGCAGTTTGAGGGCAGGGGTCAGGGGGCGTGCTGCCAATGTGTATTAGTCTTCCTTTTTTTATTTCTTTCTTCCTTATAGTTAAAGTGTACGACACGATGGCTCTGGCTCGTACGCATATACATAGTGAAGAGATTACTACAGTCAAACAAATGACCATCTTCATCACCTTCTACCCTTGTATGCTAAGAGAATCTAAAATCTACTGTCTTGGTAAAGTTTCAGAATCAAACACAACATTATTAACAATAGTCGTCCTGCTGTACTTTGGATCTCCAGACGTATTCATTGGCCCAATTCCTGATTTGTACCCCTTGACCTCCTTGTTCCCATTTGCTCCTCTCCCTGCAGTGGGTAGTTTTCTGGCAGGTGGCAGGTGGCTTGCTGCTGGCTTCCCAGCATTCTTTACTGTGAACTACATTGTCAACACTAATATAACTGTCCTTCATTGTTTTTATTATACATAACGCTCGAGTTTGTATATCATATAATTGGATCGATTTCTGTAATTTATATGTGCACAAGTGTATGGAAGTCCTGTGATTGAATTAAATTACCACAGAATCTTTTGATTTTAAAACATTGCCACATAATCGATTCCCTTTTCCTCTGTTAGGAGTTTTCATTGAAAAGTAAATTTGAAAGCATTTAGAAAAAGTTTTTTTTTACACAGGAGCTCTAATATGTAGTCACCAGTTCTAAAATGTGCTCTCCTTTTCAGCATCTAAGAGTTTTGAATAGATTTATTTTACACTTTACACAGGTTGCATATTTTAAAATATCCCCTATCGGTTAGTTTTCACTATGAAAACCTGGGCTTTTCCACTTTTTGTTCCAGATTCATTGAGGGTTTTAAATAAGGACTGGATGTAGGGGATGGGCAGCCAGGTCCCTTGACGTCCAGGAGCGCTAGTCACCAGTTCGTAGTAACTAGCTGCTAGGAACTAGTTGCTAGTTACTAGTAAAGTAGTGACTTCAGTTTCTAGAAAGCCTAGGAATAAGTACTGTTGTGGAACTCTTGGATTTAATTTTTTCTATGCTGTGTTTTGTTTCCTCACGTGTGTTTCTAATGGGCTAAGTAATAAAGTTAATGCGGAAAAAAAGGTTGACTGGAGTGTTATCGTCCTGTTAATACTCTATTCTGCATATAGATGCTTAGGATGTGTTATTTATTTTAAAGTTTTAATAATATATTTTATTTAATCCAACATAGCAAAATTATAATTTCTATATGTAATGAATATCAACAGTTTGTCAATTACGTAAGCGCTGACTCTTCCCTTCAGTTGGTTTTCTCTGCAAACCGCACCAGGAGGTGCCACATTTTCGTCCATCAACTACTGAAGAAAGTAGTCATGCGTTCTGTTCCCTTCTAGTCCTCAAACCCAGTCGTCCCTTGTCCCACAGACATTTCATCTGTGTCAGTCCCATTTTGTTCCCTGTCTACAATTCCCAACGTCATTTTGGTGCTTTGCTGATGTTTCTACTTGATTTCTGAATTTCCAAACGGAAACCACAAACACCCATAGCGCAGTCATCATTTCCTAATCGTGTTGATTTCTTAAAATCACTTTTCCTTAGAGGATATGTAGGAGATCAGTACTCACGGAAAACTCTAGAAAATTATTTTAGGCCACACAGAACAAAAAGCAACAGAAGAACAGAAAATTTACTCGGATTTTGAGGAAGCCACAAATAGCACGATAAATTAAGTGGTTACAGGTCTTTCGGGTCATCTGAGGCGGCTCTGAAAAGAGCCTTTGGGGGGCCGTGCCCGGGGGCAGGAGGCGGCTCATGTGCTCATGGTGAACCTGAGCACAGCCCTGGTGCCCTCGGTCACGGCATGCTTGCGGAGCTCCCCGGTCAGCAGCAGGTGCACGGCGGCCTGGATGTCCTGTGAGGTGAGGGTGCAGCGCTGGTTGTAACGGGCCAGGCGGCCGGCCTCTTCGGCGAGGCGCTCGAAGAGGTCGCTAATGCACGAGTCCATGACGTTCACGGCCTGCTGGGACAGGCTGAGGCCGTCGTGGACCAGCTTCAGAACCCTGGGGAAATAGGTGGCGAAACTGTCCTCGCCGCGGCGGCCGCGGCGGCAGCGGGTGTGACGGCGGCTGCGGCGGCGATGGCGCCTGGGCTTCTTCTGTTTCAGGGCCGTCGGAGCGCCCTTCTCAGGCGCCTGGGTGCTGACACCTTCCTCCGGAGACGGGGCAGAGGCAGGCTCCGCCATCCCTCAGGCAACCCCCAAGAGCTAGGAGGCACCGACGATGGCGCTGCTGCCACGCGGGGAGCCCTTTTTATAGTCGCTGCCTTGCCTCACGTCATGCGTGACCTCGACTTCTGACTGGGTGTCAGGGCACACAGGGAGCGCGTGAGTGAGCCTAGCAGAGTGCGCTGGGACTGCACGGTCCTCCTGCTGGCGGTCCCTCCACCAATCACAGTGAGCGTCTGGAGCCCTGCAAGCTGCCTGTCTGGTCCCATACAGAAATTCACAGCAAGAGAACCCACACAGGAAGGCTGTGACACGGCCAGCAGAGGGCTCATGGACGTGGAGATGTGTCGGTCCACCTCCCGCCTCCGGTTCTGATCGAAACCCTCAATGAATCAGGATAACGGAGTAAAAAACTACCGTTTGTAAAGAGTGAAATCAAACACAACTGGGGTATCTAGACCTACATAAGAAAATTCAGCATTTACCAGGTTTGTAGTCACACTCCTAATGATACTTAGATCCGAAAAAGTACCCTACATTCTAGCATTGCTGAATACATAGAACGGCCCTTGATTAAAAGAGAGAAAAGGTATTGGTCTAATTTTGCAGTAAGTCACCCAAAAGGTAAGAGACAGTCAAGAAATAGTTTAAAATCACGTGCTTTTCAAAAATCGGACAGTTCGAGAAAATTTATTCCTTAAATGTATTTGTGGAAAAATGAACCCCAAATACGGAACCAGTACAGAATGAAGAAGAATTAGAGAAATAGAGGTCATCAAGGAACTTGTCACAGAAAGAATGAAAGAAAAGAAAGAAAGAAAGAAAGAAAGAAAGAAAGAAAGAAAGAAAGAAAGAAAGAAAGAAAGAAAGAAAGAAAGAAAGAAAGAAAGAAAGAAAGAAAGAAAGAAAGAAAGAAAGAAAAGACAATAAACAACCATACAGTACAATTCACAGTAAATGAGCCCTCAGGCAAAGAATCACACCCATTCCATCAGGAGCTGCTTCCACCTCAACTCCAAGGCTGAAGAGTCCAGGAAAATTTTGATTGGCTCTCTTGGGAAACCCGGTTCCATGGTGAGCCGGTGGCTATGACTCTGTGGCTACAGGTTCCTCATTGCCTGACTGAGAACAGACTGGGGCTTGAGCTGCTCTGATTGGACCTTCCATCATCCCTATTATGCATAAATGCAAGTCATGAAGGTTTGTGCTTTCTAAACCCAAAGATTATAGACTGGAGAGGAACATAACTGGATAAAACTGAACGAGTTAAAATAGTAACTTCAGTTTCTAGAAAGCCTAGGGATAGGTATTGCTTCTTGAAATTTTCTCCTTAGTTATTTCTGTGATCGGTTGGGTCCTCCTTTGTGTTTCTGTATGTACTCCATAATACTGAGAATGCCGAAAAACGTTTGATGCAGGATGTTTGTCCTGCTCCTACTATGTTCCCCATATGGATGCTTACAGTTCGTTATTTATTCTCCATGAGTTTGAGGATTCCAGCACCGGCCAGAAATTTAAAAAAAAACAAATGTATATATAAATATAAATATATATATATATATATATGTATATGTATATATTTGTATGTACACACATATATATTCATTTTTACATGTATACAGACACATATGTATATGTGTATGTGTATATGTGTGTTTGTGTGTGTGTGTATAAATACTATGTATGTGTGTGTGTGTGTGTGTGTGTGTGTGTGTGTGTGTGTGTGACTGTGGATATATGTTTGAGGACTGAAACACAGGAGAGAAATAACTGAGTCAAAAATGTCAAGAAACAATATCTAAACCACCTTCTTTAGAAACTGAAGTTACTAGTTTAATTCATTCAGATTTTACCAATTCTGTTCATTGCCAGGCAATATAATGTGTGTGGAAATATATATACATTTTTTTTTTTTTAGAAAGGTAAAACATCATGTTTTGCGTCTATGTGCAATGGGGATGATGGGAGGGACCTGTTGGATGAGGTGTCCCAGGCTGAACCAATTAGAAGCCTCCCGAAATGTTTGGACTTGCAGTTGAGGGGAATTGTGTCATTAAATAGGTCTGAGTCCTTGACTGCTGTTTGTTGTTTTGTTTGAATGGTTTTATGCTTTTAATCATGTTGATTTACAGATATTATATTAGTTTCTAAAGCTGTCGTAAATAAATTCGAGAGTCTCGGTGACTTAAAAAATATATATTTATCATCTCACAGTTCTGGATGCCAAATAGCCCCTCTTCATAAGCACACCAGTCATATTGGGTTAGGACCGACCCTCACGACTTCATTTTAAACACAGTTACCTCTATAGAGACTATCTCCAAAATAGGGTCAACTCCTGAAGTACTGGGGGGTCACAAGGTCAACACAAGAATTTTGAGAGGGTACAATTCAATAAAGAATATTAAGCTTTCTGCCCCTCCAAAAAATTAATGTACTTCCATGAAAAATACATTCACACCTTCCCTACAGCCCCCAAATCTTAACCCATTGCAGTTCAACTTTAAGTCCAAAATCTCATCTACAAATCTTATATATCTGCTACAGGTGAGACTCCAGTTGTGACTGATGCTGAGGCAGAATTTATCCTTATCCCTGAACCTGCGAAAACAGACAGCAAATTACCAGTTTCCAAAAACAGTAGCGGGACAGGCATAGAATAGACATTACCATTCCAAATGTGAGAAATCAGAAGAAAACTAGAGTTTATGGGCCCTAAGCAGGTTTGCACCATAGTAGGGCTAATTCCATTAGATTTAAGGGATTGAAAACAGTCCTCTTTAATCATTGCTCTGCCCTCTGGACCCTCTGGGATAGCAGCATGAAACTCTCAGCCCTGGGCAGTGGGGACCTCTTCCCCAGCCTGGTTTGTTACAGAAGAGGTGGCACTAGCCATCTAGAATGGAGAAAGCGGCCTCCATCTATGGGATCAAGGAGATGATGGCCTCATCCCCCAGACCTGTGTCCCTGTTCTCAACAAGACTCTGTCTGGATTCTCCTCTTGCCATTGCTGTTTTCTCAGAGTCCTGCTGGAAGAGTGGAATCACCATAGCTTTACTGATGTCTTCCTTGGTTTCCCAGGGTCTGAAAAGTACGTGCAAGTCTGCAGCCACAGGCCGACTGGAAAACAACTTTACATCCACGTAAATACTGTCATCTTGCCCCATAACCACAGTTCAATAGATCACATAACTGTGGGAAAGGAGGGAACCCCAATAAATGCTTACCAAGGAAAAACTGTGTCCTTTTACATTCTTTTACAGCCCATGTGGTTTTAGGTCCCAACATGGCTTTGGTCCTGCTCACTCTAGCGATATTAATGAAATTTGAGAAAGAGAGAAGAAAAGTGGGGTTTGAGGTTCAAGATCCTAAGTGGAATCAAGTGCATCTGATTACTCACTTCAGGAGGGGCGTGAGGAAAAAGGGCACTTACTGAGTGAACATCTAGGATCCAGTGGTGTGGTTTACTACGTAGACAAGCTACGGGAAGTGCCTTTACTGCTTAAATAACACATTACGAGTACCAACGTAGCTAGAAAAAATATTAAGAAGAGAAAATAACCCACCAATTTTTTTTTTAATGGTGGAATAAGCGTTAAGTCAGGTCTTTGCTGAAGAAAGCTGTCATAGCTATATCATATTGCAAAAATAGACTTGAAGTCAACGGAGATTCCTTGAGGATAAAGATAGTCCCCCTGGGATAAAATGTTCAATTCATGTGGGAGGTATTATAAATTTAAGATGACCTATACTGGGTAGGGTAGCTTCAAACTATTTAAGTCAACACTTGACTGAATGACAATAAGGAGTAGCGAAGGTCACCACCAAATATAGACATTTGCAGCCACCTGTAAGCAAGTGGCCGAAACGTAACAAGGACTTAGAAATAAAACACCTACCAAGCTTGCTTGACGAAATGGAGTAATGCGATAATATGAACCCGGAAATTAGAGAATGTGTTTTATCCACCTGATGTATATTTATGCACATAGAACATGTACTCGGCCATCAAGCAAGATTCCAGAAGTATCAAATACATATCACATTCTCTGACTACAGTACATTTAAGAATCAATGACAAACCATGTTGTCAAAACCAAATGTTTGGGATGACACAAATCACTCTAAAGAAATAATGGGCCAAAGGACAAATCATTACAGGGACTGAAAAATATTTATTGATGCGTGAGAATAAAATTTGTGGGGCATGCGTGAGTGCTACTGAGAGAGGATTTTATGGCCCACGTGCTGATTAAAAAGATTAAAAAGAAGGAAGCCTTGATCAGGCATTTTACGGAAGACCAAGCACAAACGATCACAAAGAACAACAAGAAGCACGATTGGAGAGGTGCCACCTCGCTCAAGTCTCCTGGAAAATGCCTACTACAACCACAGTGACATACTATTTCACACCGTCGGAGCAGTGAGAATTAGAAAGGTCAGACCGCATCAAATGTTGGTGACTAGTGGGGACTCACACTCTGGTATTAGGAGGACAAATTGGTCTGACCATCTTGGAGAGCAATCTGGCAATACTAATTAATGCGCAGGATGCACACACTGCTGACAGCAGCAGTTCCATTGCTGGGTACACTACCTAGTGGCCTGAACACAAGGAGACGTGTGTGGGAACATTCTTAGCAGCCCTGTGGTCTGGGTGGGGCCTCTGGAAGATCTGCAGGGACCGAAGAGACAGCTAATGGACCCTGAAGCACTGACCTGGAAGAGGGAGGGATAGCACTAGATGTAGTCTCTCGAAAATGGAAACAGGTGTTCAAACAAAGATTCCTACATGAACGTTCAGAGGTGCCCTATTCTCAATAGCCAAAAGGGGGAAACAACCCAAATGCCCATCAATGGACAAATAGATAAACTAAATGTCGTCCATCCATACCATGGATTATTATTCAGCTGTGAAAAGGAAGGAAGCAAGTACCGATTCACGCTACCACGTAGATGTACCATGAGGAAAACATTACACTATGTGAAAGCCGCCAGACACAGAAGGCCATGCGTTGAGTTCCATGGGAGGGAGAGCTCCACATGGGGGAAACCTCTGTCGACAGAAAGCAGATAAGTGGTTGCCAAGAGCTATTTATTGGGAGCGTGTGTATGTGTGTGCTCGGGGGTGGGGGGACGACGAGCATGGGGAGTGAGTGCTTAACGGGTACAGGGGTTTCTTGGCGGGGTGGTGAAAATGCTTTGGAAGCAGACGGTTGTGATTGTTCCACGACATCACGAATGTACTTGACACCATGTCGTACCCGTCCCCCACCCCTCTTTCTTTATCTTGCCTGCGATGCTCGGGTCCTACAGAAGGCGAGCGCTGCCACAGAGGGAGGGCCCAGGGGCGAGAGCGTGCGGGTGCCTTGCACCTGCCCTGGCCGGCCGTTTGTAGGCCCAGGCCCGCTCCCTCGGGGTCAACTGGAGGGCAGTGACGTCACCAGTGTGCGCGGCCACGAGCCTGTTCCGGACCAATGAGGGGCCGGGTCGCGGTAGCTAGGTTACGGAGTACGGGCCAAGTACCGACATCTTGAGAGGCATCCAGTCGAGCCAGACCTCGCAGATTGATCGGTCGTCTCCAAGGCCCGGCATGCCGAGCAGGAGGACGAGCCGTCCACGGTCGTCCGGTCTCAATAGGTGCCGTGCCGCCGCTCTCGCGCCCACCGAGCCGAGCTGACATTCTCCGTGAGCCACCCGGAGCGCCTCCTGCGGGAGGGCCACTACGCCCAGTGCCCGAGTTCGTGTGCGCCGGTCTTTCTAGGTGCCATCGTCGAGTACGTGACGGCCAAGGTCTTGGAGCTGGCGAGCGACGAGGCCCGGAGGAGCAGCAGGAGATGCATCACCTTGGAGCTGTTGGACGTGGCCGTGCACAGCAACGCGCTGCTCAGTGGCTTCTTCGTGACTACAACCATCTCCCAGGTGGCCCCAGCCTAGCTGTGGACGCCTGGCACCCAGGGGGCCTCACCAGCCCACCGATCCTCCGTCTACTCCTGCTAGCCCGGCGCCAGCCCCTTCCGTCACAGCCAGCCGGGACAGCCCTGGCCTGTCTTGTGCCTTCGGCGCCTTGTGTCATTAAAGTGTTTGAAAGTACCCACAGGCTTGCTCTATAAATTTTGTGTCAGAGTGGGGTGTGAGACACCCAATGTTGGACGGACGGGCAGGGAGTGGCGAGGGTCAGGGAACAGGGAGGGCACAGGGGAGCAGACTCTCGTGGTGACAATGGGGGTTGGTGTCCCCGTGTGGGAGGTGCTGTCTGGGGCGGGGGCACAGGAGGCTGCCACGTGGACGCTGAGCTAGTCACCGGAACGATGGTGTTCATTGGGGTGGAGCTCAAGGCCAAGACTGAGGTTTCCTGGTAGGATGAATGTCAAAAGGGGTTATGTTATGGAGGGGGACGGAGCCTCAGGTGGCATGGGAGCTCAAGTCAAGGGCTCAAGTGGGGCAGGGACATTGACTGCCAGAGAGAGGAGTGATTGATGGGTGGGAACAATGCAGAAATCCCCAAAGGCGGAACTGGGGTCACAGGGGGTCAAGAGTTTAGTTTTGGCCTTGTTCAGAGGGAGAGGCTGGGAGACGCCCTTAGCTACCGGGATACGCAAGCTGTAGCCTAGCAACAGCGTGGTCAGGCCAGGCCCCGCCTCAGATGCCGCTCTCTGCGTATCACCAGGGCGACAGGACCGTGGCAGGTGTCCCGGGGCTGCGCCCAGGAGTGGCTGTCTATGTGGCCTGTTGCCAGCTGGCGGTAGCACGCTTCCAGCAGGCGCTCTTCCACCGGCCATGGAGGAGCTGGCCCTCACTCAGGCTGTCCACCTCTTCCTGCGACAGGAGAGTGATGCTCGCCAGGGCCTGGTCATGGAGGTGTACCTTGATGTGATTTTTCTAAGAGTTTTTAAGTGTCAGCCCTTAGATCTGTCATCCATTTTGAATGAATTTTTATACATGGTGTGAGATAGAAGTCCAAGTTCACTCTTTTGCATGTGGATATCCAGTTGTCACAGCACCATTTGTGACAGGGATTATTCTTTTCCCCCACTGAATGGTCTTGGAACCTGTACTGAAAATCGACTATACACAGATATCAGGGTTAATTTCTGACTCTAAATCACGCATTTATTATGTTACTTTAATCTACGGACATGTCTACATCGAGGGTCACTTGTGGGCCAAACAAAGTGCTAGGGATTGGAGATATAAAGACGGATAGCCTTAGTAGATTCTCCTGTGGTTATTATCAACTGACTGTTCTCTTGTTCAGTGGCTGAGAAAGTTGAAAATGTGGCTTTGGCCCAGGAGAGCCTCATTGTCGTAGAGACGTCCAGCTGTGGGAGTGAATGACTCTGAACCACCCACGCTCACCTCCTCCATGACCCGGGCAAGGATTAGAACAGACAGCGCTGAGCAACGCTTCCATACCACTGTTTGGTCATCATGGCCTACTTAGGGTCCGATGGCTATAAACAGTTGTGTGAGCTTGACTACAGCTCATCTGGCTTGGATCTCAGAGTTCCAGACCTTCAAAGGTAACTGGGCAAAATGTGCCTGCTTCTGGTAGAGGCCCCTATTATCTTGGAGGAGTGAGTGTACTCGGGATGAAAGGAATAAGGACCCTCGGGCCTAAAGCAGTGGGAGAGGCAAGGAATGTGAGCCCGCGGTCCCTGAGCCAATCAGAGAGGGCCGTGATGGGGTCTGGGAAGGTGAGGTCGGCTAGGACATCATGAAGCCCCTGTTCCTGGGGTGAGGTCCTAAGTAGAGGGAAGACATGGGGGAACGGGCCTGCAAGGCTAAAGCGGAGGTAGGGGCTGGGAAATGAGGCCCGGTGTAAGAACCCAAATGCCCCAAGGGATCACACCCTGATCACATAAGTCCTTCTCGGCCACACCCCATCATGGCGCTGGTTGCCCTTTCCTTCCGTATTCTCCTTCCTACCGGCGCGAATCGTACACCAATCAGCTCACCCCCCAAGCCCCATGCGGTATGCTAAGTAGGGACTGTATCTTAAGCCAATCAGCTTTCCCTAAAAACCCTATGTATATGTTTGTGTGCCGCCTAATAAACGAGCCCTCTCCGGTGGGTCATCAACTGGTGTCGACTCGTCCTTTCACCCGGACACCTCGGCCAATGATAGGGGTGGGGGCGGGGGCGGGCGGGGCCTGCTCCGGGCCTTGTAAGTGCGGGTTTCTGCGCGGGAACGCACACCACGAAGGCAGTGAGCAGCTCTCTCCACCCCAGGGGCATCCTTCAGGCGTCTTCAAGCCCTCAGGTGAGGTGGTGCGGTCCCGCTGGGGCCAGAGGACGATGGGGACGGGAGCACGCAGGGACTCCGTGGTGGGGCTGTCGCGCCTTCGGGAGCCCTAGGGGCCCAGATTGGGGTTGGCTTTTCCCGTCAGCGCCGCGGGGCGAGACTCGTGCCTTTGTCTGCCCTCGGCGCGCCTCCTGTGCGAGATGCCGAGCCCTCCCGGGGGTCGGGCCCTGGAAGGCCCGAGGGGCGGACCCCCAAAGCGGCCGGCCGGTCCGCGGAAGAAGTGCAGGTCGGAGGCTTCGAGGACGAAGCGGAGTTGAGGGCTCGCCCGGAATGGGCCCTCTGGGCCTGGCCCCTCGCTCCCTCCCCTCCCGTGGCCCTTCGGCTGGGCGCCCGACCAGGATGACAGTTATTTTCCAATGAAAGCAAGATGCTCCTGTCAAAGTGGCCTGTGCGCCCGGCCCTGTTATTTGTTTGTCCCGGTTTCCCCAGCTTTGAGGTTGGCTTCTGAGCGCTTGGCACGGGAGGGTCATAGGGTAAGGTCAACTGAATGGAGGGGACGTGTTTGAAACTACTGGCCGCTTGGGGGCGTCTCTGTTCTACTCTGGTCGCTAGACGTGTCTCGCCCCACCAGGGTGGGAACAGACATGAGCAGGAGAGCTCCGCCTTCCGGTTTCTGGGGTCTCTTATTCTTTGTTCTGGACGAACCTAGAATGTTCAGAGGCCGCCGCAAGGCATTTCATCAGGTCCACAGCAAGACTCTTCTGAGCCTTGTCTCCTTGCCTCGCCCTTGACAGAGAAAACGTGGTGAAATAAGACTCTGTGTATTTAGCGTATCCCATTCTGCTGAAGTCGTGAGTCTGATCCTAATTAGCTGCCCCTTCTTACAGTGTTTACAAACCGCTGCCACAAGGGGCTAGTATAAGACGAGTAACCAGTTACGACCGGATTAAATCCTCTCCCCTCTCTTATTGCAGCACCTTAATCTACTGTTTGGGGGCATTTAAAATGGAAAGAAATTAGTACAACTTTGGCCACCCCTTTTTGTGTGCTGCTCCCCATCCTCCAAGAAAAATGCCGTCGCCACCCCACCCCCCCCACCCCCCGGTAATTGAACAGACAGCGAAGATTCTTAGATAGTGCTGTCATCTATTAGAAAATCATTGACTGGTTGAACCAAGTTTTTATTATATTCTTCGACCCCTAATTGTTCCTGTGCTTCTCTTACCTCCATTGTACCTTTGCTGTGATTTTAAAAGAGTCGGACATGTTGGCTCCGGGTTTCTAGAGCGTCTTGGTTTCTAGTGTATCCTGATCTAAGGGCATTTTCTGCTTATCAGAATAGGGGTATTGAAGTGAATTTCAAAGTAATGAAAATAGAATTCTTCTAAGATGCGCTGGTGTTTTCCTGTGGAAGATCAGTAGGTAAAATATACATGACTATTACGTTTGAACATTTATGACTGTTACTACTTTGTCTGACGATAGTTCTGCCAGGGAAGTTTCTTAAAAGAAATTGTTTTCGGTCTTTCTTTTAGTCAAGATGAGTGATAAGCCAGACTTGTCGGAGGTGGAGAAGTTTGACAAGTCAAAACTGAAGAAAACTCATACCGAGGAAAAAAATACTCTTCCCTCAAAGGAAAGTAAGTCATGGAGGGTTTCTAGCTGAGACAGACAATGGTGAAAGTTGGTATCTTCAGTGAATAAACCTATCTTCTAGTAATTTTTACTATCGAGGAAGTAATTATTAGAGTACCATTTTATTTTATGCAGCCATGACAACTATCAAAGAGTTGTCTCCTTCTTTGGATTATATAAATGGTTCGCACATGATAGGCCCTAGTAGTAATGGGGAAGTAAAAACCACTTCCCTGTTGGAAAATTACTAAAACACACATTGAAACCAATCTTAAACATTGGACTTGGCACTAGAAAAACCTTACTTCTGTCTACTTTTAGTTATTTGGCATTTTTCTGCATCTAGAAATTTGAGTCCATTATCTCATGCCTAAAGAACCATGCCAGCTCTGCGGTCTGGGCCTTCTCCAATCTGATGACAAGATAGGGATGCAGAACGAGTTTCGATCTTGGGTGCACTTGAGGCTCCCAGACTTAAGGGATCAGTTTTGCCCTCCAGAGTAACAGACAGCTGGAGAAACTCCAAGCATATTCACAACAGCTGAGGGGCATTTTCTGTCATGTGTGCGTTATTTGAGAGTTCCGAAATTAGTGAAAATTATCTCAAAGTGTATAACTTCCAAATGGTATCGTCAGAGATAAACGTGAGCAAAATGCTTCACTTCCTCCTCGGTCTCAAATAATCTATCGAAAAACTGTCAACAACACAAATCTGCCTCTCGAATGAAAGCAAAAACCAAAAAAACTGCAATTGAAGTAGATTCTAATGAATGTTCGAGTGGTAAACATGCACACACGTGCACACATGCACCCCGCTGTGAGCATTTGTGGTTAGTGCCTTAGCATTCTCAATTAAAAGCATGTATGGCAGCCTTCCATGACTTACCTAAAGCTGTTTTGTAAGAAACTGAATTAAATCTTAGGAAAATACTCTTAGTGATATATATTTTTTTTGTTTTGTTTTTTTTTTCCCCTCAGCGATCCAGCAGGAGAAACAGTGTGCTCAGACATCGTAAAACGGGATCTCCTCCCAAGAGGAAATTTCAACATTGCCCGAGAGCCTTGGTTTTATGCTTGTTTTTTGCAAACCGTTGTGTTTGTAGCGATTTTAGGCATCTTCTGCTGTCCTCTCATTTCTATTCCCTGGCTAAAAGGTCAGGTGGAACCAAAGTTTCCTGAAGTGTGCTTTCAAACTTGCCGTTGGTGTGTAAATTCCAGATGGCAGATGTTGCGAATAATCTCACCAGTGTTGACCCTTGTGTGTGTAGCCCTTTCACCCCCAGCAGGATAAGCCAGGTTTAACCTTCTGCAATGGGTGCCTCCATTGCTTCATTATCTTCATGAAGTTGCATGCTTCTGCAACTTCTCACAGTTTGTTTTTATTTCCAATGTAGTAATGAAATAATAAATACAGTCATTATCTGGCGGCTCTCGACTTCATTTCTTCTAAGGAAGGAAAAGTACACAAGGGTACCCTTTTTCGCCAAACAAAACGGTTGAAGGAAAACCTCTTCAGCAGTGGACTAAGCCCCTTATCTCAGAGTGAAGAAAGACAAACACAGGGTCTGAAGTGACCCACTCAAGCTGAATAAGAACTGAAATTCAAGCTGGGCTGTCTTGCCTTCTGGAAAGTGTTTTCCAACTGAATGGGAGGGGGCACCTAAGCTTGGGGTTGGATGGAAAGGGCGCGGGAGGCACTTGTTAACACGCACTGTACTGAGCACATCACATCTTCAGTTGAGCGTCAACTCAGATATCTGATGCCCACTGATGACCTGTAACACTAAACCTCTGATCTGGTTCTTCTACTGAACAGAATTTACTGTCTCCTGAAGCAAGCATTTTTGGTTTCATGGTGAGCATAAGTGCTGTGGACCGTATGGTGTTCCCCCACCCCCACCACACCAAATTCATATTTTGAAGGTCTACCCCTCAATGCGACTCTACCTGGAGATAGACTTTTTAGGAAGTCATTAAGGTTAAATGAGGCTACAAGGGCTGGGCCCCTCTGTGATCTATTACTATAGGTATCTTCCCACCATAAGGGATTATACCGTCCATACCTATTTGCAACCTCAACTATTATCTTACCTCCCTCTTTCTAGGGGCTCACATCCTTAAATACTCACTGGGGTTACAGAAAGTGGAAGGTGTTTTCTCTGCTCTAGCACAAATTTCCACAAGCAAAACAGTAGGTGGGTCAACTAAGGTAAAGTGTGGTTGAGGTGACACAATCTCAGAGCTTAGGGTAACCAGAAGATTTGAGCCCTGGAGGTCACCATGTTGGTCATCACTACCTTACCATCTGCCTGAAGCAATTGCCCAATAGAGTCACTCAGTCCCTTACACTGACATGCTGCTTACATGCTTCCCTGCCTGCCTGTAACTTCTATGCCATAATCCTAGGAGAGCATGCTGGAGACCCATACAGCGTGGTTAATCCATCCTCCAGTATTTGAAGTCAGCTGTTGTTTTCCTGCCCCCATACGTCCAAGTCTTCTCCAGCTGACCTTTTCAGAGCATTTGGACCCAAGTTACACAGATGGGGACCCATAACGGTTGCACTTTAGATGGACGGACACAAGTTTAGCCATTATCAGGTCCCTGGATCCCGATTCTGTCATCCAGCCCATTTGCTCTCCTTTCAGTTTGCCATTTGCAGCTTGATAAAGATGCTGTACGTCCACGACAGACTCAGTAACGTGTGCATTAGCACACTAATCCAGCTCAAGATTAGGCCCATTTCAGATGCCTAAAGGAAAGCATGTCAGGTGAGCTGGGGATGGGACGAAAACTCCCAGTTTTTAGTTGCACCTGGTAACCGTCATTTTTTTTTTAAAGGATTGATTCCTCCCAGGGCAGTGTAAATGATAAACTGAGTGGGAGCAAGTGAGAGGTATGTGGTGGGAGGGGAAGTCACATAGTTTCTAAGTGAACGCTCCTACAGAAATAAGACGGGAAGAACGATTGCTCACTGGAAGTAGTTTTGCCCTGCATTTCTCAAGTAAATCACATGGGCCTAATCTTGTAGTGAGTGACTAGGTTCACTTGTCTTTCCAAGCAGAGGGAGGTTTTTTTCCCAAGCATCCGGGATTGAGGTTTCAGAGCCCTGAATCCATTTATTATTTGCAAAACCAACCATCCGAAGGTCTTCTTGTAGCAGTTACATTTACGGGAAAAAAGAAAAGCCTGGAGTTAAGTGGATTTTCTTATGCATGTCTACATCTTTTGAAAATACCTGGTCCATGCTTTGACACCTGTATCCTGTCAGTGTACATAGGCCGACATGTCCTTAATTGCAAAGAACAGAAAATGGCAAAAAGCTGGAAAGCCATAATATATATGCTGCAAGTTAATCCAAAGAAAAAATCAGCCAAATCGTATGTCACGACGACTTCATCTTTGCAAAGGGTCAAAAACCTCATTTAGTGTCATCACTTAAAATTCTCAAGAAACTGCACAGGCAAGTGAGTTTTAGGAATGCCCTAGAATGTAACCATCGCATATTCACACCTGAGAAAAATATCTTGCCCTTCGTCTCTCAAATGCATAGGAATATGTTTGAACCTTGCCTTGGGAAGTTTCAACCGGTATGATCTCGGGCAAGTGACAATCTATTGTGGTTCAGTTTCTTCATCCATAGAAATGGAGATGATAACACTGTTTCCTTCAAGGGGATGTGGTGAAAAGTAGTTGAGGTACTCCCCGTCAAGTGCTTAGCACAATGCTGGCACAGTCGCCAAGCACGCCATGTCCGAGGTCACCAAGGCCAAGCTCAGGTTCCCCATGAGCACCTGAGCTGCCTCCCGCCCCCGAGCATCGCCCCCGAAGGCTGTTTTCAGAGCCACCCCAGTCGGCCCGTAAATCCTGGAGCCCTCCGAAGGTGTGCCCGTGGCAGTTTGAGGGCAGGGGTCAGGGGGCGTGCTGCCAATGTGTATTAGTCTTCCTTTTTTTATTTCTTTCTTCCTTATAGTTAAAGTGTACGACACGATGGCTCTGGCTCGTACGCATATACATAGTGAAGAGATTACTACAGTCAAACAAATGACCATCTTCATCACCTTCTACCCTTGTATGCTAAGAGAATCTAAAATCTACTGTCTTGGTAAAGTTTCAGAATCAAACACAACATTATTAACAATAGTCGTCCTGCTGTACTTTGGATCTCCAGACGTATTCATTGGCCCAATTCCTGATTTGTACCCCTTGACCTCCTTGTTCCCATTTGCTCCTCTCCCTGCAGTGGGTAGTTTTCTGGCAGGTGGCAGGTGGCTTGCTGCTGGCTTCCCAGCATTCTTTACTGTGAACTACATTGTCAACACTAATATAACTGTCCTTCATTGTTTTTATTATACATAACGCTCGAGTTTGTATATCATATAATTGGATCGATTTCTGTAATTTATATGTGCACAAGTGTATGGAAGTCCTGTGATTGAATTAAATTACCACAGAATCTTTTGATTTTAAAACATTGCCACATAATCGATTCCCTTTTCCTCTGTTAGGAGTTTTCATTGAAAAGTAAATTTGAAAGCATTTAGAAAAAGTTTTTTTTTACACAGGAGCTCTAATATGTAGTCACCAGTTCTAAAATGTGCTCTCCTTTTCAGCATCTAAGAGTTTTGAATAGATTTATTTTACACTTTACACAGGTTGCATATTTTAAAATATCCCCTATCGGTTAGTTTTCACTATGAAAACCTGGGCTTTTCCACTTTTTGTTCCAGATTCATTGAGGGTTTTAAATAAGGACTGGATGTAGGGGATGGGCAGCCAGGTCCCTTGACGTCCAGGAGCGCTAGTCACCAGTTCGTAGTAACTAGCTGCTAGGAACTAGTTGCTAGTTACTAGTAAAGTAGTGACTTCAGTTTCTAGAAAGCCTAGGAATAAGTACTGTTGTGGAACTCTTGGATTTAATTTTTTCTATGCTGTGTTTTGTTTCCTCACGTGTGTTTCTAATGGGCTAAGTAATAAAGTTAATGCGGAAAAAAAGGTTGACTGGAGTGTTATCGTCCTGTTAATACTCTATTCTGCATATAGATGCTTAGGATGTGTTATTTATTTTAAAGTTTTAATAATATATTTTATTTAATCCAACATAGCAAAATTATAATTTCTATATGTAATGAATATCAACAGTTTGTCAATTACGTAAGCGCTGACTCTTCCCTTCAGTTGGTTTTCTCTGCAAACCGCACCAGGAGGTGCCACATTTTCGTCCATCAACTACTGAAGAAAGTAGTCATGCGTTCTGTTCCCTTCTAGTCCTCAAACCCAGTCGTCCCTTGTCCCACAGACATTTCATCTGTGTCAGTCCCATTTTGTTCCCTGTCTACAATTCCCAACGTCATTTTGGTGCTTTGCTGATGTTTCTACTTGATTTCTGAATTTCCAAACGGAAACCACAAACACCCATAGCGCAGTCATCATTTCCTAATCGTGTTGATTTCTTAAAATCACTTTTCCTTAGAGGATATGTAGGAGATCAGTACTCACGGAAAACTCTAGAAAATTATTTTAGGCCACACAGAACAAAAAGCAACAGAAGAACAGAAAATTTACTCGGATTTTGAGGAAGCCACAAATAGCACGATAAATTAAGTGGTTACAGGTCTTTCGGGTCATCTGAGGCGGCTCTGAAAAGAGCCTTTGGGGGGCCGTGCCCGGGGGCAGGAGGCGGCTCATGTGCTCATGGTGAACCTGAGCACAGCCCTGGTGCCCTCGGTCACGGCATGCTTGCGGAGCTCCCCGGTCAGCAGCAGGTGCACGGCGGCCTGGATGTCCTGTGAGGTGAGGGTGCAGCGCTGGTTGTAACGGGCCAGGCGGCCGGCCTCTTCGGCGAGGCGCTCGAAGAGGTCGCTAATGCACGAGTCCATGACGTTCACGGCCTGCTGGGACAGGCTGAGGCCGTCGTGGACCAGCTTCAGAACCCTGGGGAAATAGGTGGCGAAACTGTCCTCGCCGCGGCGGCCGCGGCGGCAGCGGGTGTGACGGCGGCTGCGGCGGCGATGGCGCCTGGGCTTCTTCTGTTTCAGGGCCGTCGGAGCGCCCTTCTCAGGCGCCTGGGTGCTGACACCTTCCTCCGGAGACGGGGCAGAGGCAGGCTCCGCCATCCCTCAGGCAACCCCCAAGAGCTAGGAGGCACCGACGATGGCGCTGCTGCCAGGCGGGGAGCCCTTTTTATAGTCGCTGCCTTGCCTCACGTCATGCGTGACCTCGACTTCTGACTGGGTGTCAGGGCACACAGGGAGCGCGTGAGTGAGCCTAGCGGAGTGCGCTGGGACTGCACGGTCCTCCTGCTGGCGGTCCCTCCACCAATCACAGTGAGCGTCTGGAGCCCTGCAAGCTGCCTGTCTGGTCCCATACAGAAATTCACAGCAAGAGAACCCACACAGGAAGGCTGTGACACGGCCAGCAGAGGGCTCATGGACGTGGAGATGTGTCGGTCCACCTCCCGCCTCCGGTTCTGATCGAAACCCTCAATGAATCAGGATAACGGAGTAAAAAACTACCGTTTGTAAAGAGTGAAATCAAACACAACTGGGGTATCTAGACCTACATAAGAAAATTCAGCATTTACCAGGTTTGTAGTCACACTCCTAATGATACTTAGATCCGAAAAAGTACCCTACATTCTAGCATTGCTGAATACATAGAACGGCCCTTGATTAAAAGAGAGAAAAGGTATTGGTCTAATTTTGCAGTAAGTCACCCAAAAGGTAAGAGACAGTCAAGAAATAGTTTAAAATCACGTGCTTTTCAAAAATCGGACAGTTCGAGAAAATTTATTCCTTAAATGTATTTGTGGAAAAATGAACCCCAAATACGGAACCAGTACAGAATGAAGAAGAATTAGAGAAATAGAGGTCATCAAGGAACTTGTCACAGAAAGAATGAAAGAAAAGAAAGAAAGAAAGAAAGAAAGAAAGAAAGAAAGAAAGAAAGAAAGAAAGAAAGAAAGAAAGAAAGAAAGAAAGAAAGAAAGAAAGAAAGAAAGAAAGAAAGAAAGAAAAGACAATAAACAACCATACAGTACAATTCACAGTAAATGAGCCCTCAGGCAAAGAATCACACCCATTCCATCAGGAGCTGCTTCCACCTCAACTCCAAGGCTGAAGAGTCCAGGAAAATTTTGATTGGCTCTCTTGGGAAACCCGGTTCCATGGTGAGCCGGTGGCTATGACTCTGTGGCTACAGGTTCCTCATTGCCTGACTGAGAACAGACTGGGGCTTGAGCTGCTCTGATTGGACCTTCCATCATCCCTATTATGCATAAATGCAAGTCATGAAGGTTTGTGCTTTCTAAACCCAAAGATTATAGACTGGAGAGGAACATAACTGGATAAAACTGAACGAGTTAAAATAGTAACTTCAGTTTCTAGAAAGCCTAGGGATAGGTATTGCTTCTTGAAATTTTCTCCTTAGTTATTTCTGTGATCGGTTGGGTCCTCCTTTGTGTTTCTGTATGTACTCCATAATACTGAGAATGCCGAAAAACGTTTGATGCAGGATGTTTGTCCTGCTCCTACTATGTTCCCCATATGGATGCTTACAGTTCGTTATTTATTCTCCATGAGTTTGAGGATTCCAGCACCGGCCAGAAATTTAAAAAAAAACAAATGTATATATAAATATAAATATATATATATATATATATATGTATATGTATATATTTGTATGTACACACATATATATTCATTTTTACATGTATACAGACACATATGTATATGTGTATGTGTATATGTGTGTTTGTGTGTGTGTGTATAAATACTATGTATGTGTGTGTGTGTGTGTGTGTGTGTGTGTGTGTGTGACTGTGGATATATGTTTGAGGACTGAAACACAGGAGAGAAATAACTGAGTCAAAAATGTCAAGAAACAATATCTAAACCACCTTCTTTAGAAACTGAAGTTACTAGTTTAATTCATTCAGATTTTACCAATTCTGTTCATTGCCAGGCAATATAATGTGTGTGGAAATATATATACATTTTTTTTTTTTAGAAAGGTAAAACATCATGTTTTGCGTCTATGTGCAATGGGGATGATGGGAGGGACCTGTTGGATGAGGTGTCCCAGGCTGAACCAATTAGAAGCCTCCTGAAATGTTTGGACTTGCAGTTGAGGGGAATTGTGTCATTAAATAGGTCTGAGTCCTTGACTGCTGTTTGTTGTTTTGTTTGAATGGTTTTATGCTTTTAATCATGTTGATTTACAGATATTATATTAGTTTCTAAAGCTGTCGTAAATAAATTCGAGAGTCTCGGTGACTTAAAAAATATATATTTATCATCTCACAGTTCTGGATGCCAAATAGCCCCTCTTCATAAGCACACCAGTCATATTGGGTTAGGACCGACCCTCACGACTTCATTTTAAACACAGTTACCTCTATAGAGACTATCTCCAAAATAGGGTCAACTCCTGAAGTACTGGGGGGTCACAAGGTCAACACAAGAATTTTGAGAGGGTACAATTCAATAAAGAATATTAAGCTTTCTGCCCCTCCAAAAAATTAATGTACTTCCATGAAAAATACATTCACACCTTCCCTACAGCCCCCAAATCTTAACCCATTGCAGTTCAACTTTAAGTCCAAAATCTCATCTACAAATCTTATATATCTGCTACAGGTGAGACTCCAGTTGTGACTGATGCTGAGGCAGAATTTATCCTTATCCCTGAACCTGCGAAAACAGACAGCAAATTACCAGTTTCCAAAAACAGTAGCGGGACAGGCATAGAATAGACATTACCATTCCAAATGTGAGAAATCAGAAGAAAACTAGAGTTTATGGGCCCTAAGCAGGTTTGCACCATAATAGGGCTAATTCCATTAGATTTAAGGGATTGAAAACAGTCCTCTTTAATCATTGCTCTGCCCTGTGGACCCTCTGGGATAGCAGCATGAAACTCTCAGCCCTGGGCAGTGGGGACCTCTTCCCCAGCCTGGTTTGTTACAGAAGAGGTGGCACTAGGCATCTAGAATGGAGAAAGCGGCCTCCATCTATGGGATCAAGGAGATGATGGCCTCATCCCCCAGACCTGTGTCCCTGTTCTCAACAAGACTCTGTCTGGATTCTCCTCTTGCCATTGCTGTTTTCTCAGAGTCCTGCTGGAAGAGTGGAATCACCATAGCTTTACTGATGTCTTCCTTGGTTTCCCAGGGTCTGAAAAGTACGTGCAAGTCTGCAGCCACAGGCCGACTGGAAAACAACTTTACATCCACGTAAATACTGTCATCTTGCCCCATAACCACGGTTCAACAGATCACATAACTGTGGGAAAGGAGGGAACCCCAATAAATGCTTACCAAGGAAAAACTGTGTCCTTTTACATTCTTTTACAGCCCATGTGGTTTTAGGTCCCAACATGGCTTTGGTCCTGCTCACTCTAGCGATATTAATGAAATTTGAGAAAGAGAGAAGAAAAGTGGGGTTTGAGGTTCAAGATCCTAAGTGGAATCAAGTGCATCTGATTACTCACTTCAGGAGGGACGTGAGGAAAACGGGCACTTACTGAGTGAACATCTAGGATCCAGTGGTGTGGTTTACTACGTAGACAAGCTACGGGAAGTGCCTTTACTGCTTAAATAACACATTACGAGTACCAACGTAGCTAGAAAAAATATTAAGAAGAGAAAATAACCCACCAATTTTTTTTTTAATGGTGGAATAAGCGTTAAGTCAGGTCTTTGATGAAGAAAGCTGTCATAGCTATATCATATTGCAAAAATAGACTTGAAGTCAACGGAGATTTCTTGAGGATAAAGATAGTCCCCCTGGGATAAAATGTTCAATTCATGTGGGAGGTATTATAAATTTAAGATGACCTATACTGGGTAGGGTAGCTTCAAACTATTTAAGTCAACACTTGACTGAATGACAATAAGGAGTAGCGAAGGTCACCACCAAATATAGACATTTGCAGCCACCTGTAAGCAAGTGGCCGAAACGTAACAAGGACTTAGAAATAAAGCACCTACCAAGCTTGCTTGACGAAATGGAGTAATGCGATAATATGAACCCGGAAATTAGAGAATGTGTTTTATCCACCTGATGTATATTTATGCACATAGAACATGTACTCGGCCATCAAGCAAGATTCCAGAAGTATCAAATACATATCACATTCTCTGACTACAGTACATTTAAGAATCAATGACAAACCATGTTGTCAAAACCAAATGTTTGGGATGACACAAATCACTCTAAAGAAATAATGGGCCAAAGGACAAATCATTACAGGGACTGAAAAATATTTATTGATGCGTGAGAATAAAATTTGTGGGGCATGCGTGAGTGCTACTGAGAGAGGATTTTATGGCCCACGTGCTGATTAAAAAGATTAAAAAGAAGGAAGCCTTGATCAGGCATTTTACGGAAGACCAAGCACAAACGATCACAAAGAACAACAAGAAGCACGATTGAAGAGGTGCCACCTCGCTCAAGTCTCCTGGAAAATGCCTACTACAACCACAGTGACATACTATTTCACACCGTCGGACCAGTGAGAATTAAAAAGGTCAGACCGCATCAAATGTTGGTGACTAGTGGGGACTCACACTCTGGTATTAGGAGGACAAATTGGTCTGACCATCTTGGAGAGCAATCTGGCAATACTAATTAATGCGCAGGATGCACACACTGCTGACAGCAGCAGTTCCATTGCTGGGTACACTACCTAGTGGCCTGAACACAAGGAGACGTGTGTGGGGACATTCTTAGCAGCCCTGTGGTCTGGGTGGGGCCTCTGGAAGATCTGCAGGGACCGAAGAGACAGCTAATGGACCCTGAAGCACTGACCTGGAAGAGGGAGGGATAGCACTAGATGTAGTCTCTCGAAAATGGAAACAGGTGTTCAAACAAAGGTAACTACATGAACGTTCAGAGGTGCCCTATTCTCAATAGCCAAAAGGGGGAAACAACCCAAATGCCCATCAATGGACAAATAGATAAACTAAATGTCGTCCATCCATACCATGGATTATTATTCAGCTGTGAAAAGAAGGAAGCAAGTACCGATTCACGCTACCACGTAGATGTACCATGAGGAAAACATTACACTATGTGAAAGCCGCCAGACACAGAAGGCCATGCGTTGGGTTCCATGGGAGGGAGAGCTCCACATGGGGGAAACCTCTGTCGACAGAAAGCAGATAAGTGGTTGCCAAGAGCTATTTATTGGGAGCGTGTGTATGTGTGTGCTCGGGGGTGGGGGGACGACGAGCATGGGGAGTGAGTGCTTAACGGGTACAGGGGTTTCTTGGCGGGGTGGTGAAAATGCTTTGGAAGCAGACGGTTGTGATTGTTCCACGACATCACGAATGTACTTGACACCATGTCGTACCCGTCCCCCACCCCTCTTTCTTTATCTTGCCTGCGATGCTCGGGTCCTACAGAAGGCGAGCGCTGCCACAGAGGGAGGGCCCAGGGGCGAGAGCGTGCGGGTGCCTTGCACCTGCCCTGGCCGGCCGTTTGTAGGCCCAGGCCCGCTCCCTCGGGGTCAACTGGAGGGCAGTGACGTCACCAGCGTGCGCGGCCACGAGCCTGTTCCGGACCAATGAGGGGCCGGGTTGCGGTAGCTAGGTTACGGAGTACGGGCCAAGTACCGACATCTTGAGAGGCATCCAGTCGAGCCAGACCTCGCAGATTGATCGGTCGTCTCCAAGGCCCGGCATGCCGAGCAGGAGGACGAGCCGTCCACGGTCGTCCGGTCTCAATAGGTGCCGTGCCGCCGCTCTCGCGCCCACCGAGCCGAGCTGACATTCTCCGTGAGCCACCCGGAGCGCCTCCTGCGGGAGGGCCACTACGCCCAGTGCCCGAGTTCGTGTGCGCCGGTCTTTCTAGGTGCCATCGTCGAGTACGTGACGGCCAAGGTCTTGGAGCTGGCGAGCGACGAGGCCCGGAGGAGCAGCAGGAGATGCATCACCTTGGAGCTGTTGGACGTGGCCGTGCACAGCAACGCGCTGCTCAGTGGCTTCTTCGTGACTACAACCATCTCCCAGGTGGCCCCAGCCTAGCTGTGGACGCCTGGCACCCAGGGGGCCTCACCAGCCCACCGATCCTCCGTCTACTCCTGCTAGCCCGGCGCCAGCCCCTTCCGTCACAGCCAGCCGGGATAGCCCTGGCCTGTCTTGTGCCTTCGGCGCCTTGTGTCATTAAAGTGTTTGAAAGTACCCACAGGCTTGCTCTATAAATTTTGTGTCAGAGTGGGGTGTGAGACACCCAATGTTGGACGGACGGGCAGGGAGTGGCGAGGGTCAGGGAACAGGGAGGGCACAGGGGAGCAGACTCTCGTGGTGACAATGGGGGTTGGTGTCCCCGTGTGGGAGGTGCTGTCTGGGGCGGGGGCACAGGAGGCTGCCACGTGGACCCTGAGCTAGTCACCGGAACGATGGTGTTCATTGGGGTGGAGCTCAAGGCCAAGACTGAGGTTTCCTGGTAGGATGAATGTCAAAAGGGGTTATGTTATGGAGGGGGACGGAGCCTCAGGTGGCATGGGAGCTCAAGTCAAGGGCTCAAGTGGGGCAGGGACATTGACTGCCAGAGAGAGGAGTGATTGATGGGTGGGAACAATGCAGAAATCCCCAAAGGCGGAACTGGGGTCACAGGGGGTCAAGAGTTTAGTTTTGGCCTTGTTCAGAGGGAGAGGCTGGGAGACGCCCTTAGCTACCGGGATACGCAAGCTGTAGCCTAGCAACAGCGTGGTCAGGCCAGGCCCCGCCTCAGATGCCGCTCTCTGCGTATCACCAGGGCGACAGGACCGTGGCAGGTGTCCCGGGGCTGCGCTCAGGAGTGGCTGTCTATGTGGCCTGTTGCCAGCTGGCGGTAGCACGCTTCCAGCAGGCGCTCTTCCACCGGCCATGGAGGAGCTGGCCCTCACTCAGGCTGTCCGCCTCTTCCTGCGACAGGAGAGTGATGCTTGCCAGGGCCTGGTCATGGAGGTGTACCTTGATGTGATTTTTCTAAGAGTTTTTAAGTGTCAGCCCTTAGATCTGTCATCCATTTTGAATGAATTTTTATACATGGTGTGAGATAGAAGTCCAAGTTCACTCTTTTGCATGTGGATATCCAGTTGTCACAGCACCATTTGTGACAGGGATTATTCTTTTCCCCCACTGAATGGTCTTGGAACCTGTACTGAAAATCGACTATACACAGATATCAGGGTTAAGTTCTGACTCTAAATCACGCATTTATTATGTTACTTTAATCTACGGACATGTCTACATCGAGGGTCACTTGTGGGCCAAACAAAGTGCTAGGGATTGGAGATATAAAGACGGATAGCCTTAGTAGATTCTCCTGTGGTTATTATCAACTGACTGTTCTCTTGTTCAGTGGCTGAGAAAGTTGAAAATGTGGCTTTGGCCCAGGAGAGCCTCATTGTCGTAGAGACGTCCAGCTGTGGGAGTGAATGACTCTGAACCACCCACGCTCACCTCCTCCATGACCCGGGCAAGGATTAGAACAGACAGCGCTGAGCAACGCTTCCATACCACTGTTTGGTCATCATGGCCTACTTAGGGTCCGATGGCTATAAACAGTTGTGTGAGCTTGACTACAGCTCATCTGGCTTGGATCTCAGAGTTCCAGACCTTCAAAGGTAACTGGGCAAAATGTGCCTGCTTCTGGTAGAGGCCCCTATTATCTTGGAGGAGTGAGTGTACTCGGGATGAAAGGAATAAGGACCCTCGGGCCTAAAGCAGTGGGAGAGGCAAGGAATGTGAGCCCGCGGTCCCTGAGCCAATCAGAGAGGGCCGTGATGGGGTCTGGGAAGGTGAGGTCGGCTAGGACATCATGAAGCCCCTGTTCCTGGGGTGAGGTCCTAAGTAGAGGGAAGACATGGGGGAACGGGCCTGCAAGGCTAAAGCGGAGGTAGGGGCTGGGAAATGAGGCCCGGTGTAAGAACCCAAATGCCCCAAGGGATCACACCCTGATCACATAAGTCCTTCTCGGCCACACCCCATCATGGCGCTGGTTGCCCTTTCCTTCCGTATTCTCCTTCCTACCGGCGCGAATCGTACACCAATCAGCTCACCCCCCAAGCCCCATGCGGTATGCTAAGTAGGGACTGTATCTTAAGCCAATCAGCTTTCCCTAAAAACCCTATGTATATGTTTGTGTGCCGCCTAATAAACGAGCCCTCTCCGGTGGGTCATCAACTGGTGTCGACTCGTCCTTTCACCCGGACACCTCGGCCAATGATAGGGGTGGGGGCGGGGGCGGGCGGGGCCTGCTCCGGGCCTTGTAAGTGCGGGTTTCTGCGCGGGAACGCACACCACGAAGGCAGTGAGCAGCTCTCTCCACCCCAGGGGCATCCTTCAGGCGTCTTCAAGCCCTCAGGTGAGGTGGTGCGGTCCCGCTGGGGCCAGAGGACGATGGGGACGGGAGCACGCAGGGACTCCGTGGCGGGGCTGTCGCGCCTTCGGGAGCCCTAGGGGCCCGGATTGGGGTTGGCTTTTCCCGTCAGCGCCGCGGGGCGAGACTCGTGCCTCTGTCTGCCCTCGGCGCGCCTCCTGTGCGAGATGCCGAGCCCTCCCGGGGGTCGGGCCCTGGAAGGCCCGAGGGGCGGACCCCCAAAGCGGCCGGCCGGTCCGCGGAAGAAGTGCAGGTCGGAGGCTTCGAGGACGAAGCGGAGTTGAGGGCTCGCCCGGAATGGGCCCTCTGGGCCTGGCCCCTCGCTCCCTCCCCTCCCGTGGCCCTTCGGCTGGGCGCCCGACCAGGATGACAGTTATTTTCCAATGAAAGCAAGATGCTCCTGTCAAAGTGGCCTGTGCGCCCGGCCCTGTTATTTGTTTGTCCCGGTTTCCCCAGCTTTGAGGTTGGCTTCTGAGCACTTGGCACGGGAGGGTCATAGGGTAAGGTCAACTGAATGGAGGGGACGTGTTTGAAACTACTGGCCGCTTGGGGGCGTCTCTGTTCTACTCTGGTCGCTAGACGTGTCTCGCCCCACCAGGGTGGGAACAGACATGAGCAGGAGAGCTCCGCCTTCCGGTTTCTGGGGTCTCTTATTCTTTGTTCTGGACGAACCTAGAATGTTCAGAGGCCGCCGCAAGGCATTTCATCAGGTCCACAGCAAGACTCTTCTGAGCCTTGTCTCCTTGCCTCGCCCTTGACAGAGAAAACGTGGTGAAATAAGACTCTGTGTATTTAGCGTATCCCATTCTGCTGAAGTCGTGAGTCTGATCCTAATTAGCTGCCCCTTCTTACAGTGTTTACAAACCGCTGCCACAAGGGGCTAGTATAAGACGAGTAACCAGTTACGACCGGATTAAATCCTCTCCCCTCTCTTATTGCAGCACCTTAATCTACTGTTTGGGGGCATTTAAAATGGAAAGAAATTAGTACAACTTTGGCCACCCCTTTTTGTGTGCTGCTCCCCATCCTCCAAGAAAAATGCCGTCGCCACCCCACCCCCCCCACCCCCCGGTAATTGAACAGACAGCGAAGATTCTTAGATAGTGCTGTCATCTATTAGAAAATCATTGACTGGTTGAACCAAGTTTTTATTATATTCTTCGACCCCTAATTGTTCCTGTGCTTCTCTTACCTCCATTGTACCTTTGCTGTGATTTTAAAAGAGTCGGACATGTTGGCTCCGGGTTTCTAGAGCGTCTTGGTTTCTAGTGTATCCTGATCTAAGGGCATTTTCTGCTTATCAGAATAGGGGTATTGAAGTGAATTTCAAAGTAATGAAAATAGAATTCTTCTAAGATGCGCTGGTGTTTTCCTGTGGAAGATCAGTAGGTAAAATATACATGACTATTACGTTTGAACATTTATGACTGTTACTACTTTGTCTGACGATAGTTCTGCCAGGGAAGTTTCTTAAAAGAAATTGTTTTCGGTCTTTCTTTTAGTCAAGATGAGTGATAAGCCAGACTTGTCGGAGGTGGAGAAGTTTGACAAGTCAAAACTGAAGAAAACTCATACCGAGGAAAAAAATACTCTTCCCTCAAAGGAAAGTAAGTCATGGAGGGTTTCTAGCTGAGACAGACAATGGTGAAAGTTGGTATCTTCAGTGAATAAACCTATCTTCTAGTAATTTTTACTATCGAGGAAGTAATTATTAGAGTACCATTTTATTTTATGCAGCCATGACAACTATCAAAGAGTTGTCTCCTTCTTTGGATTATATAAATGGTTCGCACATGATAGGCCCTAGTAGTAATGGGGAAGTAAAAACCACTTCCCTGTTGGAAAATTACTAAAACACACATTGAAACCAATCTTAAACATTGGACTTAGCACTAGAAAAACCTTACTTCTGTCTACTTTTAGTTATTTGGCATTTTTCTGCATCTAGAAATTTGAGTCCATTATCTCATGCCTAAAGAACCATGCCAGCTCTGCGGTCTGGGCCTTCTCCAATCTGGTGACAAGATAGGGATGCAGAACGAGTTTCGATCTTGGGTGCACTTGAGGCTCCCAGACTTAAGGGATCAGTTTTGCCCTCCAGAGTAACAGACAGCTGGAGAAACTCCAAGCATATTCACAACAGCTGAGGGGCATTTTCTGTCATGTGTGCGTTATTTGAGAGTTCCGAAATTAGTGAAAATTATCTCAAAGTGTATAACTTCCAAATGGTATTGTCAGAGATAAACGTGAGCAAAATGCTTCACTTCCTCCTCGGTCTCAAATAATCTATCGAAAAACTGTCAACAACACAAATCTGCCTCTCGAATGAAAGCAAAAACCAAAAAAACTGCAATTGAAGTAGATTCTAATGAATGTTCGAGTGGTAAACATGCACACACGTGCACACATGCACCCCGCTGTGAGCATTTGTGGTTAGTGCCTTAGCATTCTCAATTAAAAGCATGTATGGCAGCCTTCCATGACTTACCTAAAGCTGTTTTGTAAGAAACTGAATTAAATCATAGGAAAATACTCTTAGTGATATATATTTTTTTTGTTTCGTTTTTTTTTCTCCCCTCAGCGATCCAGCAGGAGAAACAGTGTGCTCAGACATCGTAAAACGGGATCTCCTCCCAAGAGGAAATTTCAACATTGCCCGAGAGCCTTGGTTTTATGCTTGTTTTTTGCAAACCGTTGTGTTTGTAGCGATTTTAGGCATCTTCTGCTGTCCTCTCATTTCTATTCCCTGGCTAAAAGGTCAGGTGGAACCAAAGTTTCCTGAAGTGTGCTTTCAAACTTGCCGTTGGTGTGTAAATTCCAGATGGCAGATGTTGCGAATAATCTCACCAGTGTTGACCCTTGTGTGTGTAGCCCTTTCACCCCCAGCAGGATAAGCCAGGTTTAACCTTCTGCAATGGGTGCCTCCATTGCTTCATTATCTTCATGAAGTTGCATGCTTCTGCAACTTCTCACAGTTTGTTTTTATTTCCAATGTAGTAATGAAATAATAAATACAGTCATTATCTGGCGGCTCTCGACTTCATTTCTTCTAAGGAAGGAAAAGTACACAAGGGTACCCTTTTTCGCCAAACAAAACGGTTGAAGGAAAACCTCTTCAGCAGTGGACTAAGCCCCTTATCTCAGAGTGAAGAAAGACAAACACAGGGTCTGAAGTGACCCACTCAAGCTGAATAAGAACTGAAATTCAAGCTGGGCTGTCTTGCCTTCTGGAAAGTGTTTTCCGACTGAATGGGAGGGGGCACCTAAGCTTGGGGTTGGATGGAAAGGGCGCGGGAGGCACTTGTTAACACGCACTGTACTGAGCACATCACATCTTCAGTTGAGCGTCAACTCAGATATCTGATGCCCACTGATGACCTGTAACACTGAACCTCTGATCTGGTTCTTCTACTGAACAGAATTTACTGTCTCCTGAAGCAAGCATTTTTGGTTTCATGGTGAGCATAAGTGCTGTGGACCGTATGGTGTTCCCCCACCCCCACCACACCAAATTCATATTTTGAAGGTCTACCCCTCAATGCGACTCTACCTGGAGATAGACTTTTTAGGAAGTCATTAAGGTTAAATGAGGCTACAAGGGCTGGGCCCCTCTGTGATCTATTACTATAGGTATCTTCCCACCATAAGGGATTATACCGTCCATACCTATTTGCAACCTCAACTATTATCTTACCTCCCTCTTTCTAGGGGCTCACATCCTTAAATACTCACTGGGGTTACAGAAAGTGGAAGGTGTTTTCTCTGCTCTAGCACAAATTTCCACAAGCAAAACAGTAGGTGGGTCAACTAAGGTAAAGTGTGGTTGAGGTGACACAATCTCAGAGCTTAGGGTAACCAGAAGATTTGAGCCCTGGAGGTCACCATGTTGGTCATCACTACCTTACCATCTGCCTGAAGCAATTGCCCAATAGAGTCACTCAGTCCCTTACACTGACATGCTGCTTACACGCTTCCCTGCCTGCCTGTAACTTCTATGCCATAATCCTAGGAGAGCATGCTGGAGACCCATACAGCGTGGTTAATCCATCCTCCAGTATTTGAAGTCAGCTGTTGTTTTCCTGCCCCCATACGTCCAAGTCTTCTCCAGCTGACCTTTTCAGAGCATTTGGACCCAAGTTACACAGATGGGGACCCATAACGGTTGCACTTTAGATGGACGGACACAAGTTTAGCCATTATCAGGTCCCTGGATCCCGATTCTGTCATCCAGCCCATTTGCTCTCCTTTCAGTTTGCCATTTGCAGCTTGATAAAGATGCTGTACGTCCACGACAGACTCAGTAACGTGTGCATTAGCACACTAATCCAGCTCAAGATTAGGCCCATTTCAGATGCCTAAAGGAAAGCATGTCAGGTGAGCTGGGGATGGGACGAAAACTCCCAGTTTTTAGTTGCACCTGGTAACCGTCATTTTTTTTTTAAAGGATTGATTCCTCCCAGGGCAGTGTAAATGATAAACTGAGTGGGAGCAAGTGAGAGGTATGTGGTGGGAGGGGAAGTCACATAGTTTCTAAGTGAACGCTCCTACAGAAATAAGACGGGAAGAACGATTGCTCACTGGAAGTAGTTTTGCCCTGCATTTCTCAAGTAAATCACATGGGCCTAATCTTGTAGTGAGTGACTAGGTTCACTTGTCTTTCCAAGCAGAGGGAGGTTTTTTTCCCAAGCATCCGGGATTGAGGTTTCAGAGCCCTGAATCCATTTATTATTTGCAAAACCAACCATCCGAAGGTCTTCTTGTAGCAGTTACATTTACGGGAAAAAAGAAAAGCCTGGAGTTAAGTGGATTTTCTTATGCATGTCTACATCTTTTGAAAATACCTGGTCCATGCTTTGACACCTGTATCCTGTCAGTGTACATAGGCCGACATGTCCTTAATTGCAAAGAACAGAAAATGGCAAAAAGCTGGAAAGCCATAATATATATGCTGCAAGTTAATCCAAAGACAAAAATCAGCCAAATCGTATGTCACGACGACTTCATCTTTGCAAAGGGTCAAAAACCTCATTTAGTGTCATCACTTAAAATTCTCAAGAAACTGCACAGGCAAGTGAGTTTTAGGAATGCCCTAGAATGTAACCATCGCATATTCACACCTGAGAAAAATATCTTGCCCTTCGTCTCTCAAATGCATAGGAATATGTTTGAACCTTGCCTTGGGAAGTTTCAACCGGTATGATCTCGGGCAAGTGACAATCTATTGTGGTTCAGTTTCTTCATCCATAGAAATGGAGATGATTACGCTGTTTCCTTCAAGGGGATGTGGTGAAAAGTAGTTGAGGTACTCCCCGTCAAGTGCTTAGCACAATGCTGGCACAGTCGCCAAGCACGCCATGTCCGAGGTCACCAAGGCCAAGCTCAGGTTCCCCATGAGCACCTGAGCTGCCTCCCGCCCCCGAGCATCGCCCCCGAAGGCTGTTTTCAGAGCCACCCCAGTCGGCCCGTAAATCCTGGAGCCCTCCGAAGGTGTGCCCGTGGCAGTTTGAGGGCAGGGGTCAGGGGGCGTGCTGCCAATGTGTATTAGTCTTCCTTTTTTTATTTCTTTCTTCCTTATAGTTAAAGTGTACGACACGATGGCTCTGGCTCGTACACATATACATAGTGAAGAGATTACTACAGTCAAACAAATGACCATCTTCATCACCTTCTACCCTTGTATGCTAAGAGAATCTAAAATCTACTGTCTTGGTAAAGTTTCAGAATCAAACACAACATTATTAACAATAGTCGTCCTGCTGTACTTTGGATCTCCAGACGTATTCATTGGCCCAATTCCTGATTTGTACCCCTTGACCTCCTTGTTCCCATTTGCTCCTCTCCCTGCAGTGGGTAGTTTTCTGGCAGGTGGCAGGTGGCTTGCTGCTGGCTTCCCAGCATTCTTTACTGTGAACTACATTGTCAACACAAATATAACTGTCCTTCATTGTTTTTATTATACATAACGCTCGAGTTTGTATATCATATAATTGGATCGATTTCTGTAATTTATATGTGCACAAGTGTATGGAAGTCCTGTGATTGAATTAAATTACCACAGAATCTTTTGATTTTAAAACATTGCCACATAATCGATTCCCTTTTCCTCTGTAAGGAGTTTTCATTGAAAAGTAAATTTGAAAGCATTTAGAAAAAGTTTTTTTTTACACAAGAGCTCTAATATGTAGTCACCAGTTCTAAAATGTGCTCTCTTTTTCAGCATCTAAGAGTTTTGAATAGATTTATTTTACACTTTACACAGGTTGCATATTTTAAAATATCCCCTATCGGTTAGTTTTCACTATGAAAACCTGGGCTTTTCCACTTTTTGTTCCAGATTCATTGAGGGTTTTAAATAAGGACTGGATGTAGGGGATGGGCAGCCAGGTCCCTTGACGTCCAGGAGCGCTAGTCACCAGTTCGTAGTAACTAGCTGCTAGGAAGTAGTTGCTAGTTACTAGTAAAGTAGTGACTTCAGTTTCTAGAAAGCCTAGGAATAAGTACTGTTGTGGAACTCTTGGATTTAATTTTTTCTATGCTGTGTTTTGTTTCCTCACGTGTGTTTCTAATGGGCTAAGTAATAAAGTTAATGCGGAAAAAAAGGTTGACTGGAGTGTTATCGTCCTGTTAATACTCTATTCCGCATATAGATGCTTAGGATGTGTTATTTATTTTAAAGTTTTAATAATATATTTTATTTAACCCAACATAGCAAAATTATAATTTCTATATGTAATGAATATCAACAGTTTGTCAATTACGTAAGCGCTGACTCTTCCCTTCAGTTGGTTTTCTCTGCAAACCGCACCAGGAGGTGCCACATTTTCGTCCATCAACTACTGAAGAAAGTAGTCATGCGTTCTGTTCCCTTCTAGTCCTCAAACCCAGTCGTCCCTTGTCCCACAGACATTTCATCTGTGTCAGTCCCATTTTGTTCCCTGTCTACAATTCCCAACGTCATTTTGGTGCTTTGCTGATGTTTCTACTTGATTTCTGAATTTCCAAACGGAAACCACAAACACCCATAGCGCAGTCATCATTTCCTAATCGTGTTGATTTCTTAAAATCACTTTTCCTTAGAGGATATGTAGGAGATCAGTACTCACGGAAAACTTTAGAAAATTATTTTAGGTCACACAGAACAAAAAGCAACAGAAGAACAGAAAATTTACTCGGATTTTGAGGAAGCCACAAATAGCACGATAAATTAAGTGGTTACAGGTCTTTCGGGTCATCTGAGGCGGCTCTGAAAAGAGCCTTTGGGGGGCCGTGCCCGCGAGCAGGAGGCGGCTCATGTGCTCATGGTGAACCTGAGCACAGCCCTGGTGCCCTCGGTCACGGCATGCTTGCGGAGCTCCCCGGTCAGCAGCAGGTGCACGGCGGCCTGGATGTCCTGTGAGGTGAGGGTGCAGCGCTGGTTGTAACGGGCCAGGCGGCCGGCCTCTTCGGCGAGGCGCTCGAAGAGGTCGCTAATGCACGAGTCCATGACGTTCACGGCCTGCTGGGACAGGCTGAGGCCGTCGTGGACCAGCTTCAGAACCCTGGGGAAATAGGTGGCGAAACTGTCCTCGCCGTGGCGGCCGCGGCGGCAGCGGGTGTGACGGCGGCTGCGGCGGCGATGGCGCCTGGGCTTCTTCTGTTTCAGGGCCGTCGGAGCGCCCTTCTCAGGCGCCTGGGTGCTGACACCTTCCTCCGGAGATGGGGCAGAGGCAGGCTCCGCCATCCCTCAGGCAACCCCCAAGAGCTAGGAGGCACCGACGATGGCGCTGCTGCCAGGCGGGGAGCCCTTTTTATAGTCGCTGCCTTGCCTCACGTCATGCGTGACCTCGACTTCTGACTGGGTGTCAGGGCACACAGGGAGCGCGTGAGTGAGCCTAGCGGAGTGCGCTGGGACTGCACGGTCCTCCTGCTGGCGGTCCCTCCACCAATCACAGTGAGCGTCTGGAGCCCTGCAAGCTGCCTGTCTGGTCCCATACAGAAATTCACAGCAAGAGAACCCACACAGGAAGGCTGTGGCACGGCCAGCAGAGGGCTCCTGGACGTGGAGATGTGTCGGTCCACCTCCCGCCTCCGGTTCTGATCGAAACCCTCAATGAATCAGGATAACGGAGTAAAAAACTACCGTTTGTAAAGAGTGAAATCAAACACAACTGGGGTATTTAGACCTACATAAGAAAATTCAGCATTTACCAGGTTTGTAGTCACACTCCTAATGATACTTAGATCCGAAAAAGTACCCTACATTCTAGCATTGCTGAATACATAGAACAGCCCTTGATTGAAAGAGAAAAAAGGTATTGGTCTAATTTTGCAGTAAGTCACCCAAAAGGTAAGAGACAGTCAAGAAATAGTTTAAAATCACGTGCTTTTCAAAAATCGGACAGTTCGAGAAAATTTATTCCTTAAATGTATTTGTGGAAAAATGAACCCCAAATACGGAACCAGTACAGAATGAAGAAGAATTAGAGAAATGGAGGTCATCAAGGAACTTGTCACCATTACAAAGAAAGAAAGAAAGAAAGAGAGAGAGAGAGAGAGAGAGAGAGACAGAGAGAGAGAGAAAGAAAGAAAGAAAGAAAGAAAGAAAGAAAGAAAGAAAGAAAGAAAGAAAGAAAGAAAGAAAGAAAGAAAGAAAGAAAGAAAGAAAGAGAAAGAAAGACAATAAACAACCATACAGCACAATTCACAGTAAATGAGCCCTCAGGCAAAGAATCACACCCATTCCATCAGGAGCTGCTTCCACCTCAACTCCAAGGCTGAAGAGTCCAGGAAAATTTTGATTGGCTCTCTTGGGAAACCCGGTTCCATGGTGAGCCGGTGGCTATGACTCCGTGGCTACAGGTTCCTCATTGCCTGACTGAGAACAGACTGGGGCTTGAGCTGCTCTGATTGGACCTTCCATCATCCCTATTATGCATAAATGCAAGTCATGAAGGTTTGTGCTTTCTAAACCCAAAGATTATAGACTGGAGAGGAACATAACTGGATAAAACTGAACGAGTTAAAATAGTAACTTCAGTTTCTAGAAAGCCTAGGGATAGGTATTGCTTCTTGAAATTTTCTCCTTAGTTATTTCTGTGATCGGTTGGGTCCTCCTTTGTGTTTCTGTATGTACTCCATAATACTGAGAATGCCGAAAAACGTTTGATGCAGGATGTTTGTCCTGCTCCTACTATGTTCCCCATATGGATGCTTACAGTTCGTTATTTATTCTCCATGAGTTTGAGGATTCCAGCACCGGCCAGAAATTAAAAAAAAACAAATGTATATATAAATATATATATATATATATATGTATATGTATATATTTGTATGTACACACATATATATTCATTTTTACATGTATACAGACACATATGTATATGTGTATGTGTATATGTGTGTTTGTGTGTGTGTGTATATATACTATGTGTGTGTGTGTGTGTGTGTGTGTGTGTGTGACTGTGGATATATATTTGAGGACTGAAACACAGGAGAGAAATAACTGAGTCAAAAATGTCAAGAAACAATATCTAATCCACCTTCTTTAGAAACTGAAGTTACTAGTTTAATTCATTCAGATTTTACCAATTCTGTTCATTGCCAGGCAATACAATGTGTGTGGAAATATATATACATTTTTTTTTTTTAGAAAGGTAAAACCTCATGTTTTGCGTCTATGTGCAATGGGGATGATGGGAGGGACCTGTTGGATGAGGTGTCCCAGGCTGAACCAATTAGAAGCCTCCTGAAATGTTTGGACTTGCAGTTGAGGGGAATTGTGTCATTAAATAGGTCTGAGTACTTGACTGCTGTTTGTTGTTTTGTTTGAATGGTTTTATGCTTTTAATCATGTTGATTTACAGATATTATATTAGTTTCTAAAGCTGTCGTAAATAAATTCGAGAGTCTCGGTGACTTAAAAAATATATATTTATCATCTCACAGTTCTGGATGCCAAATAGCCCCTCTTCATAAGCACACCAGTCATATTGGGTTAGGACCGACCCTCACGACTTCACTTTAAACACAGTTACCTCTATAGAGACTATCTCCAAAATAGGGTCACCTCCTGAAGTACTGGGGGGTCACAAGGTCAACACAAGAATTTTGAGAGGGTACAATTCAATAAGGAATACTAAGCTTTCTGCCCCCCCAAAAAATTAATGTACTTCCATGAAAAATACATTCACACCTTCCCTACAGCCCCCAAATCTTAACCCATTGCAGTTCAACTTTAAGTCCAAAATCTCATCTACAAATCTTATATATCTGCTACGGGTGAGACTCCAGTTGTGACTGATGCTGAGGCAGAATTTATCCTTATCCCTGAACCTGCGAAAACAGACAGCAAATTACCAGTTTCCAAAAACAGTAGCGGGACAGGCATAGAATAGACATTACCATTCCAAATGTGAGAAATCAGAAGAAAACTAGAGTTTATGGGCCCTAAGCAGGTTTGCACCATAGTAGGGCTAATTCCATTAGATTTAAGGGATTGAAAACAGTCCTCTTTAATCATTGCTCTGCCCTCTGGACCCTCTGGGATAGCAGCATGAAACTCTCAGCCCTGGGCAGTGGGGACCTCTTCCCCAGCCTGGTTTGTTACAGAAGAGGTGGCACTAGCCATCTAGAATGGAGAAAGTGGCCTCCATCTATGGGATCAAGGAGATCATGGCCTCATCCCCCAGACCTGTGTCCCTGTTCTCAACAAGACTCTGTCTGGATTCTCCTCTTGCCATTGCTGTTTTCTCAGAGTCCTGCTGGAAGAGTGGAATCACCATAGCTTTACTGATGTCTTCCTTGGTTTCCCAGGGTCTGAAAAGTACGTGCAAGTCTGCAGCCACAGGCCGACTGGAAAACAACTTTACATCCACGTAAATACTGTCATCTTGCCCCATAACCACGGTTCAACAGATCACATAACTGTGGGAAAGGAGGGAACCCCGATAAATGCTTACCAAGGAAAAACTGTGTCCTTTTACATTCTTTTACAGCCCATGTGGTTTTAGGTCCCAACATGGCTTTGGTCCTGCTCACTCTAGCGATATTAATGAAATTTGAGAAAGAGAGAAGAAAAGTGGGGTTTGAGGTACAAGATCCTAAGTGGAATCAAGTGCATCTGATTACTCACTTCAGGAGGGACGTGAGGAAAACGGGCACTTACTGAGTGAACATCTAGGATCCAGTGGTGTGGTTTACTACGTAGACAAGCTACGGGAAGTGCCTTTACTGCTTAAATAACACATTACGAGTACCAACGTAGCTAGAAAAAATATTAAGAAGAGAAAATAACCCACCAATTTTTTTTTTAATGGTGGAATAAGCGTTAAGTCAGGTCTTTGATGAAGAAAGCTGTCATAGCTATATCATATTGCAAAAATAGACTTGAAGTCAACGGAGATTTCTTGAGGATAAAGATAGTCCCCCTGGGATAAAATGTTCAATTCATGTGGGAGGTATTATAAATTTAAGATGACCTATACTGGGTAGGGTAGCTTCAAACTATTTAAGTCAACACTTGACTGAATGACAATAAGGAGTAGCGAAGGTCACCACCAAATATAGACATTTGCAGCCACCTGTAAGCAAGTGGCCGAAACGTAACAAGGACTTAGAAATAAAGCACCTACCAAGCTTGCTTGACGAAATGGAGTAATGCGATAATATGAACCCGGAAATTAGAGAATGTGTTTTATCCACCTGATGTATATTTATGCACATAGAACATGTACTCGGCCATCAAGCAAGATTCCAGAAGTATCAAATACATATCACATTCTCTGACTACAGTACATTTAAGAATCAATGACAAACCATGTTGTCAAAACCAAATGTTTGGGATGACACAAATCACTCTAAAGAAATAATGGGCCAAAGGACAAATCATTACAGGGACTGAAAAATATTTATTGATGCGTGAGAATAAAATTTGTGGGGCATGCGTGAGTGCTACTGAGAGAGGATTTTATGGCCCACGTGCTGATTAAAAAGATTAAAAAGAAGGAAGCCTTGATCAGGCATTTTACGGAAGACCAAGCACAAACGATCACAAAGAACAACAAGAAGCACGATTGAAGAGGTGCCACCTCGCTCAAGTCTCCTGGAAAATGCCTACTACAACCACAGTGACATACTATTTCACACCGTCGGACCAGTGAGAATTAAAAAGGTCAGACCGCATCAAATGTTGGTGACTAGTGGGGACTCACACTCTGGTATTAGGAGGACAAATTGGTCTGACCATCTTGGAGAGCAATCTGGCAATACTAATTAATGCGCAGGATGCACACACTGCTGACAGCAGCAGTTCCATTGCTGGGTACACTACCTAGTGGCCTGAACACAAGGAGACGTGTGTGGGGACATTCTTAGCAGCCCTGTGGTCTGGGTGGGGCCTCTGGAAGATCTGCAGGGACCGAAGAGACAGCTAATGGACCCTGAAGCACTGACCTGGAAGAGGGAGGGATAGCACTAGATGTAGTCTCTCGAAAATGGAAACAGGTGTTCAAACAAAGGTAACTACATGAACGTTCAGAGGTGCCCTATTCTCAATAGCCAAAAGGGGGAAACAACCCAAATGCCCATCAATGGACAAATAGATAAACTAAATGTCGTCCATCCATACCATGGATTATTATTCAGCTGTGAAAAGGAAGGAAGCAAGTACCGATTCACGCTACCACGTAGATGTACCATGAGGAAAACATTACACTATGTGAAAGCCGCCAGACACAGAAGGCCATGCGTTGGGTTCCATGGGAGGGAGAGCTCCACATGGGGGAAACCTCTGTCGACAGAAAGCAGATAAGTGGTTGCCAAGAGCTATTTATTGGGAGCGTGTGTATGTGTGTGCTCGGGGGTGGGGGGACGACGAGCATGGGGAGTGAGTGCTTAACGGGTACAGGGGTTTCTTGGCGGGGTGGTGAAAATGCTTTGGAAGCAGACGGTTGTGATTGTTCCACGACATCACGAATGTACTTGACACCATGTCGTACCCGTCCCCCACCCCTCTTTCTTTATCTTGCCTGCGATGCTCGGGTCCTACAGAAGGCGAGCGCTGCCACAGAGGGAGGGCCCAGGGGCGAGAGCGTGCGGGTGCCTTGCACCTGCCCTGGCCGGCCGTTTGTAGGCCCAGGCCCGCTCCCTCGGGGTCAACTGGAGGGCAGTGACGTCACCAGCGTGCGCGGCCACGAGCCTGTTCCGGACCAATGAGGGGCCGGGTCGCGGTAGCTAGGTTACGGAGTACGGGCCAAGTACCGACATCTTGAGAGGCATCCAGTCGAGCCAGACCTCGCAGATTGATCGGTCGTCTCCAAGGCCCGGCATGCCGAGCAGGAGGACGAGCCGTCCACGGTCGTCCGGTCTCAATAGGTGCCGTGCCGCCGCTCTCGCGCCCACCGAGCCGAGCTGACATTCTCCGTGAGCCACCCGGAGCGCCTCCTGCGGGAGGGCCACTACGCCCAGTGCCCGAGTTCGTGTGCGCCGGTCTTTCTAGGTGCCATCGTCGAGTACGTGACGGCCAAGGTCTTGGAGCTGGCGAGCGACGAGGCCCGGAGGAGCAGCAGGAGATGCATCACCTTGGAGCTGTTGGACGTGGCCGTGCACAGCAACGCGCTGCTCAGTGGCTTCTTCGTGACTACAACCATCTCCCAGGTGGCCCCAGCCTAGCTGTGGACGCCTGGCACCCAGGGGGCCTCACCAGCCCACCGATCCTCCGTCTACTCCTGCTAGCCCGGCGCCAGCCCCTTCCGTCACAGCCAGCCGGGACAGCCCTGGCCTGTCTTGTGCCTTCGGCGCCTTGTGTCATTAAAGTGTTTGAAAGTACCCACAGGCTTGCTCTATAAATTTTGTGTCAGAGTGGGGTGTGAGACACCCAATGTTGGACGGACGGGCAGGGAGTGGCGAGGGTCAGGGAACAGGGAGGGCACAGGGGAGCAGACTCTCGTGGTGACAATGGGGGTTGGTGTCCCCGTGTGGGAGGTGCTGTCTGGGGCGGGGGCACAGGAGGCTGCCACGTGGACCCTGAGCTAGTCACCGGAACGATGGTGTTCATTGGGGTGGAGCTCAAGGCCAAGACTGAGGTTTCCTGGTAGGATGAATGTCAAAAGGGGTTATGTTATGGAGGGGGACGGAGCCTCAGGTGGCATGGGGGCTCAAGTGGGGCAGGGACATTGACTGCCAGAGAGAGGAGTGATTGATGGGTGGGAACAATGCAGAAATCCCCAAAGGCGGAACTGGGGTCACAGGGGGTCAAGAGTTTAGTTTTGGCCTTGTTCAGAGGGAGAGGCTGGGAGACGCCCTTAGCTACCGGGATACGCAAGCTGTAGCCTAGCAACAGCGTGGTCAGGCCAGGCCCCGCCTCAGATGCCGCTCTCTGCGTATCACCAGGGCGACAGGACCGTGGCAGGTGTCCCGGGGCTGCGCCCAGGAGTGGCTGTCTATGTGGCCTGCTGCCAGCTGGCGGTAGCACGCTTCCAGCAGGTGCTCTTCCACCGGCCATGGAGGAGCTGGCCCTCACTCAGGCTGTCCGCCTCTTCCTGCGACAGGAGAGTGATGCTTGCCAGGGCCTGGTCATGGAGGTGTACCTTGATGTGATTTTTCTAAGAGTTTTTAAGTGTCAGCCCTTAGATCTGTCATCCATTTTGAATGAATTTTTATACATGGTGTGAGATAGAAGTCCAAGTTCACTCTTTTGCATGTGGATATCCAGTTGTCACAGCACCATTTGTGACAGGGATTATTCTTTTCCCCCACTGAATGGTCTTGGAACCTGTACTGAAAATCGACTATACACAGATATCAGGGTTAATTTCTGACTCTAAATCACGCATTTATTATGTTACTTTAATCTACGGACATGTCTACATCGGGGGTCACTTGTGGGCCAAACAAAGTGCTAGGGATTGGAGATATAAAGACGGATAGCCTTAGTAGATTCTCCTGTGGTTATTATCAACTGACTGTTCTCTTGTTCAGTGGCTGAGAAAGTTGAAAATGTGGCTTTGGCCCAGGAGAGCCTCATTGTCGTAGAGACGTCCAGCTGTGGGAGTGAATGACTCTGAACCACCCACGCTCACCTCCTCCATGACCCGGGCAAGGATTAGAACAGACAGCGCTGAGCAACGCTTCCATACCACTGTTTGGTCATCATGGCCTACTTAGGGTCCGATGGCTATAAACAGTTGTGTGAGCTTGACTACAGCTCATCTGGCTTGGATCTCAGAGTTCCAGACCTTCAAAGGTAACTGGGCAAAATGTGCCTGCTTCTGGTAGAGGCCCCTATTATCTTGGAGGAGTGAGTGTACTCGGGATGAAAGGAATAAGGACCCTCGGGCCTAAAGCAGTGGGAGAGGCAAGGAATGTGAGCCCGCGGTCCCTGAGCCAATCAGAGAGGGCCGTGATGGGGTCTGGGAAGGTGAGGTCGGCTAGGACATCATGAAGCCCCTGTTCCTGGGGTGAGGTCCTAAGTAGAGGGAAGACATGGGGGAACGGGCCTGCAAGGCTAAAGCGGAGGTAGGGGCTGGGAAATGAGGCCCGGTGTAAGAACCCAAATGCCCCAAGGGATCACACCCTGATCACATAAGTCCTTCTCGGCCACACCCCATCATGGCGCTGGTTGCCCTTTCCTTCCGTATTCTCCTTCCTACCGGCGCGAATCGTACACCAATCAGCTCACCCCCCAAGCCCCATGCAGTATGCTAAGTAGGGACTGTGTCTTAAGCCAATCAGCTTTCCCTAAAAACCCTATGTATATGTTTGTGTGCCGCCTAATAAACGAGCCCTCTCCGGTGGGTCATCAACTGGTGTCGACTCGTCCTTTCATCCGGACACCTCGGCCAATGATAGGGGTGGGGGCGGGGGCGGGCGGGGCCTGCTCCGGGCCTTGTAAGTGCGGGTTTCTGCGCGGAACGCACACCACGAAGGCAGTGAGCAGCTCTCTCCACCCCAGGGGCATCCTTCAGGCGTCTTCAAGCCCTCAGGTGAGGTGGTGCGGTCCCGCTGGGGCCAGAGGACGATGGGGACGGGAGCACGCAGGGACTCCGTGGCGGGGCTGTCGCGCCTTCGGGAGCCCTAGGGGCCCGGATTGGGAGTTGGCTTTTCCCGTCAGCGCCGCGGGGCGAGACTCGTGCCTTTGTCTGCCCTCGGCGCGCCTCCTGTGCGAGATGCCGAGCCCTCCCGTGGGTCGGGCCCTGGAAGGCCCAAGGGGCGGACCCCCAAAGCGGCCGGCCGGTCCGCGGAAGAAGTGCAGGTCGGAGGCTTCGAGGACGAAGCGGAGTTGAGGGCTCGCCCGGAATGGGCCCTCTGGGCCTGGCCCCTCGCTCCCTCCCCTCCCGTGGCCCTTCGGCCGGGCGCCCGACCAGGATGACAGTTATTTTCCAATGAAAGCAAGATGCTCCTGTCAAAGTGGCCTGTGCGCCCGGCCCTGTTATTTGTTTGTCCCGGTTTCCCCAGCTTTGAGGTTGGCTTCTGAGCGCTTGGCACGGGAGGGTCATAGGGTAAGGTCAACTGAATGGAGGGGACGTGTTTGAAACTACTGGCCGCTTGGGGGCGTGTCTGTTCTACTCTGGTCGCTAGACGTGTCTCGCCCCACCAGGGTGGGAACAGACATGAGCAGGAGAGCTCCGCCTTCCGGTTTCTGGGGTCTCTTATTCTTTGTTCTGGACGAACCTAGAATGTTCAGAGGCCGCCGCAAGGCATTTCATCAGGTCCACAGCAAGACTCTTCTGAGCCTTGTCTCCTTGCCTCGCCCTTGACAGAGAAAACGTGGTGAAATAAGACTCTGTGTATTTAGCGTATCCCATTCTGCTGAAGTCGTGAGTCTGATCCTAATTAGCTGCCCCTTCTTACAGTGTTTACAAACCGCTGCCACAAGGGGCTAGTATAAGACGAGTAACCAGTTACGACCGGATTAAATCCTCTCCCCTCTCTTATTGCAGCACCTTAATCTACTGTTTGGGGGCATTTAAAATGGAAAGAAATTAGTACAACTTTGGCCACCCCTTTTTGTGTGCTGCTCCCCATCCTCCAAGAAAAATGCCGTCGCCACCCCACACCCCCCCCCACCCCCCGGTAATTGAACAGACAGCGAAGATTCTTAGATAGTGCTGTCATCTATTAGAAAATCATTGACTGGTTGAACCAAGTTTTTATTATATTCTTCGACCCCTAATTGTTCCTGTGCTTCTCTTACCTCCATTGTACCTTTGCTGTGATTTTAAAAGAGTCGGACATGTTGGCTCCGGGTTTCTAGAGCGTCTTGGTTTCTAGTGTATCCTGATCTAAGGGCATTTTCTGCTTATCAGAATAGGGGTATTGAAGTGAATTTCAAAGTAATGAAAATAGAATTCTTCTAAGATGCGCTGGTGTTTTCCTGTGGAAGATCAGTAGGTAAAATATACATGACTATTACGTTTGAACATTTATGACTGTTACTACTTTGTCTGACGATAGTTCTGCCAGGGAAGTTTCTTAAAAGAAATTGTTTTCGGTCTTTCTTTTAGTCAAGATGAGTGATAAGCCAGACTTGTCGGAGGTGGAGAAGTTTGACAAGTCAAAACTGAAGAAAACTCATACCGAGGAAAAAAATACTCTTCCCTCAAAGGAAAGTAAGTCATGGAGGGTTTCTAGCTGAGACAGACAATGGTGAAAGTTGGTATCTTCAGTGAATAAACCTATCTTCTAGTAATTTTTACTATCGAGGAAGTAATTATTAGAGTACCATTTTATTTTATGCAGCCATGACAACTATCAAAGAGTTGTCTCCTTCTTTGGATTATATAAATGGTTCGCACATGATAGGCCCTAGTAGTAATGGGGAAGTAAAAACCACTTCCCTGTTGGAAAATTACTAAAACACACATTGAAACCAATCTTAAACATTGGACTTGGCACTAGAAAAACCTTACTTCTGTCTACTTTTAGTTATTTGGCATTTTTCTGCATCTAGAAATTTGAGTCCATTATCTCATGCCTAAAGAACCATGCCAGCTCTGCGGTCTGGGCCTTCTCCAATCTGATGACAAGATAGGGATGCAGAACGAGTTTCGATCTTGGGTGCACTTGAGGCTCCCAGACTTAAGGGATCAGTTTTGCCCTCCAGAGTAACAGACAGCTGGAGAAACTCCAAGCATATTCACAACAGCTGAGGGGCATTTTCTGTCATGTGTGCGTTATTTGAGAGTTCCGAAATTAGTGAAAATTATCTCAAAGTGTATAACTTCCAAATGGTATCGTCAGAGATAAACGTGAGCAAAATGCTTCACTTCCTCCTCGGTCTCAAATAATCTATCGAAAAACTGTCAACAACACAAATCTGCCTCTCGAATGAAAGCAAAAACCAAAAAAACTGCAATTGAAGTAGATTCTAATGAATGTTCGAGTGGTAAACATGCACACACGTGCACACATGCACCCCGCTGTGAGCATTTGTGGTTAGTGCCTTAGCATTCTCAATTAAAAGCATGTATGGCAGCCTTCCATGACTTACCTAAAGCTGTTTTGTAAGAAACTGAATTAAATCTTAGGAAAATACTCTTAGTGATATATATTTTTTTTGTTTTGTTTTTTTTTTCCCCTCAGCGATCCAGCAGGAGAAACAGTGTGCTCAGACATCGTAAAACGGGATCTCCTCCCAAGAGGAAATTTCAACATTGCCCGAGAGCCTTGGTTTTATGCTTGTTTTTTGCAAACCGTTGTGTTTGTAGCGATTTTAGGCATCTTCTGCTGTCCTCTCATTTCTATTCCCTGGCTAAAAGGTCAGGTGGAACCAAAGTTTCCTGAAGTGTGCTTTCAAACTTGCCGTTGGTGTGTAAATTCCAGATGGCAGATGTTGCGAATAATCTCACCAGTGTTGACCCTTGTGTGTGTAGCCCTTTCACCCCCAGCAGGATAAGCCAGGTTTAACCTTCTGCAATGGGTGCCTCCATTGCTTCATTATCTTCATGAAGTTGCATGCTTCTGCAACTTCTCACAGTTTGTTTTTATTTCCAATGTAGTAATGAAATAATAAATACAGTCATTATCTGGCGGCTCTCGACTTCATTTCTTCTAAGGAAGGAAAAGTACACAAGGGTACCCTTTTTCGCCAAACAAAACGGTTGAAGGAAAACCTCTTCAGCAGTGGACTAAGCCCCTTATCTCAGAGTGAAGAAAGACAAACACAGGGTCTGAAGTGACCCACTCAAGCTGAATAAGAACTGAAATTCAAGCTGGGCTGTCTTGCCTTCTGGAAAGTGTTTTCCAACTGAATGGGAGGGGGCACCTAAGCTTGGGGTTGGATGGAAAGGGCGCGGGAGGCACTTGTTAACACGCACTGTACTGAGCACATCACATCTTCAGTTGAGCGTCAACTCAGATATCTGATGCCCACTGATGACCTGTAACACTAAACCTCTGATCTGGTTCTTCTACTGAACAGAATTTACTGTCTCCTGAAGCAAGCATTTTTGGTTTCATGGTGAGCATAAGTGCTGTGGACCGTATGGTGTTCCCCCACCCCCACCACACCAAATTCATATTTTGAAGGTCTACCCCTCAATGCGACTCTACCTGGAGATAGACTTTTTAGGAAGTCATTAAGGTTAAATGAGGCTACAAGGGCTGGGCCCCTCTGTGATCTATTACTATAGGTATCTTCCCACCATAAGGGATTATACCGTCCATACCTATTTGCAACCTCAACTATTATCTTACCTCCCTCTTTCTAGGGGCTCACATCCTTAAATACTCACTGGGGTTACAGAAAGTGGAAGGTGTTTTCTCTGCTCTAGCACAAATTTCCACAAGCAAAACAGTAGGTGGGTCAACTAAGGTAAAGTGTGGTTGAGGTGACACAATCTCAGAGCTTAGGGTAACCAGAAGATTTGAGCCCTGGAGGTCACCATGTTGGTCATCACTACCTTACCATCTGCCTGAAGCAATTGCCCAATAGAGTCACTCAGTCCCTTACACTGACATGCTGCTTACATGCTTCCCTGCCTGCCTGTAACTTCTATGCCATAATCCTAGGAGAGCATGCTGGAGACCCATACAGCGTGGTTAATCCATCCTCCAGTATTTGAAGTCAGCTGTTGTTTTCCTGCCCCCATACGTCCAAGTCTTCTCCAGCTGACCTTTTCAGAGCATTTGGACCCAAGTTACACAGATGGGGACCCATAACGGTTGCACTTTAGATGGACGGACACAAGTTTAGCCATTATCAGGTCCCTGGATCCCGATTCTGTCATCCAGCCCATTTGCTCTCCTTTCAGTTTGCCATTTGCAGCTTGATAAAGATGCTGTACGTCCACGACAGACTCAGTAACGTGTGCATTAGCACACTAATCCAGCTCAAGATTAGGCCCATTTCAGATGCCTAAAGGAAAGCATGTCAGGTGAGCTGGGGATGGGACGAAAACTCCCAGTTTTTAGTTGCACCTGGTAACCGTCATTTTTTTTTTAAAGGATTGATTCCTCCCAGGGCAGTGTAAATGATAAACTGAGTGGGAGCAAGTGAGAGGTATGTGGTGGGAGGGGAAGTCACATAGTTTCTAAGTGAACGCTCCTACAGAAATAAGACGGGAAGAACGATTGCTCACTGGAAGTAGTTTTGCCCTGCATTTCTCAAGTAAATCACATGGGCCTAATCTTGTAGTGAGTGACTAGGTTCACTTGTCTTTCCAAGCAGAGGGAGGTTTTTTTCCCAAGCATCCGGGATTGAGGTTTCAGAGCCCTGAATCCATTTATTATTTGCAAAACCAACCATCCGAAGGTCTTCTTGTAGCAGTTACATTTACGGGAAAAAAGAAAAGCCTGGAGTTAAGTGGATTTTCTTATGCATGTCTACATCTTTTGAAAATACCTGGTCCATGCTTTGACACCTGTATCCTGTCAGTGTACATAGGCCGACATGTCCTTAATTGCAAAGAACAGAAAATGGCAAAAAGCTGGAAAGCCATAATATATATGCTGCAAGTTAATCCAAAGAAAAAATCAGCCAAATCGTATGTCACGACGACTTCATCTTTGCAAAGGGTCAAAAACCTCATTTAGTGTCATCACTTAAAATTCTCAAGAAACTGCACAGGCAAGTGAGTTTTAGGAATGCCCTAGAATGTAACCATCGCATATTCACACCTGAGAAAAATATCTTGCCCTTCGTCTCTCAAATGCATAGGAATATGTTTGAACCTTGCCTTGGGAAGTTTCAACCGGTATGATCTCGGGCAAGTGACAATCTATTGTGGTTCAGTTTCTTCATCCATAGAAATGGAGATGATAACACTGTTTCCTTCAAGGGGATGTGGTGAAAAGTAGTTGAGGTACTCCCCGTCAAGTGCTTAGCACAATGCTGGCACAGTCGCCAAGCACGCCATGTCCGAGGTCACCAAGGCCAAGCTCAGGTTCCCCATGAGCACCTGAGCTGCCTCCCGCCCCCGAGCATCGCCCCCGAAGGCTGTTTTCAGAGCCACCCCAGTCGGCCCGTAAATCCTGGAGCCCTCCGAAGGTGTGCCCGTGGCAGTTTGAGGGCAGGGGTCAGGGGGCGTGCTGCCAATGTGTATTAGTCTTCCTTTTTTTATTTCTTTCTTCCTTATAGTTAAAGTGTACGACACGATGGCTCTGGCTCGTACGCATATACATAGTGAAGAGATTACTACAGTCAAACAAATGACCATCTTCATCACCTTCTACCCTTGTATGCTAAGAGAATCTAAAATCTACTGTCTTGGTAAAGTTTCAGAATCAAACACAACATTATTAACAATAGTCGTCCTGCTGTACTTTGGATCTCCAGACGTATTCATTGGCCCAATTCCTGATTTGTACCCCTTGACCTCCTTGTTCCCATTTGCTCCTCTCCCTGCAGTGGGTAGTTTTCTGGCAGGTGGCAGGTGGCTTGCTGCTGGCTTCCCAGCATTCTTTACTGTGAACTACATTGTCAACACTAATATAACTGTCCTTCATTGTTTTTATTATACATAACGCTCGAGTTTGTATATCATATAATTGGATCGATTTCTGTAATTTATATGTGCACAAGTGTATGGAAGTCCTGTGATTGAATTAAATTACCACAGAATCTTTTGATTTTAAAACATTGCCACATAATCGATTCCCTTTTCCTCTGTTAGGAGTTTTCATTGAAAAGTAAATTTGAAAGCATTTAGAAAAAGTTTTTTTTTACACAGGAGCTCTAATATGTAGTCACCAGTTCTAAAATGTGCTCTCCTTTTCAGCATCTAAGAGTTTTGAATAGATTTATTTTACACTTTACACAGGTTGCATATTTTAAAATATCCCCTATCGGTTAGTTTTCACTATGAAAACCTGGGCTTTTCCACTTTTTGTTCCAGATTCATTGAGGGTTTTAAATAAGGACTGGATGTAGGGGATGGGCAGCCAGGTCCCTTGACGTCCAGGAGCGCTAGTCACCAGTTCGTAGTAACTAGCTGCTAGGAACTAGTTGCTAGTTACTAGTAAAGTAGTGACTTCAGTTTCTAGAAAGCCTAGGAATAAGTACTGTTGTGGAACTCTTGGATTTAATTTTTTCTATGCTGTGTTTTGTTTCCTCACGTGTGTTTCTAATGGGCTAAGTAATAAAGTTAATGCGGAAAAAAAGGTTGACTGGAGTGTTATCGTCCTGTTAATACTCTATTCTGCATATAGATGCTTAGGATGTGTTATTTATTTTAAAGTTTTAATAATATATTTTATTTAATCCAACATAGCAAAATTATAATTTCTATATGTAATGAATATCAACAGTTTGTCAATTACGTAAGCGCTGACTCTTCCCTTCAGTTGGTTTTCTCTGCAAACCGCACCAGGAGGTGCCACATTTTCGTCCATCAACTACTGAAGAAAGTAGTCATGCGTTCTGTTCCCTTCTAGTCCTCAAACCCAGTCGTCCCTTGTCCCACAGACATTTCATCTGTGTCAGTCCCATTTTGTTCCCTGTCTACAATTCCCAACGTCATTTTGGTGCTTTGCTGATGTTTCTACTTGATTTCTGAATTTCCAAACGGAAACCACAAACACCCATAGCGCAGTCATCATTTCCTAATCGTGTTGATTTCTTAAAATCACTTTTCCTTAGAGGATATGTAGGAGATCAGTACTCACGGAAAACTCTAGAAAATTATTTTAGGCCACACAGAACAAAAAGCAACAGAAGAACAGAAAATTTACTCGGATTTTGAGGAAGCCACAAATAGCACGATAAATTAAGTGGTTACAGGTCTTTCGGGTCATCTGAGGCGGCTCTGAAAAGAGCCTTTGGGGGGCCGTGCCCGGGGGCAGGAGGCGGCTCATGTGCTCATGGTGAACCTGAGCACAGCCCTGGTGCCCTCGGTCACGGCATGCTTGCGGAGCTCCCCGGTCAGCAGCAGGTGCACGGCGGCCTGGATGTCCTGTGAGGTGAGGGTGCAGCGCTGGTTGTAACGGGCCAGGCGGCCGGCCTCTTCGGCGAGGCGCTCGAAGAGGTCGCTAATGCACGAGTCCATGACGTTCACGGCCTGCTGGGACAGGCTGAGGCCGTCGTGGACCAGCTTCAGAACCCTGGGGAAATAGGTGGCGAAACTGTCCTCGCCGCGGCGGCCGCGGCGGCAGCGGGTGTGACGGCGGCTGCGGCGGCGATGGCGCCTGGGCTTCTTCTGTTTCAGGGCCGTCGGAGCGCCCTTCTCAGGCGCCTGGGTGCTGACACCTTCCTCCGGAGACGGGGCAGAGGCAGGCTCCGCCATCCCTCAGGCAACCCCCAAGAGCTAGGAGGCACCGACGATGGCGCTGCTGCCAGGCGGGGAGCCCTTTTTATAGTCGCTGCCTTGCCTCACGTCATGCGTGACCTCGACTTCTGACTGGGTGTCAGGGCACACAGGGAGCGCGTGAGTGAGCCTAGCGGAGTGCGCTGGGACTGCACGGTCCTCCTGCTGGCGGTCCCTCCACCAATCACAGTGAGCGTCTGGAGCCCTGCAAGCTGCCTGTCTGGTCCCATACAGAAATTCACAGCAAGAGAACCCACACAGGAAGGCTGTGACACGGCCAGCAGAGGGCTCATGGACGTGGAGATGTGTCGGTCCACCTCCCGCCTCCGGTTCTGATCGAAACCCTCAATGAATCAGGATAACGGAGTAAAAAACTACCGTTTGTAAAGAGTGAAATCAAACACAACTGGGGTATCTAGACCTACATAAGAAAATTCAGCATTTACCAGGTTTGTAGTCACACTCCTAATGATACTTAGATCCGAAAAAGTACCCTACATTCTAGCATTGCTGAATACATAGAACGGCCCTTGATTAAAAGAGAGAAAAGGTATTGGTCTAATTTTGCAGTAAGTCACCCAAAAGGTAAGAGACAGTCAAGAAATAGTTTAAAATCACGTGCTTTTCAAAAATCGGACAGTTCGAGAAAATTTATTCCTTAAATGTATTTGTGGAAAAATGAACCCCAAATACGGAACCAGTACAGAATGAAGAAGAATTAGAGAAATAGAGGTCATCAAGGAACTTGTCACAGAAAGAATGAAAGAAAAGAAAGAAAGAAAGAAAGAAAGAAAGAAAGAAAGAAAGAAAGAAAGAAAGAAAGAAAGAAAGAAAGAAAGAAAGAAAGAAAGAAAGAAAGAAAGAAAGAAAGAAAGAAAAGACAATAAACAACCATACAGTACAATTCACAGTAAATGAGCCCTCAGGCAAAGAATCACACCCATTCCATCAGGAGCTGCTTCCACCTCAACTCCAAGGCTGAAGAGTCCAGGAAAATTTTGATTGGCTCTCTTGGGAAACCCGGTTCCATGGTGAGCCGGTGGCTATGACTCTGTGGCTACAGGTTCCTCATTGCCTGACTGAGAACAGACTGGGGCTTGAGCTGCTCTGATTGGACCTTCCATCATCCCTATTATGCATAAATGCAAGTCATGAAGGTTTGTGCTTTCTAAACCCAAAGATTATAGACTGGAGAGGAACATAACTGGATAAAACTGAACGAGTTAAAATAGTAACTTCAGTTTCTAGAAAGCCTAGGGATAGGTATTGCTTCTTGAAATTTTCTCCTTAGTTATTTCTGTGATCGGTTGGGTCCTCCTTTGTGTTTCTGTATGTACTCCATAATACTGAGAATGCCGAAAAACGTTTGATGCAGGATGTTTGTCCTGCTCCTACTATGTTCCCCATATGGATGCTTACAGTTCGTTATTTATTCTCCATGAGTTTGAGGATTCCAGCACCGGCCAGAAATTTAAAAAAAAACAAATGTATATATAAATATAAATATATATATATATATATATATGTATATGTATATATTTGTATGTACACACATATATATTCATTTTTACATGTATACAGACACATATGTATATGTGTATGTGTATATGTGTGTTTGTGTGTGTGTGTATAAATACTATGTATGTGTGTGTGTGTGTGTGTGTGTGTGTGTGTGTGTGACTGTGGATATATGTTTGAGGACTGAAACACAGGAGAGAAATAACTGAGTCAAAAATGTCAAGAAACAATATCTAAACCACCTTCTTTAGAAACTGAAGTTACTAGTTTAATTCATTCAGATTTTACCAATTCTGTTCATTGCCAGGCAATATAATGTGTGTGGAAATATATATACATTTTTTTTTTTTAGAAAGGTAAAACATCATGTTTTGCGTCTATGTGCAATGGGGATGATGGGAGGGACCTGTTGGATGAGGTGTCCCAGGCTGAACCAATTAGAAGCCTCCTGAAATGTTTGGACTTGCAGTTGAGGGGAATTGTGTCATTAAATAGGTCTGAGTCCTTGACTGCTGTTTGTTGTTTTGTTTGAATGGTTTTATGCTTTTAATCATGTTGATTTACAGATATTATATTAGTTTCTAAAGCTGTCGTAAATAAATTCGAGAGTCTCGGTGACTTAAAAAATATATATTTATCATCTCACAGTTCTGGATGCCAAATAGCCCCTCTTCATAAGCACACCAGTCATATTGGGTTAGGACCGACCCTCACGACTTCATTTTAAACACAGTTACCTCTATAGAGACTATCTCCAAAATAGGGTCAACTCCTGAAGTACTGGGGGGTCACAAGGTCAACACAAGAATTTTGAGAGGGTACAATTCAATAAAGAATATTAAGCTTTCTGCCCCTCCAAAAAATTAATGTACTTCCATGAAAAATACATTCACACCTTCCCTACAGCCCCCAAATCTTAACCCATTGCAGTTCAACTTTAAGTCCAAAATCTCATCTACAAATCTTATATATCTGCTACAGGTGAGACTCCAGTTGTGACTGATGCTGAGGCAGAATTTATCCTTATCCCTGAACCTGCGAAAACAGACAGCAAATTACCAGTTTCCAAAAACAGTAGCGGGACAGGCATAGAATAGACATTACCATTCCAAATGTGAGAAATCAGAAGAAAACTAGAGTTTATGGGCCCTAAGCAGGTTTGCACCATAGTAGGGCTAATTCCATTAGATTTAAGGGATTGAAAACAGTCCTCTTTAATCATTGCTCTGCCCTGTGGACCCTCTGGGATAGCAGCATGAAACTCTCAGCCCTGGGCAGTGGGGACCTCTTCCCCAGCCTGGTTTGTTACAGAAGAGGTGGCACTAGGCATCTAGAATGGAGAAAGCGGCCTCCATCTATGGGATCAAGGAGATGATGGCCTCATCCCCCAGACCTGTGTCCCTGTTCTCAACAAGACTCTGTCTGGATTCTCCTCTTGCCATTGCTGTTTTCTCAGAGTCCTGCTGGAAGAGTGGAATCACCATAGCTTTACTGATGTCTTCCTTGGTTTCCCAGGGTCTGAAAAGTACGTGCAAGTCTGCAGCCACAGGCCGACTGGAAAACAACTTTACATCCACGTAAATACTGTCATCTTGCCCCATAACCACGGTTCAACAGATCACATAACTGTGGGAAAGGAGGGAACCCCAATAAATGCTTACCAAGGAAAAACTGTGTCCTTTTACATTCTTTTACAGCCCATGTGGTTTTAGGTCCCAACATGGCTTTGGTCCTGCTCACTCTAGCGATATTAATGAAATTTGAGAAAGAGAGAAGAAAAGTGGGGTTTGAGGTTCAAGATCCTAAGTGGAATCAAGTGCATCTGATTACTCACTTCAGGAGGGACGTGAGGAAAACGGGCACTTACTGAGTGAACATCTAGGATCCAGTGGTGTGGTTTACTACGTAGACAAGCTACGGGAAGTGCCTTTACTGCTTAAATAACACATTACGAGTACCAACGTAGCTAGAAAAAATATTAAGAAGAGAAAATAACCCACCAATTTTTTTTTTAATGGTGGAATAAGCGTTAAGTCAGGTCTTTGATGAAGAAAGCTGTCATAGCTATATCATATTGCAAAAATAGACTTGAAGTCAACGGAGATTTCTTGAGGATAAAGATAGTCCCCCTGGGATAAAATGTTCAATTCATGTGGGAGGTATTATAAATTTAAGATGACCTATACTGGGTAGGGTAGCTTCAAACTATTTAAGTCAACACTTGACTGAATGACAATAAGGAGTAGCGAAGGTCACCACCAAATATAGACATTTGCAGCCACCTGTAAGCAAGTGGCCGAAACGTAACAAGGACTTAGAAATAAAGCACCTACCAAGCTTGCTTGACGAAATGGAGTAATGCGATAATATGAACCCGGAAATTAGAGAATGTGTTTTATCCACCTGATGTATATTTATGCACATAGAACATGTACTCGGCCATCAAGCAAGATTCCAGAAGTATCAAATACATATCACATTCTCTGACTACAGTACATTTAAGAATCAATGACAAACCATGTTGTCAAAACCAAATGTTTGGGATGACACAAATCACTCTAAAGAAATAATGGGCCAAAGGACAAATCATTACAGGGACTGAAAAATATTTATTGATGCGTGAGAATAAAATTTGTGGGGCATGCGTGAGTGCTACTGAGAGAGGATTTTATGGCCCACGTGCTGATTAAAAAGATTAAAAAGAAGGAAGCCTTGATCAGGCATTTTACGGAAGACCAAGCACAAACGATCACAAAGAACAACAAGAAGCACGATTGAAGAGGTGCCACCTCGCTCAAGTCTCCTGGAAAATGCCTACTACAACCACAGTGACATACTATTTCACACCGTCGGACCAGTGAGAATTAAAAAGGTCAGACCGCATCAAATGTTGGTGACTAGTGGGGACTCACACTCTGGTATTAGGAGGACAAATTGGTCTGACCATCTTGGAGAGCAATCTGGCAATACTAATTAATGCGCAGGATGCACACACTGCTGACAGCAGCAGTTCCATTGCTGGGTACACTACCTAGTGGCCTGAACACAAGGAGACGTGTGTGGGGACATTCTTAGCAGCCCTGTGGTCTGGGTGGGGCCTCTGGAAGATCTGCAGGGACCGAAGAGACAGCTAATGGACCCTGAAGCACTGACCTGGAAGAGGGAGGGATAGCACTAGATGTAGTCTCTCGAAAATGGAAACAGGTGTTCAAACAAAGGTAACTACATGAACGTTCAGAGGTGCCCTATTCTCAATAGCCAAAAGGGGGAAACAACCCAAATGCCCATCAATGGACAAATAGATAAACTAAATGTCGTCCATCCATACCATGGATTATTATTCAGCTGTGAAAAGAAGGAAGCAAGTACCGATTCACGCTACCACGTAGATGTACCATGAGGAAAACATTACACTATGTGAAAGCCGCCAGACACAGAAGGCCATGCGTTGGGTTCCATGGGAGGGAGAGCTCCACATGGGGGAAACCTCTGTCGACAGAAAGCAGATAAGTGGTTGCCAAGAGCTATTTATTGGGAGCGTGTGTATGTGTGTGCTCGGGGGTGGGGGGACGACGAGCATGGGGAGTGAGTGCTTAACGGGTACAGGGGTTTCTTGGCGGGGTGGTGAAAATGCTTTGGAAGCAGACGGTTGTGATTGTTCCACGACATCACGAATGTACTTGACACCATGTCGTACCCGTCCCCCACCCCTCTTTCTTTATCTTGCCTGCGATGCTCGGGTCCTACAGAAGGCGAGCGCTGCCACAGAGGGAGGGCCCAGGGGCGAGAGCGTGCGGGTGCCTTGCACCTGCCCTGGCCGGCCGTTTGTAGGCCCAGGCCCGCTCCCTCGGGGTCAACTGGAGGGCAGTGACGTCACCAGCGTGCGCGGCCACGAGCCTGTTCCGGACCAATGAGGGGCCGGGTTGCGGTAGCTAGGTTACGGAGTACGGGCCAAGTACCGACATCTTGAGAGGCATCCAGTCGAGCCAGACCTCGCAGATTGATCGGTCGTCTCCAAGGCCCGGCATGCCGAGCAGGAGGACGAGCCGTCCACGGTCGTCCGGTCTCAATAGGTGCCGTGCCGCCGCTCTCGCGCCCACCGAGCCGAGCTGACATTCTCCGTGAGCCACCCGGAGCGCCTCCTGCGGGAGGGCCACTACGCCCAGTGCCCGAGTTCGTGTGCGCCGGTCTTTCTAGGTGCCATCGTCGAGTACGTGACGGCCAAGGTCTTGGAGCTGGCGAGCGACGAGGCCCGGAGGAGCAGCAGGAGATGCATCACCTTGGAGCTGTTGGACGTGGCCGTGCACAGCAACGCGCTGCTCAGTGGCTTCTTCGTGACTACAACCATCTCCCAGGTGGCCCCAGCCTAGCTGTGGACGCCTGGCACCCAGGGGGCCTCACCAGCCCACCGATCCTCCGTCTACTCCTGCTAGCCCGGCGCCAGCCCCTTCCGTCACAGCCAGCCGGGACAGCCCTGGCCTGTCTTGTGCCTTCGGCGCCTTGTGTCATTAAAGTGTTTGAAAGTACCCACAGGCTCGCTCTATAAATTTTGTGTCAGAGTGGGGTGTGAGACACCCAATGTTGGACGGACGGGCAGGGAGTGGCGAGGGTCAGGGAACAGGGAGGGCACAGGGGAGCAGACTCTCGTGGTGACAATGGGGGTTGGTGTCCCCGTGTGGGAGGTGCTGTCTGGGGCGGGGGCACAGGAGGCTGCCACGTGGACCCTGAGCTAGTCACCGGAACGATGGTGTTCATTGGGGTGGAGCTCAAGGCCAAGACTGAGGTTTCCTGGTAGGATGAATGTCAAAAGGGGTTATGTTATGGAGGGGGACGGAGCCTCAGGTGGCATGGGAGCTCAAGTCAAGGGCTCAAGTGGGGCAGGGACATTGACTGCCAGAGAGAGGAGTGATTGATGGGTGGGAACAATGCAGAAATCCCCAAAGGCGGAACTGGGGTCACAGGGGGTCAAGAGTTTAGTTTTGGCCTTGTTCAGAGGGAGAGGCTGGGAGACGCCCTTAGCTACCGGGATACGCAAGCTGTAGCCTAGCAACAGCGTGGTCAGGCCAGGCCCCGCCTCAGATGCCGCTCTCTGCGTATCACCAGGGCGACAGGACCGTGGCAGGTGTCCCGGGGCTGCGCTCAGGAGTGGCTGTCTATGTGGCCTGTTGCCAGCTGGCGGTAGCACGCTTCCAGCAGGCGCTCTTCCACCGGCCATGGAGGAGCTGGCCCTCACTCAGGCTGTCCGCCTCTTCCTGCGACAGGAGAGTGATGCTTGCCAGGGCCTGGTCATGGAGGTGTACCTTGATGTGATTTTTCTAAGAGTTTTTAAGTGTCAGCCCTTAGATCTGTCATCCATTTTGAATGAATTTTTATACATGGTGTGAGATAGAAGTCCAAGTTCACTCTTTTGCATGTGGATATCCAGTTGTCACAGCACCATTTGTGACAGGGATTATTCTTTTCCCCCACTGAATGGTCTTGGAACCTGTACTGAAAATCGACTATACACAGATATCAGGGTTAAGTTCTGACTCTAAATCACGCATTTATTATGTTACTTTAATCTACGGACATGTCTACATCGAGGGTCACTTGTGGGCCAAACAAAGTGCTAGGGATTGGAGATATAAAGACGGATAGCCTTAGTAGATTCTCCTGTGGTTATTATCAACTGACTGTTCTCTTGTTCAGTGGCTGAGAAAGTTGAAAATGTGGCTTTGGCCCAGGAGAGCCTCATTGTCGTAGAGACGTCCAGCTGTGGGAGTGAATGACTCTGAACCACCCACGCTCACCTCCTCCATGACCCGGGCAAGGATTAGAACAGACAGCCTGAGCAACGCTTCCATACCACTGTTTGGTCATCATGGCCTACTTAGGGTCCGATGGCTATAAACAGTTGTGTGAGCTTGACTACAGCTCATCTGGCTTGGATCTCAGAGTTCCAGACCTTCAAAGGTAACTGGGCAAAATGTGCCTGCTTCTGGTAGAGGCCCCTATTATCTTGGAGGAGTGAGTGTACTCGGGATGAAAGGAATAAGGACCCTCGGGCCTAAAGCAGTGGGAGAGGCAAGGAATGTGAGCCCGCGGTCCCTGAGCCAATCAGAGAGGGCCGTGATGGGGTCTGGGAAGGTGAGGTCGGCTAGGACATCATGAAGCCCCTGTTCCTGGGGTGAGGTCCTAAGTAGAGGGAAGACATGGGGGAACGGGCCTGCAAGGCTAAAGCGGAGGTAGGGGCTGGGAAATGAGGCCCGGTGTAAGAACCCAAATGCCCCAAGGGATCACACCCTGATCACATAAGTCCTTCTCGGCCACACCCCATCATGGCGCTGGTTGCCCTTTCCTTCCGTATTCTCCTTCCTACCGGCGCGAATCGTACACCAATCAGCTCACCCCCCAAGCCCCATGCGGTATGCTAAGTAGGGACTGTATCTTAAGCCAATCAGCTTTCCCTAAAAACCCTATGTATATGTTTGTGTGCCGCCTAATAAACGAGCCCTCTCCGGTGGGTCATCAACTGGTGTCGACTCGTCCTTTCACCCGGACACCTCGGCCAATGATAGGGGTGGGGGCGGGGGCGGGCGGGGCCTGCTCCGGGCCTTGTAAGTGCGGGTTTCTGCGCGGGAACGCACACCACGAAGGCAGTGAGCAGCTCTCTCCACCCCAGGGGCATCCTTCAGGCGTCTTCAAGCCCTCAGGTGAGGTGGTGCGGTCCCGCTGGGGCCAGAGGACGATGGGGACGGGAGCACGCAGGGACTCCGTGGCGGGGCTGTCGCGCCTTCGGGAGCCCTAGGGGCCCGGATTGGGGTTGGCTTTTCCCGTCAGCGCCGCGGGGCGAGACTCGTGCCTCTGTCTGCCCTCGGCGCGCCTCCTGTGCGAGATGCCGAGCCCTCCCGGGGGTCGGGCCCTGGAAGGCCCGAGGGGCGGACCCCCAAAGCGGCCGGCCGGTCCGCGGAAGAAGTGCAGGTCGGAGGCTTCGAGGACGAAGCGGAGTTGAGGGCTCGCCCGGAATGGGCCCTCAGGGCCTGGCCCCTCGCTCCCTCCCCTCCCTTGGCCCTTCGGCTGGGCGCCCGACCAGGATGACAGTTATTTTCCAATGAAAGCAAGATGCTCCTGTCAAAGTGGCCTGTGCGCCCGGCCCTGTTATTTGTTTGTCCCGGTTTCCCCAGCTTTGAGGTTGGCTTCTGAGCACTTGGCACGGGAGGGTCATAGGGTAAGGTCAACTGAATGGAGGGGACGTGTTTGAAACTACTGGCCGCTTGGGGGCGTCTCTGTTCTACTCTGGTCGCTAGACGTGTCTCGCCCCACCAGGGTGGGAACAGACATGAGCAGGAGAGCTCCGCCTTCCGGTTTCTGGGGTCTCTTATTCTTTGTTCTGGACGAACCTAGAATGTTCAGAGGCCGCCGCAAGGCATTTCATCAGGTCCACAGCAAGACTCTTCTGAGCCTTGTCTCCTTGCCTCGCCCTTGACAGAGAAAACGTGGTGAAATAAGACTCTGTGTATTTAGCGTATCCCATTCTGCTGAAGTCGTGAGTCTGATCCTAATTAGCTGCCCCTTCTTACAGTGTTTACAAACCGCTGCCACAAGGGGCTAGTATAAGACGAGTAACCAGTTACGACCGGATTAAATCCTCTCCCCTCTCTTATTGCAGCACCTTAATCTACTGTTTGGGGGCATTTAAAATGGAAAGAAATTAGTACAACTTTGGCCACCCCTTTTTGTGTGCTGCTCCCCATCCTCCAAGAAAAATGCCGTCGCCACCCCACCCCCCCCACCCCCCGGTAATTGAACAGACAGCGAAGATTCTTAGATAGTGCTGTCATCTATTAGAAAATCATTGACTGGTTGAACCAAGTTTTTATTATATTCTTCGACCCCTAATTGTTCCTGTGCTTCTCTTACCTCCATTGTACCTTTGCTGTGATTTTAAAAGAGTCGGACATGTTGGCTCCGGGTTTCTAGAGCGTCTTGGTTTCTAGTGTATCCTGATCTAAGGGCATTTTCTGCTTATCAGAATAGGGGTATTGAAGTGAATTTCAAAGTAATGAAAATAGAATTCTTCTAAGATGCGCTGGTGTTTTCCTGTGGAAGATCAGTAGGTAAAATATACATGACTATTACGTTTGAACATTTATGACTGTTACTACTTTGTCTGACGATAGTTCTGCCAGGGAAGTTTCTTAAAAGAAATTGTTTTCGGTCTTTCTTTTAGTCAAGATGAGTGATAAGCCAGACTTGTCGGAGGTGGAGAAGTTTGACAAGTCAAAACTGAAGAAAACTCATACCGAGGAAAAAAATACTCTTCCCTCAAAGGAAAGTAAGTCATGGAGGGTTTCTAGCTGAGACAGACAATGGTGAAAGTTGGTATCTTCAGTGAATAAACCTATCTTCTAGTAATTTTTACTATCGAGGAAGTAATTATTAGAGTACCATTTTATTTTATGCAGCCATGACAACTATCAAAGAGTTGTCTCCTTCTTTGGATTATATAAATGGTTCGCACATGATAGGCCCTAGTAGTAATGGGGAAGTAAAAACCACTTCCCTGTTGGAAAATTACTAAAACACACATTGAAACCAATCTTAAACATTGGACTTAGCACTAGAAAAACCTTACTTCTGTCTACTTTTAGTTATTTGGCATTTTTCTGCATCTAGAAATTTGAGTCCATTATCTCATGCCTAAAGAACCATGCCAGCTCTGCGGTCTGGGCCTTCTCCAATCTGGTGACAAGATAGGGATGCAGAACGAGTTTCGATCTTGGGTGCACTTGAGGCTCCCAGACTTAAGGGATCAGTTTTGCCCTCCAGAGTAACAGACAGCTGGAGAAACTCCAAGCATATTCACAACAGCTGAGGGGCATTTTCTGTCATGTGTGCGTTATTTGAGAGTTCCGAAATTAGTGAAAATTATCTCAAAGTGTATAACTTCCAAATGGTATTGTCAGAGATAAACGTGAGCAAAATGCTTCACTTCCTCCTCGGTCTCAAATAATCTATCGAAAAACTGTCAACAACACAAATCTGCCTCTCGAATGAAAGCAAAAACCAAAAAAACTGCAATTGAAGTAGATTCTAATGAATGTTCGAGTGGTAAACATGCACACACGTGCACACATGCACCCCGCTGTGAGCATTTGTGGTTAGTGCCTTAGCATTCTCAATTAAAAGCATGTATGGCAGCCTTCCATGACTTACCTAAAGCTGTTTTGTAAGAAACTGAATTAAATCATAGGAAAATACTCTTAGTGATATATATTTGTTTTGTTTCGTTTTTTTTTCTCCCCTCAGCGATCCAGCAGGAGAAACAGTGTGCTCAGACATCGTAAAACGGGATCTCCTCCCAAGAGGAAATTTCAACATTGCCCGAGAGCCTTGGTTTTATGCTTGTTTTTTGCAAACCGTTGTGTTTGTAGCGATTTTAGGCATCTTCTGCTGTCCTCTCATTTCTATTCCCTGGCTAAAAGGTCAGGTGGAACCAAAGTTTCCTGAAGTGTGCTTTCAAACTTGCCGTTGGTGTGTAAATTCCAGATGGCAGATGTTGCGAATAATCTCACCAGTGTTGACCCTTGTGTGTGTAGCCCTTTCACCCCCAGCAGGATAAGCCAGGTTTAACCTTCTGCAATGGGTGCCTCCATTGCTTCATTATCTTCATGAAGTTGCATGCTTCTGCAACTTCTCACAGTTTGTTTTTATTTCCAATGTAGTAATGAAATAATAAATACAGTCATTATCTGGCGGCTCTCGACTTCATTTCTTCTAAGGAAGGAAAAGTACACAAGGGTACCCTTTTTCGCCAAACAAAACGGTTGAAGGAAAACCTCTTCAGCAGTGGACTAAGCCCCTTATCTCAGAGTGAAGAAAGACAAACACAGGGTCTGAAGTGACCCACTCAAGCTGAATAAGAACTGAAATTCAAGCTGGGCTGTCTTGCCTTCTGGAAAGTGTTTTCCGACTGAATGGGAGGGGGCACCTAAGCTTGGGGTTGGATGGAAAGGGCGCGGGAGGCACTTGTTAACACGCACTGTACTGAGCACATCACATCTTCAGTTGAGCGTCAACTCAGATATCTGATGCCCACTGATGACCTGTAACACTGAACCTCTGATCTGGTTCTTCTACTGAACAGAATTTACTGTCTCCTGAAGCAAGCATTTTTGGTTTCATGGTGAGCATAAGTGCTGTGGACCGTATGGTGTTCCCCCACCCCCACCACACCAAATTCATATTTTGAAGGTCTACCCCTCAATGCGACTCTACCTGGAGATAGACTTTTTAGGAAGTCATTAAGGTTAAATGAGGCTACAAGGGCTGGGCCCCTCTGTGATCTATTACTATAGGTATCTTCCCACCATAAGGGATTATACCGTCCATACCTATTTGCAACCTCAACTATTATCTTACCTCCCTCTTTCTAGGGGCTCACATCCTTAAATACTCACTGGGGTTACAGAAAGTGGAAGGTGTTTTCTCTGCTCTAGCACAAATTTCCACAAGCAAAACAGTAGGTGGGTCAACTAAGGTAAAGTGTGGTTGAGGTGACACAATCTCAGAGCTTAGGGTAACCAGAAGATTTGAGCCCTGGAGGTCACCATGTTGGTCATCACTACCTTACCATCTGCCTGAAGCAATTGCCCAATAGAGTCACTCAGTCCCTTACACTGACATGCTGCTTACACGCTTCCCTGCCTGCCTGTAACTTCTATGCCATAATCCTAGGAGAGCATGCTGGAGACCCATACAGCGTGGTTAATCCATCCTCCAGTATTTGAAGTCAGCTGTTGTTTTCCTGCCCCCATACGTCCAAGTCTTCTCCAGCTGACCTTTTCAGAGCATTTGGACCCAAGTTACACAGATGGGGACCCATAACGGTTGCACTTTAGATGGACGGACACAAGTTTAGCCATTATCAGGTCCCTGGATCCCGATTCTGTCATCCAGCCCATTTGCTCTCCTTTCAGTTTGCCATTTGCAGCTTGATAAAGATGCTGTACGTCCACGACAGACTCAGTAACGTGTGCATTAGCACACTAATCCAGCTCAAGATTAGGCCCATTTCAGATGCCTAAAGGAAAGCATGTCAGGTGAGCTGGGGATGGGACGAAAACTCCCAGTTTTTAGTTGCACCTGGTAACCGTCATTTTTTTTTTAAAGGATTGATTCCTCCCAGGGCAGTGTAAATGATAAACTGAGTGGGAGCAAGTGAGAGGTATGTGGTGGGAGGGGAAGTCACATAGTTTCTAAGTGAACGCTCCTACAGAAATAAGACGGGAAGAACGATTGCTCACTGGAAGTAGTTTTGCCCTGCATTTCTCAAGTAAATCACATGGGCCTAATCTTGTAGTGAGTGACTAGGTTCACTTGTCTTTCCAAGCAGAGGGAGGTTTTTTTCCCAAGCATCCGGGATTGAGGTTTCAGAGCCCTGAATCCATTTATTATTTGCAAAACCAACCATCCGAAGGTCTTCTTGTAGCAGTTACATTTACGGGAAAAAAGAAAAGCCTGGAGTTAAGTGGATTTTCTTATGCATGTCTACATCTTTTGAAAATACCTGGTCCATGCTTTGACACCTGTATCCTGTCAGTGTACATAGGCCGACATGTCCTTAATTGCAAAGAACAGAAAATGGCAAAAAGCTGGAAAGCCATAATATATATGCTGCAAGTTAATCCAAAGACAAAAATCAGCCAAATCGTATGTCACGACGACTTCATCTTTGCAAAGGGTCAAAAACCTCATTTAGTGTCATCACTTAAAATTCTCAAGAAACTGCACAGGCAAGTGAGTTTTAGGAATGCCCTAGAATGTAACCATCGCATATTCACACCTGAGAAAAATATCTTGCCCTTCGTCTCTCAAATGCATAGGAATATGTTTGAACCTTGCCTTGGGAAGTTTCAACCGGTATGATCTCGGGCAAGTGACAATCTATTGTGGTTCAGTTTCTTCATCCATAGAAATGGAGATGATTACGCTGTTTCCTTCAAGGGGATGTGGTGAAAAGTAGTTGAGGTACTCCCCGTCAAGTGCTTAGCACAATGCTGGCACAGTCGCCAAGCACGCCATGTCCGAGGTCACCAAGGCCAAGCTCAGGTTCCCCATGAGCACCTGAGCTGCCTCCCGCCCCCGAGCATCGCCCCCGAAGGCTGTTTTCAGAGCCACCCCAGTCGGCCCGTAAATCCTGGAGCCCTCCGAAGGTGTGCCCGTGGCAGTTTGAGGGCAGGGGTCAGGGGGCGTGCTGCCAATGTGTATTAGTCTTCCTTTTTTTATTTCTTTCTTCCTTATAGTTAAAGTGTACGACACGATGGCTCTGGCTCGTACACATATACATAGTGAAGAGATTACTACAGTCAAACAAATGACCATCTTCATCACCTTCTACCCTTGTATGCTAAGAGAATCTAAAATCTACTGTCTTGGTAAAGTTTCAGAATCAAACACAACATTATTAACAATAGTCGTCCTGCTGTACTTTGGATCTCCAGACGTATTCATTGGCCCAATTCCTGATTTGTACCCCTTGACCTCCTTGTTCCCATTTGCTCCTCTCCCTGCAGTGGGTAGTTTTCTGGCAGGTGGCAGGTGGCTTGCTGCTGGCTTCCCAGCATTCTTTACTGTGAACTACATTGTCAACACAAATATAACTGTCCTTCATTGTTTTTATTATACATAACGCTCGAGTTTGTATATCATATAATTGGATCGATTTCTGTAATTTATATGTGCACAAGTGTATGGAAGTCCTGTGATTGAATTAAATTACCACAGAATCTTTTGATTTTAAAACATTGCCACATAATCGATTCCCTTTTCCTCTGTAAGGAGTTTTCATTGAAAAGTAAATTTGAAAGCATTTAGAAAAAGTTTTTTTTTACACAAGAGCTCTAATATGTAGTCACCAGTTCTAAAATGTGCTCTCTTTTTCAGCATCTAAGAGTTTTGAATAGATTTATTTTACACTTTACACAGGTTGCATATTTTAAAATATCCCCTATCGGTTAGTTTTCACTATGAAAACCTGGGCTTTTCCACTTTTTGTTCCAGATTCATTGAGGGTTTTAAATAAGGACTGGATGTAGGGGATGGGCAGCCAGGTCCCTTGACGTCCAGGAGCGCTAGTCACCAGTTCGTAGTAACTAGCTGCTAGGAAGTAGTTGCTAGTTACTAGTAAAGTAGTGACTTCAGTTTCCAGAAAGCCTAGGAATAAGTACTGTTGTGGAACTCTTGGATTTAATTTTTTCTATGCTGTGTTTTGTTTCCTCACGTGTGTTTCTAATGGGCTAAGTAATAAAGTTAATGCGGAAAAAAAGGTTGACTGGAGTGTTATCGTCCTGTTAATACTCTATTCCGCATATAGATGCTTAGGATGTGTTATTTATTTTAAAGTTTTAATAATATATTTTATTTAACCCAACATAGCAAAATTATAATTTCTATATGTAATGAATATCAACAGTTTGTCAATTACGTAAGCGCTGACTCTTCCCTTCAGTTGGTTTTCTCTGCAAACCGCACCAGGAGGTGCCACATTTTCGTCCATCAACTACTGAAGAAAGTAGTCATGCGTTCTGTTCCCTTCTAGTCCTCAAACCCAGTCGTCCCTTGTCCCACAGACATTTCATCTGTGTCAGTCCCATTTTGTTCCCTGTCTACAATTCCCAACGTCATTTTGGTGCTTTGCTGATGTTTCTACTTGATTTCTGAATTTCCAAACGGAAACCACAAACACCCATAGCGCAGTCATCATTTCCTAATCGTGTTGATTTCTTAAAATCACTTTTCCTTAGAGGATATGTAGGAGATCAGTACTCACGGAAAACTTTAGAAAATTATTTTAGGTCACACAGAACAAAAAGCAACAGAAGAACAGAAAATTTACTCGGATTTTGAGGAAGCCACAAATAGCACGATAAATTAAGTGGTTACAGGTCTTTCGGGTCATCTGAGGCGGCTCTGAAAAGAGCCTTTGGGGGGCCGTGCCCGCGAGCAGGAGGCGGCTCATGTGCTCATGGTGAACCTGAGCACAGCCCTGGTGCCCTCGGTCACGGCATGCTTGCGGAGCTCCCCGGTCAGCAGCAGGTGCACGGCGGCCTGGATGTCCTGTGAGGTGAGGGTGCAGCGCTGGTTGTAACGGGCCAGGCGGCCGGCCTCTTCGGCGAGGCGCTCGAAGAGGTCGCTAATGCACGAGTCCATGACGTTCACGGCCTGCTGGGACAGGCTGAGGCCGTCGTGGACCAGCTTCAGAACCCTGGGGAAATAGGTGGCGAAACTGTCCTCGCCGTGGCGGCCGCGGCGGCAGCGGGTGTGACGGCGGCAGCGGCGGCGATGGCGCCTGGGCTTCTTCTGTTTCAGGGCCGTCGGAGCGCCCTTCTCAGGCGCCTGGGTGCTGACACCTTCCTCCGGAGATGGGGCAGAGGCAGGCTCCGCCATCCCTCAGGCAACCCCCAAGAGCTAGGAGGCACCGACGATGGCGCTGCTGCCAGGCGGGGAGCCCTTTTTATAGTCGCTGCCTTGCCTCACGTCATGCGTGACCTCGACTTCTGACTGGGTGTCAGGGCACACAGGGAGCGCGTGAGTGAGCCTAGCGGAGTGCGCTGGGACTGCACGGTCCTCCTGCTGGCGGTCCCTCCACCAATCACAGTGAGCGTCTGGAGCCCTGCAAGCTGCCTGTCTGGTCCCATACAGAAATTCACAGCAAGAGAACCCACACAGGAAGGCTGTGGCACGGCCAGCAGAGGGCTCCTGGACGTGGAGATGTGTCGGTCCACCTCCCGCCTCCGGTTCTGATCGAAACCCTCAATGAATCAGGATAACGGAGTAAAAAACTACCGTTTGTAAAGAGTGAAATCAAACACAACTGGGGTATTTAGACCTACATAAGAAAATTCAGCATTTACCAGGTTTGTAGTCACACTCCTAATGATACTTAGATCCGAAAAAGTACCCTACATTCTAGCATTGCTGAATACATAGAACAGCCCTTGATTGAAAGAGAAAAAAGGTATTGGTCTAATTTTGCAGTAAGTCACCCAAAAGGTAAGAGACAGTCAAGAAATAGTTTAAAATCACGTGCTTTTCAAAAATCGGACAGTTCGAGAAAATTTATTCCTTAAATGTATTTGTGGAAAAATGAACCCCAAATACGGAACCAGTACAGAATGAAGAAGAATTAGAGAAATGGAGGTCATCAAGGAACTTGTCACCATTACAAAGAAAGAAAGAAAGAAAGAGAGAGAGAGAGAGAGAGAGAGACAGAGAGAGAGAGAAAGAAAGAAAGAAAGAAAGAAAGAAAGAAAGAAAGAAAGAAAGAAAGAAAGAAAGAAAGAAAGAAAGAAAGAGAAAGAAAGACAATAAACAACCATACAGCACAATTCACAGTAAATGAGCCCTCAGGCAAAGAATCACACCCATTCCATCAGGAGCTGCTTCCACCTCAACTCCAAGGCTGAAGAGTCCAGGAAAATTTTGATTGGCTCTCTTGGGAAACCCGGTTCCATGGTGAGCCGGTGGCTATGACTCCGTGGCTACAGGTTCCTCATTGCCTGACTGAGAACAGACTGGGGCTTGAGCTGCTCTGATTGGACCTTCCATCATCCCTATTATGCATAAATGCAAGTCATGAAGGTTTGTGCTTTCTAAACCCAAAGATTATAGACTGGAGAGGAACATAACTGGATAAAACTGAACGAGTTAAAATAGTAACTTCAGTTTCTAGAAAGCCTAGGGATAGGTATTGCTTCTTGAAATTTTCTCCTTAGTTATTTCTGTGATCGGTTGGGTCCTCCTTTGTGTTTCTGTATGTACTCCATAATACTGAGAATGCCAAAAACGTTTGATGCAGGATGTTTGTCCTGCTCCTACTATGTTCCCCATATGGATGCTTACAGTTCGTTATTTATTCTCCATGAGTTTGAGGATTCCAGCACCGGCCAGAAATTAAAAAAAAACAAATGTATATATAAATATATATATATATATATATATGTATATGTATATATTTGTATGTACACACATATATATTCATTTTTACATGTATACAGACACATATGTATATGTGTATGTGTATATGTGTGTTTGTGTGTGTGTGTATATATACTATGTGTGTGTGTGTGTGTGTGTGTGTGTGTGTGACTGTGGATATATATTTGAGGACTGAAACACAGGAGAGAAATAACTGAGTCAAAAATGTCAAGAAACAATATCTAATCCACCTTCTTTAGAAACTGAAGTTACTAGTTTAATTCATTCAGATTTTACCAATTCTGTTCATTGCCAGGCAATACAATGTGTGTGGAAATATATATACATTTTTTTTTTTTAGAAAGGTAAAACCTCATGTTTTGCGTCTATGTGCAATGGGGATGATGGGAGGGACCTGTTGGATGAGGTGTCCCAGGCTGAACCAATTAGAAGCCTCCTGAAATGTTTGGACTTGCAGTTGAGGGGAATTGTGTCATTAAATAGGTCTGAGTACTTGACTGCTGTTTGTTGTTTTGTTTGAATGGTTTTATGCTTTTAATCATGTTGATTTACAGATATTATATTAGTTTCTAAAGCTGTCGTAAATAAATTCGAGAGTCTCGGTGACTTAAAAAATATATATTTATCATCTCACAGTTCTGGATGCCAAATAGCCCCTCTTCATAAGCACACCAGTCATATTGGGTTAGGACCGACCCTCACGACTTCACTTTAAACACAGTTACCTCTATAGAGACTATCTCCAAAATAGGGTCACCTCCTGAAGTACTGGGGGGTCACAAGGTCAACACAAGAATTTTGAGAGGGTACAATTCAATAAGGAATACTAAGCTTTCTGCCCCCCCAAAAAATTAATGTACTTCCATGAAAAATACATTCACACCTTCCCTACAGCCCCCAAATCTTAACCCATTGCAGTTCAACTTTAAGTCCAAAATCTCATCTACAAATCTTATATATCTGCTACGGGTGAGACTCCAGTTGTGACTGATGCTGAGGCAGAATTTATCCTTATCCCTGAACCTGCGAAAACAGACAGCAAATTACCAGTTTCCAAAAACAGTAGCGGGACAGGCATAGAATAGACATTACCATTCCAAATGTGAGAAATCAGAAGAAAACTAGAGTTTATGGGCCCTAAGCAGGTTTGCACCATAGTAGGGCTAATTCCATTAGATTTAAGGGATTGAAAACAGTCCTCTTTAATCATTGCTCTGCCCTCTGGACCCTCTGGGATAGCAGCATGAAACTCTCAGCCCTGGGCAGTGGGGACCTCTTCCCCAGCCTGGTTTGTTACAGAAGAGGTGGCACTAGCCATCTAGAATGGAGAAAGTGGCCTCCATCTATGGGATCAAGGAGATCATGGCCTCATCCCCCAGACCTGTGTCCCTGTTCTCAACAAGACTCTGTCTGGATTCTCCTCTTGCCATTGCTGTTTTCTCAGAGTCCTGCTGGAAGAGTGGAATCACCATAGCTTTACTGATGTCTTCCTTGGTTTCCCAGGGTCTGAAAAGTACGTGCAAGTCTGCAGCCACAGGCCGACTGGAAAACAACTTTACATCCACGTAAATACTGTCATCTTGCCCCATAACCACGGTTCAACAGATCACATAACTGTGGGAAAGGAGGGAACCCCGATAAATGCTTACCAAGGAAAAACTGTGTCCTTTTACATTCTTTTACAGCCCATGTGGTTTTAGGTCCCAACATGGCTTTGGTCCTGCTCACTCTAGCGATATTAATGAAATTTGAGAAAGAGAGAAGAAAAGTGGGGTTTGAGGTACAAGATCCTAAGTGGAATCAAGTGCATCTGATTACTCACTTCAGGAGGGACGTGAGGAAAACGGGCACTTACTGAGTGAACATCTAGGATCCAGTGGTGTGGTTTACTACGTAGACAAGCTACGGGAAGTGCCTTTACTGCTTAAATAACACATTACGAGTACCAACGTAGCTAGAAAAAATATTAAGAAGAGAAAATAACCCACCAATTTTTTTTTTAATGGTGGAATAAGCGTTAAGTCAGGTCTTTGATGAAGAAAGCTGTCATAGCTATATCATATTGCAAAAATAGACTTGAAGTCAACGGAGATTTCTTGAGGATAAAGATAGTCCCCCTGGGATAAAATGTTCAATTCATGTGGGAGGTATTATAAATTTAAGATGACCTATACTGGGTAGGGTAGCTTCAAACTATTTAAGTCAACACTTGACTGAATGACAATAAGGAGTAGCGAAGGTCACCACCAAATATAGACATTTGCAGCCACCTGTAAGCAAGTGGCCGAAACGTAACAAGGACTTAGAAATAAAGCACCTACCAAGCTTGCTTGACGAAATGGAGTAATGCGATAATATGAACCCGGAAATTAGAGAATGTGTTTTATCCACCTGATGTATATTTATGCACATAGAACATGTACTCGGCCATCAAGCAAGATTCCAGAAGTATCAAATACATATCACATTCTCTGACTACAGTACATTTAAGAATCAATGACAAACCATGTTGTCAAAACCAAATGTTTGGGATGACACAAATCACTCTAAAGAAATAATGGGCCAAAGGACAAATCATTACAGGGACTGAAAAATATTTATTGATGCGTGAGAATAAAATTTGTGGGGCATGCGTGAGTGCTACTGAGAGAGGATTTTATGGCCCACGTGCTGATTAAAAAGATTAAAAAGAAGGAAGCCTTGATCAGGCATTTTACGGAAGACCAAGCACAAACGATCACAAAGAACAACAAGAAGCACGATTGAAGAGGTGCCACCTCGCTCAAGTCTCCTGGAAAATGCCTACTACAACCACAGTGACATACTATTTCACACCGTCGGACCAGTGAGAATTAAAAAGGTCAGACCGCATCAAATGTTGGTGACTAGTGGGGACTCACACTCTGGTATTAGGAGGACAAATTGGTCTGACCATCTTGGAGAGCAATCTGGCAATACTAATTAATGCGCAGGATGCACACACTGCTGACAGCAGCAGTTCCATTGCTGGGTACACTACCTAGTGGCCTGAACACAAGGAGACGTGTGTGGGGACATTCTTAGCAGCCCTGTGGTCTGGGTGGGGCCTCTGGAAGATCTGCAGGGACCGAAGAGACAGCTAATGGACCCTGAAGCACTGACCTGGAAGAGGGAGGGATAGCACTAGATGTAGTCTCTCGAAAATGGAAACAGGTGTTCAAACAAAGGTAACTACATGAACGTTCAGAGGTGCCCTATTCTCAATAGCCAAAAGGGGGAAACAACCCAAATGCCCATCAATGGACAAATAGATAAACTAAATGTCGTCCATCCATACCATGGATTATTATTCAGCTGTGAAAAGGAAGGAAGCAAGTACCGATTCACGCTACCACGTAGATGTACCATGAGGAAAACATTACACTATGTGAAAGCCGCCAGACACAGAAGGCCATGCGTTGGGTTCCATGGGAGGGAGAGCTCCACATGGGGGAAACCTCTGTCGACAGAAAGCAGATAAGTGGTTGCCAAGAGCTATTTATTGGGAGCGTGTGTATGTGTGTGCTCGGGGGTGGGGGGACGACGAGCATGGGGAGTGAGTGCTTAACGGGTACAGGGGTTTCTTGGCGGGGTGGTGAAAATGCTTTGGAAGCAGACGGTTGTGATTGTTCCACGACATCACGAATGTACTTGACACCATGTCGTACCCGTCCCCCACCCCTCTTTCTTTATCTTGCCTGCGATGCTCGGGTCCTACAGAAGGCGAGCGCTGCCACAGAGGGAGGGCCCAGGGGCGAGAGCGTGCGGGTGCCTTGCACCTGCCCTGGCCGGCCGTTTGTAGGCCCAGGCCCGCTCCCTCGGGGTCAACTGGAGGGCAGTGACGTCACCAGCGTGCGCGGCCACGAGCCTGTTCCGGACCAATGAGGGGCCGGGTCGCGGTAGCTAGGTTACGGAGTACGGGCCAAGTACCGACATCTTGAGAGGCATCCAGTCGAGCCAGACCTCGCAGATTGATCGGTCGTCTCCAAGGCCCGGCATGCCGAGCAGGAGGACGAGCCGTCCACGGTCGTCCGGTCTCAATAGGTGCCGTGCCGCCGCTCTCGCGCCCACCGAGCCGAGCTGACATTCTCCGTGAGCCACCCGGAGCGCCTCCTGCGGGAGGGCCACTACGCCCAGTGCCCGAGTTCGTGTGCGCCGGTCTTTCTAGGTGCCATCGTCGAGTACGTGACGGCCAAGGTCTTGGAGCTGGCGAGCGACGAGGCCCGGAGGAGCAGCAGGAGATGCATCACCTTGGAGCTGTTGGACGTGGCCGTGCACAGCAACGCGCTGCTCAGTGGCTTCTTCGTGACTACAACCATCTCCCAGGTGGCCCCAGCCTAGCTGTGGACGCCTGGCACCCAGGGGGCCTCACCAGCCCACCGATCCTCCGTCTACTCCTGCTAGCCCGGCGCCAGCCCCTTCCGTCACAGCCAGCCGGGACAGCCCTGGCCTGTCTTGTGCCTTCGGCGCCTTGTGTCATTAAAGTGTTTGAAAGTACCCACAGGCTTGCTCTATAAATTTTGTGTCAGAGTGGGGTGTGAGACACCCAATGTTGGACGGACGGGCAGGGAGTGGCGAGGGTCAGGGAACAGGGAGGGCACAGGGGAGCAGACTCTCGTGGTGACAATGGGGGTTGGTGTCCCCGTGTGGGAGGTGCTGTCTGGGGCGGGGGCACAGGAGGCTGCCACGTGGACCCTGAGCTAGTCACCGGAACGATGGTGTTCATTGGGGTGGAGCTCAAGGCCAAGACTGAGGTTTCCTGGTAGGATGAATGTCAAAAGGGGTTATGTTATGGAGGGGGACGGAGCCTCAGGTGGCATGGGGGCTCAAGTGGGGCAGGGACATTGACTGCCAGAGAGAGGAGTGATTGATGGGTGGGAACAATGCAGAAATCCCCAAAGGCGGAACTGGGGTCACAGGGGGTCAAGAGTTTAGTTTTGGCCTTGTTCAGAGGGAGAGGCTGGGAGACGCCCTTAGCTACCGGGATACGCAAGCTGTAGCCTAGCAACAGCGTGGTCAGGCCAGGCCCCGCCTCAGATGCCGCTCTCTGCGTATCACCAGGGCGACAGGACCGTGGCAGGTGTCCCGGGGCTGCGCCCAGGAGTGGCTGTCTATGTGGCCTGCTGCCAGCTGGCGGTAGCACGCTTCCAGCAGGTGCTCTTCCACCGGCCATGGAGGAGCTGGCCCTCACTCAGGCTGTCCGCCTCTTCCTGCGACAGGAGAGTGATGCTTGCCAGGGCCTGGTCATGGAGGTGTACCTTGATGTGATTTTTCTAAGAGTTTTTAAGTGTCAGCCCTTAGATCTGTCATCCATTTTGAATGAATTTTTATACATGGTGTGAGATAGAAGTCCAAGTTCACTCTTTTGCATGTGGATATCCAGTTGTCACAGCACCATTTGTGACAGGGATTATTCTTTTCCCCCACTGAATGGTCTTGGAACCTGTACTGAAAATCGACTATACACAGATATCAGGGTTAATTTCTGACTCTAAATCACGCATTTATTATGTTACTTTAATCTACGGACATGTCTACATCGAGGGTCACTTGTGGGCCAAACAAAGTGCTAGGGATTGGAGATATAAAGACGGATAGCCTTAGTAGATTCTCCTGTGGTTATTATCAACTGACTGTTCTCTTGTTCAGTGGCTGAGAAAGTTGAAAATGTGGCTTTGGCCCAGGAGAGCCTCATTGTCGTAGAGACGTCCAGCTGTGGGAGTGAATGACTCTGAACCACCCACGCTCACCTCCTCCATGACCCGGGCAAGGATTAGAACAGACAGCGCTGAGCAACGCTTCCATACCACTGTTTGGTCATCATGGCCTACTTAGGGTCCGATGGCTATAAACAGTTGTGTGAGCTTGACTACAGCTCATCTGGCTTGGATCTCAGAGTTCCAGACCTTCAAAGGTAACTGGGCAAAATGTGCCTGCTTCTGGTAGAGGCCCCTATTATCTTGGAGGAGTGAGTGTACTCGGGATGAAAGGAATAAGGACCCTCGGGCCTAAAGCAGTGGGAGAGGCAAGGAATGTGAGCCCGCGGTCCCTGAGCCAATCAGAGAGGGCCGTGATGGGGTCTGGGAAGGTGAGGTCGGCTAGGACATCATGAAGCCCCTGTTCCTGGGGTGAGGTCCTAAGTAGAGGGAAGACATGGGGGAACGGGCCTGCAAGGCTAAAGCGGAGGTAGGGGCTGGGAAATGAGGCCCGGTGTAAGAACCCAAATGCCCCAAGGGATCACACCCTGATCACATAAGTCCTTCTCGGCCACACCCCATCATGGCGCTGGTTGCCCTTTCCTTCCGTATTCTCCTTCCTACCGGCGCGAATCGTACACCAATCAGCTCACCCCCCAAGCCCCATGCAGTATGCTAAGTAGGGACTGTGTCTTAAGCCAATCAGCTTTCCCTAAAAACCCTATGTATATGTTTGTGTGCCGCCTAATAAACGAGCCCTCTCCGGTGGGTCATCAACTGGTGTCGACTCGTCCTTTCATCCGGACACCTCGGCCAATGATAGGGGTGGGGGCGGGGGCGGGCGGGGCCTGCTCCGGGCCTTGTAAGTGCGGGTTTCTGCGCGGAACGCACACCACGAAGGCAGTGAGCAGCTCTCTCCACCCCAGGGGCATCCTTCAGGCGTCTTCAAGCCCTCAGGTGAGGTGGTGCGGTCCCGCTGGGGCCAGAGGACGATGGGGACGGGAGCACGCAGGGACTCCGTGGCGGGGCTGTCGCGCCTTCGGGAGCCCTAGGGGCCCGGATTGGGAGTTGGCTTTTCCCGTCAGCGCCGCGGGGCGAGACTCGTGCCTTTGTCTGCCCTCGGCGCGCCTCCTGTGCGAGATGCCGAGCCCTCCCGTGGGTCGGGCCCTGGAAGGCCCAAGGGGCGGACCCCCAAAGCGGCCGGCCGGTCCGCGGAAGAAGTGCAGGTCGGAGGCTTCGAGGACGAAGCGGAGTTGAGGGCTCGCCCGGAATGGGCCCTCTGGGCCTGGCCCCTCGCTCCCTCCCCTCCCGTGGCCCTTCGGCCGGGCGCCCGACCAGGATGACAGTTATTTTCCAATGAAAGCAAGATGCTCCTGTCAAAGTGGCCTGTGCGCCCGGCCCTGTTATTTGTTTGTCCCGGTTTCCCCAGCTTTGAGGTTGGCTTCTGAGCGCTTGGCACGGGAGGGTCATAGGGTAAGGTCAACTGAATGGAGGGGACGTGTTTGAAACTACTGGCCGCTTGGGGGCGTGTCTGTTCTACTCTGGTCGCTAGACGTGTCTCGCCCCACCAGGGTGGGAACAGACATGAGCAGGAGAGCTCCGCCTTCCGGTTTCTGGGGTCTCTTATTCTTTGTTCTGGACGAACCTAGAATGTTCAGAGGCCGCCGCAAGGCATTTCATCAGGTCCACAGCAAGACTCTTCTGAGCCTTGTCTCCTTGCCTCGCCCTTGACAGAGAAAACGTGGTGAAATAAGACTCTGTGTATTTAGCGTATCCCATTCTGCTGAAGTCGTGAGTCTGATCCTAATTAGCTGCCCCTTCTTACAGTGTTTACAAACCGCTGCCACAAGGGGCTAGTATAAGACGAGTAACCAGTTACGACCGGATTAAATCCTCTCCCCTCTCTTATTGCAGCACCTTAATCTACTGTTTGGGGGCATTTAAAATGGAAAGAAATTAGTACAACTTTGGCCACCCCTTTTTGTGTGCTGCTCCCCATCCTCCAAGAAAAATGCCGTCGCCACCCCACACCCCCCCCCACCCCCCGGTAATTGAACAGACAGCGAAGATTCTTAGATAGTGCTGTCATCTATTAGAAAATCATTGACTGGTTGAACCAAGTTTTTATTATATTCTTCGACCCCTAATTGTTCCTGTGCTTCTCTTACCTCCATTGTACCTTTGCTGTGATTTTAAAAGAGTCGGACATGTTGGCTCCGGGTTTCTAGAGCGTCTTGGTTTCTAGTGTATCCTGATCTAAGGGCATTTTCTGCTTATCAGAATAGGGGTATTGAAGTGAATTTCAAAGTAATGAAAATAGAATTCTTCTAAGATGCGCTGGTGTTTTCCTGTGGAAGATCAGTAGGTAAAATATACATGACTATTACGTTTGAACATTTATGACTGTTACTACTTTGTCTGACGATAGTTCTGCCAGGGAAGTTTCTTAAAAGAAATTGTTTTCGGTCTTTCTTTTAGTCAAGATGAGTGATAAGCCAGACTTGTCGGAGGTGGAGAAGTTTGACAAGTCAAAACTGAAGAAAACTCATACCGAGGAAAAAAATACTCTTCCCTCAAAGGAAAGTAAGTCATGGAGGGTTTCTAGCTGAGACAGACAATGGTGAAAGTTGGTATCTTCAGTGAATAAACCTATCTTCTAGTAATTTTTACTATCGAGGAAGTAATTATTAGAGTACCATTTTATTTTATGCAGCCATGACAACTATCAAAGAGTTGTCTCCTTCTTTGGATTATATAAATGGTTCGCACATGATAGGCCCTAGTAGTAATGGGGAAGTAAAAACCACTTCCCTGTTGGAAAATTACTAAAACACACATTGAAACCAATCTTAAACATTGGACTTAGCACTAGAAAAACCTTACTTCTGTCTACTTTTAGTTATTTGGCATTTTTCTGCATCTAGAAATTTGAGTCCATTATCTCATGCCTAAAGAACCATGCCAGCTCTGCGGTCTGGGCCTTCTCCAATCTGATGACAAGATAGGGATGCAGAACGAGTTTCGATCTTGGGTGCACTTGAGGCTGCCAGACTTAAGGGATCAGTTTTGCCCTCCAGAGTAACAGACAGCTGGAGAAACTCCAAGCATATTCACAACAGCTGAGGGGCATTTTCTGTCATGTGTGCGTTATTTGAGAGTTCCGAAATTAGTGAAAATTATCTCAAAGTGTATAACTTCCAAATGGTATCGTCAGAGATAAACGTGAGCAAAATGCTTCACTTCCTCCTCGGTCTCAAATAATCTATCGAAAAACTGTCAACAACACAAATCTGCCTCTCGAATGAAAGCAAAAACCAAAAAAACTGCAATTGAAGTAGATTCTAATGAATGTTCGAGTGGTAAACATGCACACACGTGCACACATGCACCCCGCTGTGAGCATTTGTGGTTAGTGCCTTAGCATTCTCAATTAAAAGCATGTATGGCAGCCTTCCATGACTTACCTAAAGCTGTTCTGTAAGAAACTGAATTAAATCTTAGGAAAATACTCTTAGTGATATATATATATTTTGTTTTGTTTTTTTTTTTTCCCCTCAGTGATCCAGCAGGAGAAACAGTGTGCTCAGACATCGTAAAACGGGATCTCCTCCCAAGAGGAAATTTCAACATTGCCCGAGAGCCTTGGTTTTATGCTTGTTTTTTGCAAACCGTTGTGTTTGTAGCGATTTTAGGCATCTTCTGCTGTCCTCTCATTTCTATTCCCTGGCTAAAAGGTCAGGTGGAACCAAAGTTTCCTGAAGTGTGCTTTCAAACTTGCCGTTGGTGTGTAAATTCCAGATGGCAGATGTTGCGAATAATCTCACCAGTGTTGACCCTTGTGTGTGTAGCCCTTTCACCCCCAGCAGGATAAGCCAGGTTTAACCTTCTGCAATGGGTGCCTCCATTGCTTCATTATCTTCATGAAGTTGCATGCTTCTGCAACTTCTCACAGTTTGTTTTTATTTCCAATGTAGTAATGAAATAATAAATACAGTCATTATCTGGCGGCTCTCGACTTCATTTCTTCTAAGGAAGGAAAAGTACACAAGGGTACCCTTTTTCGCCAAACAAAACGGTTGAAGGAAAACCTCTTCAGCAGTGGACTAAGCCCCTTATCTCAGAGTGAAGAAAGACAAACACAGGGTCTGAAGTGACCCACTCAAGCTGAAAAAGAACTGAAATTCAAGCTGGGCTGTCTTGCCTTCTGGAAAGTGTTTTCCGACTGAATGGGAGGGGGCACCTAAGCTTGGGGTTGGATGGAAAGGGCGCGGGAGGCACTTGTTAACACGCACTGTACTGAGCACATCACATCTTCAGTTGAGCGTCAACTCAGATATCTGATGCCCACTGATGACCTGTAACACTGAACCTCTGATCTGGTTCTTCTACTGAACAGAATTTACTGTCTCCTGAAGCAAGCATTTTTGGTTTCATGGTGAGCATAAGTGCTGTGGACCGTATGGTGTTCCCCCACCCCCACCACACCAAATTCATATTTTGAAGGTCTACCCCTCAATGCGACTCTACCCGGAGATAGACTTTTTAGGAAGTCATTAAGGTTAAATGAGGCTACAAGGGCTGGGCCCCTCTGTGATCTATTACTATAGGTATCTTCCCACCATAAGGGATTATACCGTCCATACCTATTTGCAACCTCAACTATTATCTTACCTCCCTCTTTCTAGGGGCTCACATCCTTAAATACTCACTGGGGTTACAGAAAGTGGAAGGTGTTTTCTCTGCTCTAGCACAAATTTCCACAAGCAAAACAGTAGGTGGGTCAACTAAGGTAAAGTGTGGTTGAGGTGACACAATCTCAGAGCTTAGGGTAACCAGAAGATTTGAGCCCTGGAGGTCACCATGTTGGTCATCACTACCTTACCATCTGCCTGAAGCAATTGCCCAGTAGAGTCACTCAGTCCCTTACACTGACATGCTGCTTACACGCTTCCCTGCCTGCCTGTAACTTCTATGCTATAATCCTAGGAGAGCATGCTGGAGACCCATACAGCGTGGTTAATCCATCCTCCAGTATTTGAAGTCAGCTGTTGTTTTCCTGCCCCCATACGTCCAAGTCTTCTCCAGCTGACCTTTTCAGAGCATTTGGACCCAAGTTACACAGATGGGGACCCATAACGGTTGCACTTTAGATGGACGGACACAAGTTTAGCCATTATCAGGTCCCTGGATCCCGATTCTGTCATCCAGCCCATTTGCTCTCCTTTCAGTTTGCCATTTGCAGCTTGATAAAGATGCTGTACGTCCACGACAGACTCAGTAACGTGTGCATTAGCACACTAATCCAGCTCAAGATTAGGCCCATTTCAGATGCCTAAAGGAAAGCATGTCAGGTGAGCTGGGGATGGGACGAAAACTCCCAGTTTTTAGTTGCACCTGGTAACCGTCATTTTTTTTTTAAAGGATTGATTCCTCCCAGGGCAGTGTAAATGATAAACTGAGTGGGAGCAAGTGAGAGGTATGTGGTGGGAGGGGAAGTCACATAGTTTCTAAGTGAACGCTCCTACAGAAATAAGACGGGAAGAACGATTGCTCACTGGAAGTAGTTTTGCCCTGCATTTCTCAAGTAAATCACATGGGCCTAATCTTGTAGTGAGTGACTAGGTTCACTTGTCTTTCCAAGCAGAGGGAGGTTTTTTTCCCAAGCATCCGGGATTGAGGTTTCAGAGCCCTGAATCCATTTATTATTTGCAAAACCAACCATCCGAAGGTCTTCTTGTAGCAGTTACATTTACGGGAAAAAAGAAAAGCCTGGAGTTAAGTGGATTTTCTTATGCATGTCTACATCTTTTGAAAATACCTGGTCCATGCTTTGACACCTGTATCCTGTCAGTGTACATAGGCCGACATGTCCTTAATTGCAAAGAACAGAAAATGGCAAAAAGCTGGAAAGCCATAATATATATGCTGCAAGTTAATCCAAAGACAAAAATCAGCCAAATCGTATGTCACGACGACTTCATCTTTGCAAAGGGTCAAAAACCTCATTTAGTGTCATCACTTAAAATTCTCAAGAAACTGCACAGGCAAGTGAGTTTTAGGAATGCCCTAGAATGTAACCATCGCATATTCACACCTGAGAAAAATATCTTGCCCTTCGTCTCTCAAATGCATAGGAATATGTTTGAACCTTGCCTTGGGAAGTTTCAACCGGTATGATCTCGGGCAAGTGACAATCTATTGTGGTTCAGTTTCTTCATCCATAGAAATGGAGATGATAACACTGTTTCCTTCAAGGGGATGTGGTGAAAAGTAGTTGAGGTACTCCCCGTCAAGTGCTTAGCACAATGCTGGCACAGTCGCCAAGCACGCCATGTCCGAGGTCACCAAGGCCAAGCTCAGGTTCCCCATGAGCACCTGAGCTGCCTCCCGCCCCCGAGCATCGCCCCCGAAGGCTGTTTTCAGAGCCACCCCAGTCGGCCCGTAAATCCTGGAGCCCTCCGAAGGTGTGCCCGTGGCAGTTTGAGGGCAGGGGTCAGGGGGCGTGCTGCCAATGTGTATTAGTCTTCCTTTTTTTATTTCTTTCTTCCTTATAGTTAAAGTGTACGACACGATGGCTCTGGCTCGTACGCATATACATAGTGAAGAGATTACTACAGTCAAACAAATGACCATCTTCATCACCTTCTACCCTTGTATGCTAAGAGAATCTAAAATCTACTGTCTTGGTAAAGTTTCAGAATCAAACACAACATTATTAACAATAGTCGTCCTGCTGTACTTTGGATCTCCAGACGTATTCATTGGCCCAATTCCTGATTTGTACCCCTTGACCTCCTTGTTCCCATTTGCTCCTCTCCCTGCAGTGGGTAGTTTTCTGTCAGGTGGCAGGTGGCTTGCTGCTGGCTTCTCAGCATTCTTTACTGTGAACTACATTGTCAACACTAATATAACTGTCCTTCATTGTTTTTATTATACATAACGCTCGAGTTTGTATATCATATAATTGGATCGATTTCTGTAATTTATATGTGCACATGTGTATGGAAGTCCTGTGATTGAATTAAATTACCACAGAATCTTTTGATTTTAAAACATTGCCACATAATCGATTCCCTTTTCCTCTGTTAGGAGTTTTCATTGAAAAGTAAATTTGAAAGCATTTAGAAAAAGTTTTTTTTTTTACAGAGGAGCTCTAATATGTAGTCACCAGTTCTAAAATGTGCTCTCCTTTTCAGCATCTAAGAGTTTTGAATAGATTTATTTTACACTTTACACAGGTTGCATATTTAAAAATATCCCCTATCGGTTAGTTTTCACTATGAAAACCTGGGCTTTTCCACTTTTTGTTCCAGATTCATTGAGGGTTTTAAATAAGGACTGGATGTAGGGGATGGGCAGCCAGGTCCCTTGACGTCCAGGAGCGCTAGTCACCAGTTCGTAGTAATTAGCTGCTAGGAACTAGTTGCTAGTTACTAGTAAAGTAGTGACTTCAGTTTCTAGAAAGCCTAGGAATAAGTACTGTTGTGGAACTCTTGGATTTAATTTTTTCTATGCTGTGTTTTGTTTCCTCACGTGTGTTTCTAATGGGCTAAGTAATAAAGTTAATGCGGAAAAAAAGGTTGACTGGAGTGTTATCGTCCTGTTAATACTCTATTCCGCATATAGATGCTTAGGATGTGTTATTTATTTTAAAGTTTTAATAATATATTTTATTTAATCCAACATAGCAAAATTATAATTTCTATATGTAATGAATATCAACAGTTTGTCAATTACGTAAGCGCTGACTCTTCCCTTCAGTTGGTTTTCTCTGCAAACCGCACCAGGAGGTGCCACATTTTCGTCCATCAACTACTGAAGAAAGTAGTCATGCGTTCTGTTCCCTTCTAGTCCTCAAACCCAGTCGTCCCTTGTCCCACAGACATTTCATCTGTGTCAGTCCCATTTTGTTCCCTGTCTACAATTCCCAACGTCATTTTGGTGCTTTGCTGATGTTTCTACTTGATTTCTGAATTTCCAAACGGAAACCACAAACACCCATAGCGCAGTCATCATTTCCTAATCGTGTTGATTTCTTAAAATCACTTTTCCTTAGAGGATATGTAGGAGATCAGTACTCACGGAAAACTCTAGAAAATTATTTTAGGCCACACAGAACAAAAAGCAACAGAAGAACAGAAAATTTACTCGGATTTTGAGGAAGCCACAAATAGCAAGATAAATTAAGTGGTTACAGGTCTTTCGGGTCATCTGAGGCGGCTCTGAAAAGAGCCTTTGGGGGGCCGTGCCCGGGGGCAGGAGGCGGCTCATGTGCTCATGGTGAACCTGAGCACAGCCCTGGTGCCCTCGGTCACGGCATGCTTGCGGAGCTCCCCGGTCAGCAGCAGGTGCACGGCGGCCTGGATGTCCTGTGAGGTGAGGGTGCAGCGCTGGTTGTAACGGGCCAGGCGGCCGGCCTCTTCGGCGAGGCGCTCGAAGAGGTCGCTAATGCACGAGTCCATGACGTTCACGGCCTGCTGGGACAGGCTGAGGCCGTCGTGGACCAGCTTCAGAACCCTGGGGAAATAGGTGGCGAAACTGTCCTCGCCGCGGCGGCCGCGGCGGCAGCGGGTGTGACGGCGGCTGCGGCGGCGATGGCGCCTGGGCTTCTTCTGTTTCAGGGCCGTCGGAGCGCCCTTCTCAGGCGCCTGGGTGCTGACACCTTCCTCCGGAGACGGGGCAGAGGCAGGCTCCGCCATCCCTCAGGCAACCCCCAAGAGCTAGGAGGCACCGACGATGGCGCTGCTGCCAGGCGGGGAGCCCTTTTTATAGTCGCTGCCTTGCCTCACGTCATGCGTGACCTCGACTTCTGACTGGGTGTCAGGGCACACAGGGAGCGCGTGAGTGAGCCTAGCGGAGTGCGCTGGGACTGCACGGTCCTCCTGCTGGCGGTCCCTCCACCAATCACAGTGAGCGTCTGGAGCCCTGCAAGCTGCCTGTCTGGTCCCATACAGAAATTCACAGCAAGAGAACCCACACAGGAAGGCCGTGGCACGGCCAGCAGAGGGCTCCTGGACGTGGAGATGTGTCGGTCCACCTCCCGCCTCCGGTTCTGATCGAAACCCTCAATGAATCAGGATAACGGAGTAAAAAACTACCGTTTGTAAAGAGTGAAATCAAACACAACTGTGGTATTTAGACCTACATAAGAAAATTCAGCATTTACCAGGTTTGTAGTCACACTCCTAATGATACTTAGATCCGAAAAAGTACCCTACATTCTAGCATTGCTGAATACATAGAACAGCCCTTGATTGAAAGAGAAAAAAGGTATTGGTCTAATTTTGCAGTAAGTCACCCAAAAGGTAAGAGACAGTCAAGAAATAGTTTAAAATCACGTGCTTTTCAAAAATCGGACAGTTCGAGAAAATTTATTCCTTAAATGTATTTGTGGAAAAATGAACCCCAAATACGGAACCAGTACAGAATGAAGAAGAATTAGAGAAATGGAGGTCATCAAGGAACTTGTCACAGAAAGAAAGAAAAGAAAGAAAGAAAGAAAGAAAGAAAGAAAGAAAGAAAGAAAGAAAGAAAGAAAGAAAGAAAGAAAGAAAGAAAGAAAGAAAGAAAGAAAGAAAGAAAGAAAGAAAGAAAGAAAGAAAGAAAGAAAGAAAAGACAATAAACAACCATACAGTACAATTCACAGTAAATGAGCCCTCAGGCAAAGAATCACACCCATTTCATCAGGAGCTGCTTCCACCTCAACTCCAAGGCTGAAGAGTCCAGGAAAATTTTGATTGGCTCTCTTGGGAAACCCGGTTCCATGGTGAGCCGGTGGCTATGACTCCGTGGCTACAGGTTCCTCATTGCCTGACTGAGAACAGACTGGGGCTTGAGCTGCTCTGATTGGACCTTCCATCATCCCTATTATGCATAAATGCAAGTCATGAAGGTTTGTGCTTTCTAAACCCAAAGATTATAGACTGGAGAGGAACATAACTGGATAAAACTGAACGAGTTAAAATAGTAACTTCAGTTTCTAGAAAGCCTAGGGATAGGTATTGCTTCTTGAAATTTTCTCCTTAGTTATTTCTGTGATCGGTTGGGTCCTCCTTTGTGTTTCTGTATGTACTCCATAATACTGAGAATGCCGAAAAACGTTTGATGCAGGATGTTTGTCCTGCTCCTACTATGTTCCCCATATGGATGCTTACAGTTCGTTATTTATTCTCCATGAGTTTGAGGATTCCAGCACCGGCCAGAAATTAAAAAAAAAACAAATGTATATATAAATATATATATATATATATATATGTATATGTATATATTTGTATGTACACACATATATATTCATTTTTACATGTATACAGACACATATGTATATGTGTATGTGTATATGTGTGTTTGTGTGTGTGTGTATATATACTATGTGTGTGTGTGTGTGTGTGTTTGTGTGTGTGACTGTGGATATATATTTGAGGACTGAAACACAGGAGAGAAATAACTGAGTCAAAAATGTCAAGAAACAATATCTAATCCACCTTCTTTAGAAACTGAAGTTACTAGTTTAATTCATTCAGATTTTACCAATTCTGTTCATTGCCAGGCAATATAATGTGTGTGGAAATATATATACATTTTCTTTTTTTAGAAAGGTAAAACATCATGTTTTGCGTCTATGTGCAATGGGGATGATGGGAGGGACCTGTTGGATGAGGTGTCCCAGGCTGAACCAATTAGAAGCCTCCTGAAATGTTTGGACTTGCAGTTGAGGGGAATTGTGTCATTAAATAGGTCTGAGTCCTTGACTGCTGTTTGTTGTTTTGTTTGAATGGTTTTATGCTTTTAATCATGTTGATTTACAGATATTATATTAGTTTCTAAAGCTGTCGTAAATAAATTCGAGAGTCTCGGTGACTTAAAAAATATATATTTATCATCTCACAGTTCTGGATGCCAAATAGCCCCTCTTCATAAGCACACCAGTCATATTGGGTTAGGACCGACCCTCACGACTTCACTTTAAACACAGTTACCTCTATAGAGACTATCTCCAAAATAGGGTCACCTCCTGAAGTACTGGGGGGTCACAAGGTCAACACAAGAATTTTGAGAGGGTACAATTCAATAAAGAATATTAAGCTTTCTGCCCCTCCAAAAAATTAAGGTACTTCCATGAAAAATACATTCACACCTTCCCTACAGCCCCCAAATCTTAACCCATTGCAGTTCAACTTTAAGTCCAAAATCTCATCTACAAATCTTATATATCTGCTACGGGTGAGACTCCAGTTGTGACTGATGCTGAGGCAGAATTTATCCTTATCCCTGAACCTGCGAAAACAGACAGCAAATTACCAGTTTCCAAAAACAGTAGCGGGACAGGCATAGAATAGACATTACCATTCCAAATGTGAGAAATCAGAAGAAAACTAGAGTTTATGGGCCCTAAGCAGGTTTGCACCATAGTAGGGCTAATTCCATTAGATTTAAGGGATTGAAAACAGTCCTCTTTAATCATTGCTCTGCCCTCTGGACCCTCTGGGATAGCAGCATGAAACTCTCAGCCCTGGGCAGTGGGGACCTCTTCCCCAGCCTGGTTTGTTACAGAAGAGGTGGCACTAGCCATCTAGAATGGAGAAAGCGGCCTCCATCTATGGGATCAAGGAGATGATGGCCTCATCCCCCAGACCTGTGTCCCTGTTCTCAACAAGACTCTGTCTGGATTCTCCTCTTGCCATTGCTGTTTTCTCAGAGTCCTGCTGGAAGAGTGGAATCACCATAGCTTTACTGATGTCTTCCTTGGTTTCCCAGGGTCTGAAAAGTACGTGCAAGTCTGCAGCCACAGGCCGACTGGAAAACAACTTTACATCCACGTAAATACTGTCATCTTGCCCCATAACCACGGTTCAACAGATCACATAACTGTGGGAAAGGAGGGAACCCCAATAAATGCTTACCAAGGAAAAACTGTGTCCTTTTACATTCTTTTACAGCCCATGTGGTTTTAGGTCCCAACATGGCTTTGGTCCTGCTCACTCTAGCGATATTAATGAAATTTGAGAAAGAGAGAAGAAAAGTGGGGTTTGAGGTTCAAGATCCTAAGTGGAATCAAGTGCATCTGATTACTCACTTCAGGAGGGGCGTGAGGAAAAAGGGCACTTACTGAGTGAACATCTAGGATCCAGTGGTGTGGTTTACTACGTAGACAAGCTACGGGAAGTGCCTTTACTGCTTAAATAACACATTACGAGTACCAACGTAGCGAGAAAAAATATTAAGAAGAGAAAATAACCCACCAATTTTTTTTTTTAATGGTGGAATAAGCGTTAAGTCAGGTCTTTGCTGAAGAAAGCTGTCATAGCTATATCATATTGCAAAAATAGACTTGAAGTCAACGGAGATTCCTTGAGGATAAAGATAGTCCCTCTGGGATAAAATGTTCAATTCATGTGGGAGGTATTATAAATTTAAGATGACCTATACTGGGTAGGGTAGCTTCAAACTATTTAAGTCAACACTTGACTGAATGACAATAAGGAGTAGCGAAGGTCACCACCAAATATAGACATTTGCAGCCACCTGTAAGCAAGTGGCCGAAACGTAACAAGGACTTAGAAATAAAACACCTACCAAGCTTGCTTGACGAAATGGAGTAATGCGATAATATGAACCCGGAAATTAGAGAATGTGTTTTATCCACCTGATGTATATTTATGCACATAGAACATGTACTCGGCGATCAAGCAAGATTCCAGAAGTATCAAATACATGTCACATTCTCTGACTACAGTACATTTAAGAATCAATGACAAACCATGTTGTCAAAACCAAATGTTTGGGATGACACAAATCACTCTAAAGAAATAATGGGCCAAAGGAGAAATCATTACAGGGAGTGAAAAATATTTATTGATGCGTGAGAATAAAATTTGTGGGGCATGCGTGAGTGCTACTGAGACAGGATTTTATGGCCCACGTGCTGATTAAAAAGACTAAAAAGAAGGAAGCCTTGATCAGGCATTTTACGGAAGACCAAGCACAAACGATCACAAAGAACAACAAGAAGCACGATTGGAGAGGTGCCACCTCGCTCAAGTCTCCTGGAAAATGCCTACTACAACCACAGTGACATACTATTTCACACCGTCGGAGCAGTGAGAATTAAAAAGGTCAGACCGCATCAAATGTTGGTGACTAGTGGGGACTCACACTCTGGTATTAGGAGGACAAATTGGTCTGACCATCTTGGAGAGCAATCTGGCAATACTAATTAATGCGCAGGATGCACACACTGCTGACAGCAGCAGTTCCATTGCTGGGTACACTACCTAGTGGCCTGAACACAAGGAGACGTTTGTGGGAACATTCTTAGCAGCCCTGTGGTCTGGGTGGGGCCTCTGGAAGATCTGCAGGGACCGAAGATACAGCTAATGGACCCTGAAGCACTGACCTGGAAGAGGGAGGGATAGCACTAGATGTAGTCTCTCGAAAATGGAAACAGGTGTTCAAACAAAGATTCCTACATGAACGTTCAGAGGTGCCCTATTCTCAATAGCCAAAAGGGGGAAACAACCCAAATGCCCATCAATGGACAAATAAACTAAACGTCGTCCATCCATACCATGGATTATTATTCAGCTGTGAAAAGGAAGGAAGCAAGTACCGATTCACGCTACCACGTAGATGTACCATGAGGAAAACATTACACTATGTGAAAGCCGCGAGACACAGAAGGCCATGCGTTGGGTTCCATGGGAGGGAGAGCTCCACATGGGGGAAACCTCTGTCGACAGAAAGCAGATAAGTGGTTGCCAAGAGCTATTTATTGGGAGCGTGTGTATGTGTGTGCTCGGGGGTGGGGGGACGACGAGCATGGGGAGTGAGTGCTTAACGGGTACAGGGGTTTCTTGGCGGGGTGGTGAAAATGCTTTGGAAGCAGACGGTTGTGATTGTTCCACGACATCACGAATGTACTTGACACCATGTCGTACCCGTCCCCCACCCCTCTTTCTTTATCTTGCCTGCGATGCTCGGGTCCTACAGAAGGCGAGCGCTGCCACAGAGGGAGGGCCCAGGGGCGAGAGCGTGCGGGTGCCTTGCACCTGCCCTGGCCGGCCGTTTGTAGGCCCAGGCCCGCTCCCTCGGGGTCAACTGGAGGGCAGTGACGTCACCAGCGTGCGCGGCCATGAGCCTGTTCCGGACCAATGAGGGGCCGGGTCGCGGTAGCTAGGTTACGGAGTACGGGCCAAGTACCGACATCTTGAGAGGCATCCAGTCGAGCCAGACCTCGCAGATTGATCGGTCGTCTCCAAGGCCCGGCATGCCGAGCAGGAGGACGAGCCGTCCACGGTCGTCCGGTCTCAATAGGTGCCGTGCCGCCGCTCTCGAGCCCACCGAGCCGAGCTGACATTCTCCGTGAGCCACCCGGAGCGCCTCCTGCGGGAGGGCCACTACGCCCAGTGCCCGAGTTCGTGTGCGCCGGTCTTTCTAGGTGCCATCGTCGAGTACGTGACGGCCAAGGTCTTGGAGCTGGCGAGCGACGAGGCCCGGAGGAGCAGCAGGAGATGCATCACCTTGGAGCTGTTGGACGTGGCCGTGCACAGCAACGCGCTGCTCAGTGGCTTCTTCGTGACTACAACCATCTCCCAGGTGGCCCCAGCCTAGCTGTGGACGCCTGGCACCCAGGGGGCCTCACCAGCCCACCGATCCTCCGTCTACTCCTGCTAGCCCGGCGCCAGCCCCTTCCGTCACAGCCAGCCGGGACAGCCCTGGCCTGTCTTGTGCCTTCAGCGCCTTGTGTCATTAAAGTGTTTGAAAGTACCCACAGGCTTGCTCTATAAATTTTGTGTCAGAGTGGGGTGTGAGACACCCAATGTTGGACGGACGGGCAGGGAGTGGCGAGGGTCAGGGAACAGGGAGGGCACAGGGGAGCAGACACTCGTGGTGACAATGGGGGTTGGTGTCCCCGTGTGGGAGGTGCTGTCTGGGGCGGGGGCACAGGAGGCTGCCACGTGGACCCTGAGCTAGTCACCGGAACGATGGTGTTCATTGGGGTGGAGCTCAAGGCCAAGACTGAGGTGTCCTGGTAGGATGAATGTCAAAAGGGGTTATGTTATGGAGGGGGACGGAGCCTCAGGTGGCATGGGAGCTCAAGTCAAGGGCTCAAGTGGGGCAGGGACGTTGACTGCCAGAGAGAGGAGTGATTGATGGGTGGGAACAATGCAGAAATCCCCAAAGGCGGAACTGGGGTCACAGGGGGTCAAGAGTTTAGTTTTGGCCTTGTTCAGAGGGAGAGGCTGGGAGACGCCCTTAGCTACCGGGATACGCAAGCTGTAGCCTAGCAACAGCGCGGTCAGGCCAGGCCCCGCCTCAGATGCCGCTCTCTGCGTATCACCAGGGCGACAGGACCGTGGCAGGTGTCCCGGGGCTGCGCCCAGGAGTGGCTGTCTATGTGGCCTTTTGCCAGCTGGCGGTAGCACGCTTCCAGCAGGCGCTCTTCCACCGGCCATGGAGGAGCTGGCCCTCACTCAGGCTGTCCGCCTCTTCCTGCGACAGGAGAGTGATGCTTGCCAGGGCCTGGTCATGGAGGTGTACCTTGATGTGATTTTTCTAAGAGTTTTTAAGTGTCAGCCCTTAGATCTGTCATCCATTTTGAATGAATTTTTATACATGGTGTGAGATAGAAGTCCAAGTTCACTCTTTTGCATGTGGATATCCAGTTGTCACAGCACCATTTGTGACAGGGATTATTCTTTTCCCCCACTGAATGGTCTTGGAACCTGTACTGAAAATCGACTATACATAGATATCAGGGTTAATTTCTGACTCTAAATCACGCATTTATTATGTTACTTTAATCTACGGACATGTCTACATCGAGGGTCACTTGTGGGCCAAACAAAGTGCTAGGGATTGGAGATATAAAGACGGATAGCCTTAGTAGATTCTCCTGTGGTTATTATCAACTGACTGTTCTCTTGTTCAGTGGCTGAGAAAGTTGAAAATGTGGCTTTGGCCCAGGAGAGCCCCATTGTCGTAGAGACGTCCAGCTGAGGGAGTGAATGACTCTGAACCACCCACGCTCACCTCCTCCATGACCCGGGCAAGGATGAGAACAGGCAGCGCTGAGCAACGCTTCCATACCACTGTTTGGTCATCATGGCCTACTTAGGGTCCGATGGCTATAAACAGTTGTGCGAGCTTGACTACAGCTCATCTGGCTTGGATCTCAGAGTTCCAGACCTTCAAAGGTAACTGGGCAAAATGTGCCTGCTTCTGGTAGAGGCCCCTATTATCTTGGAGGAGTGAGTGTACTCGGGATGAAAGGAATAAGGACCCTCGGGCCTAAAGCAGTGGGAGAGGCAAGGAATGTGAGCCCGCGGTCCCTGAGCCAATCAGAGAGGGCCGTGATGGGGTCTGGGAAGGTGAGGTCGGCTAGGACATCATGAAGCCCCTGTTCCTGGGGTGAGGTCCTAAGTAGAGGGAAGACATGGGGGAACGGGCCTGCAAGGCTAAAGCGGAGGTAGGGGCTGGGAAATGAGGCCCGGTGTAAGAACCCAAATGCCCCAAGGGATCACACCCTGATCACATAAGTCCTTCTCGGCCACACCCCATCATGGCGCTGGTTGCCCTTTCCTTCCGTATTCTCCTTCCTACCGGCGCGAATCGTACACCAATCAGCTCACCCCCCAAGCCCCATGCGGTATGCTAAGTAGGGACTGTATCTTAAGCCAATCAGCTTTCCCTAAAAACCCTATGTATATGTTTGTGTGCCGCCTAATAAACGAGCCCTCTCCGGTGGATCATCAACTGGTGTCGACTCGTCCTTTCACCCGGACACCTCGGCCAATGATAGGGGTGGGGGCGGGGGCGGGGGCGGGCGGGGCCTGCTCCGGGCCTTGTAAGTGCGGGTTTCTGCGCGGGAACGCACACCACGAAGGCAGTGAGCAGCTCTCTCCACCCCAGGGGCATCCTTCAGGCGTCTTCAAGCCCTCAGGTGAGGTGGTGCGGTCCCGCTGGGGCCAGAGGACGATGGGGACGGGAGCACGCAGGGACTCCGTGGCGGGGCTGTCGCGCCTTCGGGAGCCCTAGGGGCCCGGATTGGGGTTGGCTTTTCCCGTCAGCGCCGCGGGGCGAGACTCGTGCCTTTGTCTGCCCTCGGCGCGCCTCCTGTGCGAGATGCCGAGCCCTCCCGGGGGTCGGGCCCTGGAAGGCCCGAGGGGCGGACCCCCAAAGCGGCCGGCCGGTCCGCGGAAGAAGTGCAGGTCGGAGGCTTCGAGGACGAAGCGGAGTTGAGGGCTCGCCCGGAATGGGCCCTCTGGGCCTGGCCCCTCGCTCCCTCCCCTCCCGTGGCCCTTCGGCTGGGCGCCCGACCAGGATGACAGTTATTTTCCAATGAAAGCAAGATGCTCCTGTCAAAGTGGCCTGTGCGCCCGGCCCTGTTATTTGTTTGTCCCGGTTTCCCCAGCTTTGAGGTTGGCTTCTGAGCGCTTGGCACGGGAGGGTCATAGGGTAAGGTCAACTGAATGGAGGTTACGTGTTTGAAACTACTGGCCGCTTGGGGGCGTCTCTGTTCTACTCTGGTCGCTAGACGTGTCTCGCCCCACCAGGGTGGGAACAGACATGAGCAGGAGAGCTCCGCCTTCCGGTTTCTGGGGTCTCTTATTCTTTGTTCTGGACAAACCTAGAATGTTCAGAGGCCGCCGCAAGGCATTTCATCAGGTCCACAGCAAGACTCTTCTGAGCCTTGTCTCCTTGCCTCGCCCTTGACAGAGAAAACGTGGTGAAATAAGACTCTGTGTATTTAGCGTATCCCATTCTGCTGAAGTCGTGAGTCTGATCCTAATTAGCTGCCCCTTCTTACAGTGTTTACAAACCGCTGCCACAAGGGGCTAGTATAAGACGAGTAACCAGTTACGACCGGATTAAATCCTCTCCCCTCTCTTATTGCAGCACCTTAATCTACTGTTTGGGGGCATTTAAAATGGAAAGAAATTAGTACAACTTTGGCCACCCCTTTTTGTGTGCTGCTCCCCATCCTCCAAGAAAAATGCCGTCGCCACCCCACCCCACCCCCACCCCCCGGTAATTGAACAGACAGCGAAGATTCTTAGATAGTGCTGTCATCTATTAGAAAATCATTGACTGGTTGAACCAAGTTTTTATTATATTCTTCGACCCCTAATTGTTCCTGTGCTTCTCTTACCTCCATTGTACCTTTGCTGTGATTTTAAAAGAGTCGGACATGTTGGCTCCGGGTTTCTAGAGCGTCTTGGTTTCTAGTGTATCCTGATCTAAGGGCATTTTCTGCTTATCAGAATAGGGGTATTGAAGTGAATTTCAAAGTAATGAAAATAGAATTCTTCTAAGATGCGCTGGTGTTTTCCTGTGGAAGATCAGTAGGTAAAATATACATGACTATTACGTTTGAACATTTATGACTGTTACTACTTTGTCTGACGATAGTTCTGCCAGGGAAGTTTCTTAAAAGAAATTGTTTTCGGTCTTTCTTTTAGTCAAGATGAGTGATAAGCCAGACTTGTCGGAGGTGGAGAAGTTTGACAAGTCAAAACTGAAGAAAACTCATACCGAGGAAAAAAATACTCTTCCCTCAAAGGAAAGTAAGTCATGGAGGGTTTCTAGCTGAGACAGACAATGGTGAAAGTTGGTATCTTCAGTGAATAAACCTATCTTCTAGTAATTTTTACTATCGAGGAAGTAATTATTAGAGTACCATTTTATTTTATGCAGCCATGACAACTATCAAAGAGTTGTCTCCTTCTTTGGATTATATAAATGGTTCGCACATGATAGGCCCTAGTAGTAATGGGGAAGTAAAAACCACTTCCCTGTTGGAAAATTACTAAAACACACATTGAAACCAATCTTAAACATTGGACTTAGCACTAGAAAAACCTTACTTCTGTCTACTTTTAGTTATTTGGCATTTTTCTGCATCTAGAAATTTGAGTCCATTATCTCATGCCTAAAGAACCATGCCAGCTCTGCGGTCTGGGCCTTCTCCAATCTGGTGACAAGATAGGGATGCAGAACGAGTTTCGATCTTGGGTGCACTTGAGGCTCCCAGACTTAAGGGATCAGTTTTGCCCTCCAGAGTAACAGACAGCTGGAGAAACTCCAAGCATATTCACAACAGCTGAGGGGCATTTTCTGTCATGTGTGCGTTATTTGAGAGTTCCGAAATTAGTGAAAATTATCTCAAAGTGTATAACTTCCAAATGGTATCGTCAGAGATAAACGTGAGCAAAATGCTTCACTTCCTCCTCGGTCTCAAATAATCTATCGAAAAACTGTCAACAACACAAATCTGCCTCTCGAATGAAAGCAAAAACCAAAAAAACTGCAATTGAAGTAGATTCTAATGAATGTTCGAGTGGTAAACATGCACACACGTGCACACATGCACCCCGCTGTGAGCATTTGGGGTTAGTGCCTTAGCATTCTCAATTAAAAGCATGTATGGCAGCCTTCCATGACTTACCTAAAGCTGTTTTGTAAGAAACTGAATTAAATCTTAGGAAAATACTCTTAGTGATATATATTTTTTTTGTTTCGTTTTTTTTTTTCCCCTCAGCGATCCAGCAGGAGAAACAGTGTGCTCAGACATCGTAAAACGGGATCTCCTCCCAAGAGGAAATTTCAACATTGCCCGAGAGCCTTGGTTTTATGCTTGTTTTTTGCAAACCGTTGTGTTTGTAGCGATTTTAGGCATCTTCTGCTGTCCTCTCATTTCTATTCCCTGGCTAAAAGGTCAGGTGGAACCAAAGTTTCCTGAAGTGTGCTTTCAAACTTGCCGTTGGTGTGTAAATTCCAGATGGCAGATGTTGCGAATAATCTCACCAGTGTTGACCCTTGTGTGTGTAGCCCTTTCACCCCCAGCAGGATAAGCCAGGTTTAACCTTCTGCAATGGGTGCCTCCATTGCTTCATTATCTTCATGAAGTTGCATGCTTCTGCAACTTCTCACAGTTTGTTTTTATTTCCAATGTAGTAATGAAATAATAAATACAGTCATTATCTGGCGGCTCTCGACTTCATTTCTTCTAAGGAAGGAAAAGTACACAAGGGTACCCTTTTTCGCCAAACAAAACGGTTGAAGGAAAACCTCTTCAGCAGTGGACTAAGCCCCTTATCTCAGAGTGAAGAAAGACAAACACAGGGTCTGAAGTGACCCACTCAAGCTGAAAAAGAACTGAAATTCAAGCTGGGCTGTCTTGCCTTCTGGAAAGTGTTTTCCGACTGAATGGGAGGGGGCACCTAAGCTTGGGGTTGGATGGAAAGGGCGCGGGAGGCACTTGTTAACACGCACTGTACTGAGCACATCACATCTTCAGTTGAGCGTCAACTCAGATATCTGATGCCCACTGATGACCTGTAACACTGAACCTCTGATCTGGTTCTTCTACTGAACAGAATTTACTGTCTCCTGAAGCAAGCATTTTTGGTTTCATGGTGAGCATAAGTGCTGTGGACCGTATGGTGTTCCCCCACCCCCACCACACCAAATTCATATTTTGAAGGTCTACCCCTCAATGCGACTCTACCCGGAGATAGACTTTTTAGGAAGTCATTAAGGTTAAATGAGGCTACAAGGGCTGGGCCCCTCTGTGATCTATTACTATAGGTATCTTCCCACCATAAGGGATTATACCGTCCATACCTATTTGCAACCTCAACTATTATCTTACCTCCCTCTTTCTAGGGGCTCACATCCTTAAATACTCACTGGGGTTACAGAAAGTGGAAGGTGTTTTCTCTGCTCTAGCACAAATTTCCACAAGCAAAACAGTAGGTGGGTCAACTAAGGTAAAGTGTGGTTGAGGTGACACAATCTCAGAGCTTAGGGTAACCAGAAGATTTGAGCCCTGGAGGTCACCATGTTGGTCATCACTACCTTACCATCTGCCTGAAGCAATTGCCCAGTAGAGTCACTCAGTCCCTTACACTGACATGCTGCTTACACGCTTCCCTGCCTGCCTGTAACTTCTATGCCATAATCCTAGGAGAGCATGCTGGAGACCCATACAGCGTGGTTAATCCATCCTCCAGTATTTGAAGTCAGCTGTTGTTTTCCTGCCCCCATACGTCCAAGTCTTCTCCAGCTGACCTTTTCAGAGCATTTGGACCCAAGTTACACAGATGGGGACCCATAACGGTTGCACTTTAGATGGACGGACACAAGTTTAGCCATTATCAGGTCCCTGGATCCCGATTCTGTCATCCAGCCCATTTGCTCTCCTTTCAGTTTGCCATTTGCAGCTTGATAAAGATGCTGTACGTCCACGACAGACTCAGTAACGTGTGCATTAGCACACTAATCCAGCTCAAGATTAGGCCCATTTCAGATGCCTAAAGGAAAGCATGTCAGGTGAGCTGGGGATGGGACGAAAACTCCCAGTTTTTAGTTGCACCTGGTAACCGTCATTTTTTTTTTAAAGGATTGATTCCTCCCAGGGCAGTGTAAATGATAAACTGAGTGGGAGCAAGTGAGAGGTATGTGGTGGGAGGGGAAGTCACATAGTTTCTAAGTGAACGCTCCTACAGAAATAAGACGGGAAGAACGATTGCTCACTGGAAGTAGTTTTGCCCTGCATTTCTCAAGTAAATCACATGGGCCTAATCTTGTAGTGAGTGACTAGGTTCACTTGTCTTTCCAAGCAGAGGGAGGTTTTTTTCCCAAGCATCCGGGATTGAGGTTTCAGAGCCCTGAATCCATTTATTATTTGCAAAACCAACCATCCGAAGGTCTTCTTGTAGCAGTTACATTTACGGGAAAAAAGAAAAGCCTGGAGTTAAGTGGATTTTCTTATGCATGTCTACATCTTTTGAAAATACCTGGTCCATGCTTTGACACCTGTATCCTGTCAGTGTACATAGGCCGACATGTCCTTAATTGCAAAGAACAGAAAATGGCAAAAAGCTGGAAAGCCATAATATATATGCTGCAAGTTAATCCAAAGACAAAAATCAGCCAAATCGTATGTCACGACGACTTCATCTTTGCAAAGGGTCAAAAACCTCATTTAGTGTCATCACTTAAAATTCTCAAGAAACTGCACAGGCAAGTGAGTTTTAGGAATGCCCTAGAATGTAACCATCGCATATTCACACCTGAGAAAAATATCTTGCCCTTCGTCTCTCAAATGCATAGGAATATGTTTGAACCTTGCCTTGGGAAGTTTCAACCGGTATGATCTCGGGCAAGTGACAATCTATTGTGGTTCAGTTTCTTCATCCATAGAAATGGAGATGATTACGCTGTTTCCTTCAAGGGGATGTGGTGAAAAGTAGTTGAGGTACTCCCCGTCAAGTGCTTAGCACAATGCTGGCACAGTCGCCAAGCACGCCATGTCCGAGGTCACCAAGGCCAAGCTCAGGTTCCCCATGAGCACCTGAGCTGCCTCCCGCCCCCGAGCATCGCCCCCGAAGGCTGTTTTCAGAGCCACCCCAGTCGGCCCGTAAATCCTGGAGCCCTCCGAAGGTGTGCCCGTGGCAGTTTGAGGGCAGGGGTCAGGGGGCGTGCTGCCAATGTGTATTAGTCTTCCTTTTTTTATTTCTTTCTTCCTTATAGTTAAAGTGTACGACACGATGGCTCTGGCTCGTACACATATACATAGTGAAGAGATTACTACAGTCAAACAAATGACCATCTTCATCATCTTCTACCCTTGTATGCTAAGAGAATCTAAAATCTACTGTCTTGGTAAAGTTTCAGAATCAAACACAACATTATTAACAATAGTCGTCCTGCTGTACTTTGGATCTCCAGACGTATTCATTGGCCCAATTCCTGATTTGTACCCCTTGACCTCCTTGTTCCCATTTGCTCCTCTCCCTGCAGTGGGTAGTTTTCTGGCAGGTGGCAGGTGGCTTGCTGCTGGCTTCCCAGCATTCTTTACTGTGAACTACATTGTCAACACAAATATAACTGTCCTTCATTGTTTTTATTATACATAACGCTCGAGTTTGTATATCATATAATTGGATCGATTTCTGTAATTTATATGTGCACAAGTGTATGGAAGTCCTGTGATTGAATTAAATTACCACAGAATCTTTTGATTTTAAAACATTGCCACATAATCGATTCCCTTTTCCTCTGTAAGGAGTTTTCATTGAAAAGTAAATTTGAAAGCATTTAGAAAAAGTTTTTTTTTACACAAGAGCTCTAATATGTAGTCACCAGTTCTAAAATGTGCTCTCTTTTTCAGCATCTAAGAGTTTTGAATAGATTTATTTTACACTTTACACAGGTTGCATATTTTAAAATATCCCCTATCGGTTAGTTTTCACTATGAAAACCTGGGCTTTTCCACTTTTTGTTCCAGATTCATTGAGGGTTTTAAATAAGGACTGGATGTAGGGGATGGGCAGCCAGGTCCCTTGACGTCCAGGAGCGCTAGTCACCAGTTCGTAGTAACTAGCTGCTAGGAAGTAGTTGCTAGTTACTAGTAAAGTAGTGACTTCAGTTTCTAGAAAGCCTAGGAATAAGTACTGTTGTGGAACTCTTGGATTTAATTTTTTCTATGCTGTGTTTTGTTTCCTCACGTGTGTTTCTAATGGGCTAAGTAATAAAGTTAATGCGGAAAAAAAGGTTGACTGGAGTGTTATCGTCCTGTTAATACTCTATTCCGCATATAGATGCTTAGGATGTGTTATTTATTTTAAAGTTTTAATAATATATTTTATTTAACCCAACATAGCAAAATTATAATTTCTATATGTAATGAATATCAACAGTTTGTCAATTACGTAAGCGCTGACTCTTCCCTTCAGTTGGTTTTCTCTGCAAACCGCACCAGGAGGTGCCACATTTTCGTCCATCAACTACTGAAGAAAGTAGTCATGCGTTCTGTTCCCTTCTAGTCCTCAAACCCAGTCGTCCCTTGTCCCACAGACATTTCATCTGTGTCAGTCCCATTTTGTTCCCTGTCTACAATTCCCAACGTCATTTTGGTGCTTTGCTGATGTTTCTACTTGATTTCTGAATTTCCAAACGGAAACCACAAACACCCATAGCGCAGTCATCATTTCCTAATCGTGTTGATTTCTTAAAATCACTTTTCCTTAGAGGATATGTAGGAGATCAGTACTCACGGAAAACTTTAGAAAATTATTTTAGGTCACACAGAACAAAAAGCAACAGAAGAACAGAAAATTTACTCGGATTTTGAGGAAGCCACAAATAGCACGATAAATTAAGTGGTTACAGGTCTTTCGGGTCATCTGAGGCGGCTCTGAAAAGAGCCTTTGGGGGGCCGTGCCCGCGAGCAGGAGGCGGCTCATGTGCTCATGGTAAACCTGAGCACAGCCCTGGTGCCCTCGGTCACGGCATGCTTGCGGAGCTCCCCGGTCAGCAGCAGGTGCACGGCGGCCTGGATGTCCTGTGAGGTGAGGGTGCAGCGCTGGTTGTAACGGGCCAGGCGGCCGGCCTCTTCGGCGAGGCGCTCGAAGAGGTCGCTAATGCACGAGTCCATGACGTTCACGGCCTGCTGGGACAGGCTGAGGCCGTCGTGGACCAGCTTCAGAACCCTGGGGAAATAGGTGGCGAAACTGTCCTCGCCGTGGCGGCCGCGGCGGCAGCGGGTGTGACGGCGGCTGCGGCGGCGATGGCGCCTGGGCTTCTTCTGTTTCAGGGCCGTCGGAGCGCCCTTCTCAGGCGCCTGGGTGCTGACACCTTCCTCCGGAGATGGGGCAGAGGCAGGCTCCGCCATCCCTCAGGCAACCCCCAAGAGCTAGGAGGCACCGACGATGGCGCTGCTGCCAGGCGGGGAGCCCTTTTTATAGTCGCTGCCTTGCCTCACGTCATGCGTGACCTCGACTTCTGACTGGGTGTCAGGGCACACAGGGAGCGCGTGAGTGAGCCTAGCGGAGTGCGCTGGGACTGCACGGTCCTCCTGCTGGCGGTCCCTCCACCAATCACAGTGAGCGTCTGGAGCCCTGCAAGCTGCCTGTCTGGTCCCATACAGAAATTCACAGCAAGAGAACCCACACAGGAAGGCTGTGGCACGGCCAGCAGAGGGCTCCTGGACGTGGAGATGTGTCGGTCCACCTCCCGCCTCCGGTTCTGATCGAAACCCTCAATGAATCAGGATAACGGAGTAAAAAACTACCGTTTGTAAAGAGTGAAATCAAACACAACTGGGGTATTTAGACCTACATAAGAAAATTCAGCATTTACCAGGTTTGTAGTCACACTCCTAATGATACCTAGATCCGAAAAAGTACCCTACATTCTAGCATTGCTGAATACATAGAACAGCCCTTGATTGAAAGAGAAAAAAGGTATTGGTCTAATTTTGCAGTAAGTCACCCAAAAGGTAAGAGACAGTCAAGAAATAGTTTAAAATCACGTGCTTTTCAAAAATCGGACAGTTCGAGAAAATTTATTCCTTAAATGTATTTGTGGAAAAATGAACCCCAAATACGGAACCAGTACAGAATGAAGAAGAATTAGAGAAATGGAGGTCATCAAGGAACTTGTCACCATTACAAAGAAAGAAAGAAAGAAAGAGAGAGAGAGAGAGAGAGAGAGAGACAGAGAGAGAGAGAAAGAAAGAAAGAAAGAAAGAAAGAAAGAAAGAAAGAAAGAAAGAAAGAAAGAAAGAAAGAAAGAAAGAAAGAAAGAAAGAAAGAAAGAAAGAAAGAGAAAGAAAGACAATAAACAACCATACAGCACAATTCACAGTAAATGAGCCCTCAGGCAAAGAATCACACCCATTCCATCAGGAGCTGCTTCCACCTCAACTCCAAGGCTGAAGAGTCCAGGAAAATTTTGATTGGCTCTCTTGGGAAACCCGGTTCCATGGTGAGCCGGTGGCTATGACTCCGTGGCTACAGGTTCCTCATTGCCTGACTGAGAACAGACTGGGGCTTGAGCTGCTCTGATTGGACCTTCCATCATCCCTATTATGCATAAATGCAAGTCATGAAGGTTTGTGCTTTCTAAACCCAAAGATTATAGACTGGAGAGGAACATAACTGGATAAAACTGAACGAGTTAAAATAGTAACTTCAGTTTCTAGAAAGCCTAGGGATAGGTATTGCTTCTTGAAATTTTCTCCTTAGTTATTTCTGTGATCGGTTGGGTCCTCCTTTGTGTTTCTGTATGTACTCCATAATACTGAGAATGCCGAAAAACGTTTGATGCAGGATGTTTGTCCTGCTCCTACTATGTTCCCCATATGGATGCTTACAGTTCGTTATTTATTCTCCATGAGTTTGAGGATTCCAGCACCGGCCAGAAATTAAAAAAAAACAAATGTATATATAAATATATATATATATATATATGTATATGTATATATTTGTATGTACACACATATATATTCATTTTTACATGTATACAGACACATATGTATATGTGTATGTGTATATGTGTGTTTGTGTGTGTGTGTATATATACTATGTGTGTGTGTGTGTGTGTGTGTGTGTGTGTGACTGTGGATATATATTTGAGGACTGAAACACAGGAGAGAAATAACTGAGTCAAAAATGTCAAGAAACAATATCTAATCCACCTTCTTTAGAAACTGAAGTTACTAGTTTAATTCATTCAGATTTTACCAATTCTGTTCATTGCCAGGCAATACAATGTGTGTGGAAATATATATACATTTTTTTTTTTTAGAAAGGTAAAACCTCATGTTTTGCGTCTATGTGCAATGGGGATGATGGGAGGGACCTGTTGGATGAGGTGTCCCAGGCTGAACCAATTAGAAGCCTCCTGAAATGTTTGGACTTGCAGTTGAGGGGAATTGTGTCATTAAATAGGTCTGAGTACTTGACTGCTGTTTGTTGTTTTGTTTGAATGGTTTTATGCTTTTAATCATGTTGATTTACAGATATTATATTAGTTTCTAAAGCTGTCGTAAATAAATTCGAGAGTCTCGGTGACTTAAAAAATATATATTTATCATCTCACAGTTCTGGATGCCAAATAGCCCCTCTTCATAAGCACACCAGTCATATTGGGTTAGGACCGACCCTCACGACTTCACTTTAAACACAGTTACCTCTATAGAGACTATCTCCAAAATAGGGTCACCTCCTGAAGTACTGGGGGGTCACAAGGTCAACACAAGAATTTTGAGAGGGTACAATTCAATAAGGAATACTAAGCTTTCTGCCCCCCCAAAAAATTAATGTACTTCCATGAAAAATACATTCACACCTTCCCTACAGCCCCCAAATCTTAACCCATTGCAGTTCAACTTTAAGTCCAAAATCTCATCTACAAATCTTATATATCTGCTACGGGTGAGACTCCAGTTGTGACTGATGCTGAGGCAGAATTTATCCTTATCCCTGAACCTGCGAAAACAGACAGCAAATTACCAGTTTCCAAAAACAGTAGCGGGACAGGCATAGAATAGACATTACCATTCCAAATGTGAGAAATCAGAAGAAAACTAGAGTTTATGGGCCCTAAGCAGGTTTGCACCATAGTAGGGCTAATTCCATTAGATTTAAGGGATTGAAAACAGTCCTCTTTAATCATTGCTCTGCCCTCTGGACCCTCTGGGATAGCAGCATGAAACTCTCAGCCCTGGGCAGTGGGGACCTCTTCCCCAGCCTGGTTTGTTACAGAAGAGGTGGCACTAGCCATCTAGAATGGAGAAAGTGGCCTCCATCTATGGGATCAAGGAGATCATGGCCTCATCCCCCAGACCTGTGTCCCTGTTCTCAACAAGACTCTGTCTGGATTCTCCTCTTGCCATTGCTGTTTTCTCAGAGTCCTGCTGGAAGAGTGGAATCACCATAGCTTTACTGATGTCTTCCTTGGTTTCCCAGGGTCTGAAAAGTACGTGCAAGTCTGCAGCCACAGGCCGACTGGAAAACAACTTTACATCCACGTAAATACTGTCATCTTGCCCCATAACCACGGTTCAACAGATCACATAACTGTGGGAAAGGAGGGAACCCCGATAAATGCTTACCAAGGAAAAACTGTGTCCTTTTACATTCTTTTACAGCCCATGTGGTTTTAGGTCCCAACATGGCTTTGGTCCTGCTCACTCTAGCGATATTAATGAAATTTGAGAAAGAGAGAAGAAAAGTGGGGTTTGAGGTACAAGATCCTAAGTGGAATCAAGTGCATCTGATTACTCACTTCAGGAGGGACGTGAGGAAAACGGGCACTTACTGAGTGAACATCTAGGATCCAGTGGTGTGGTTTACTACGTAGACAAGCTACGGGAAGTGCCTTTACTGCTTAAATAACACATTACGAGTACCAACGTAGCTAGAAAAAATATTAAGAAGAGAAAATAACCCACCAATTTTTTTTTTAATGGTGGAATAAGCGTTAAGTCAGGTCTTTGATGAAGAAAGCTGTCATAGCTATATCATATTGCAAAAATAGACTTGAAGTCAACGGAGATTTCTTGAGGATAAAGATAGTCCCCCTGGGATAAAATGTTCAATTCATGTGGGAGGTATTATAAATTTAAGATGACCTATACTGGGTAGGGTAGCTTCAAACTATTTAAGTCAACACTTGACTGAATGACAATAAGGAGTAGCGAAGGTCACCACCAAATATAGACATTTGCAGCCACCTGTAAGCAAGTGGCCGAAACGTAACAAGGACTTAGAAATAAAGCACCTACCAAGCTTGCTTGACGAAATGGAGTAATGCGATAATATGAACCCGGAAATTAGAGAATGTGTTTTATCCACCTGATGTATATTTATGCACATAGAACATGTACTCGGCCATCAAGCAAGATTCCAGAAGTATCAAATACATATCACATTCTCTGACTACAGTACATTTAAGAATCAATGACAAACCATGTTGTCAAAACCAAATGTTTGGGATGACACAAATCACTCTAAAGAAATAATGGGCCAAAGGACAAATCATTACAGGGACTGAAAAATATTTATTGATGCGTGAGAATAAAATTTGTGGGGCATGCGTGAGTGCTACTGAGAGAGGATTTTATGGCCCACGTGCTGATTAAAAAGATTAAAAAGAAGGAAGCCTTGATCAGGCATTTTACGGAAGACCAAGCACAAACGATCACAAAGAACAACAAGAAGCACGATTGAAGAGGTGCCACCTCGCTCAAGTCTCCTGGAAAATGCCTACTACAACCACAGTGACATACTATTTCACACCGTCGGACCAGTGAGAATTAAAAAGGTCAGACCGCATCAAATGTTGGTGACTAGTGGGGACTCACACTCTGGTATTAGGAGGACAAATTGGTCTGACCATCTTGGAGAGCAATCTGGCAATACTAATTAATGCGCAGGATGCACACACTGCTGACAGCAGCAGTTCCATTGCTGGGTACACTACCTAGTGGCCTGAACACAAGGAGACGTGTGTGGGGACATTCTTAGCAGCCCTGTGGTCTGGGTGGGGCCTCTGGAAGATCTGCAGGGACCGAAGAGACAGCTAATGGACCCTGAAGCACTGACCTGGAAGAGGGAGGGATAGCACTAGATGTAGTCTCTCGAAAATGGAAACAGGTGTTCAAACAAAGGTAACTACATGAACGTTCAGAGGTGCCCTATTCTCAATAGCCAAAAGGGGGAAACAACCCAAATGCCCATCAATGGACAAATAGATAAACTAAATGTCGTCCATCCATACCATGGATTATTATTCAGCTGTGAAAAGGAAGGAAGCAAGTACCGATTCACGCTACCACGTAGATGTACCATGAGGAAAACATTACACTATGTGAAAGCCGCCAGACACAGAAGGCCATGCGTTGGGTTCCATGGGAGGGAGAGCTCCACATGGGGGAAACCTCTGTCGACAGAAAGCAGATAAGTGGTTGCCAAGAGCTATTTATTGGGAGCGTGTGTATGTGTGTGCTCGGGGGTGGGGGGACGACGAGCATGGGGAGTGAGTGCTTAACGGGTACAGGGGTTTCTTGGCGGGGTGGTGAAAATGCTTTGGAAGCAGACGGTTGTGATTGTTCCACGACATCACGAATGTACTTGACACCATGTCGTACCCGTCCCCCACCCCTCTTTCTTTATCTTGCCTGCGATGCTCGGGTCCTACAGAAGGCGAGCGCTGCCACAGAGGGAGGGCCCAGGGGCGAGAGCGTGCGGGTGCCTTGCACCTGCCCTGGCCGGCCGTTTGTAGGCCCAGGCCCGCTCCCTCGGGGTCAACTGGAGGGCAGTGACGTCACCAGCGTGCGCGGCCACGAGCCTGTTCCGGACCAATGAGGGGCCGGGTTGCGGTAGCTAGGTTACGGAGTACGGGCCAAGTACCGACATCTTGAGAGGCATCCAGTCGAGCCAGACCTCGCAGATTGATCGGTCGTCTCCAAGGCCCGGCATGCCGAGCAGGAGGACGAGCCGTCCACGGTCGTCCGGTCTCAATAGGTGCCGTGCCGCCGCTCTCGCGCCCACCGAGCCGAGCTGACATTCTCCGTGAGCCACCCGGAGCGCCTCCTGCGGGAGGGCCACTACGCCCAGTGCCCGAGTTCGTGTGCGCCGGTCTTTCTAGGTGCCATCGTCGAGTACGTGACGGCCAAGGTCTTGGAGCTGGCGAGCGACGAGGCCCGGAGGAGCAGCAGGAGATGCATCACCTTGGAGCTGTTGGACGTGGCCGTGCACAGCAACGCGCTGCTCAGTGGCTTCTTCGTGACTACAACCATCTCCCAGGTGGCCCCAGCCTAGCTGTGGACGCCTGGCACCCAGGGGGCCTCACCAGCCCACCGATCCTCCGTCTACTCCTGCTAGCCCGGCGCCAGCCCCTTCCGTCACAGCCAGCCGGGACAGCCCTGGCCTGTCTTGTGCCTTCGGCGCCTTGTGTCATTAAAGTGTTTGAAAGTACCCACAGGCTTGCTCTATAAATTTTGTGTCAGAGTGGGGTGTGAGACACCCAATGTTGGACGGACGGGCAGGGAGTGGCGAGGGTCAGGGAACAGGGAGGGCACAGGGGAGCAGACTCTCGTGGTGACAATGGGGGTTGGTGTCCCCGTGTGGGAGGTGCTGTCTGGGGCGGGGGCACAGGAGGCTGCCACGTGGACCCTGAGCTAGTCACCGGAACGATGGTGTTCATTGGGGTGGAGCTCAAGGCCAAGACTGAGGTTTCCTGGTAGGATGAATGTCAAAAGGGGTTATGTTATGGAGGGGGACGGAGCCTCAGGTGGCATGGGGGCTCAAGTGGGGCAGGGACATTGACTGCCAGAGAGAGGAGTGATTGATGGGTGGGAACAATGCAGAAATCCCCAAAGGCGGAACTGGGGTCACAGGGGGTCAAGAGTTTAGTTTTGGCCTTGTTCAGAGGGAGAGGCTGGGAGACGCCCTTAGCTACCGGGATACGCAAGCTGTAGCCTAGCAACAGCGTGGTCAGGCCAGGCCCCGCCTCAGATGCCGCTCTCTGCGTATCACCAGGGCGACAGGACCGTGGCAGGTGTCCCGGGGCTGCGCCCAGGAGTGGCTGTCTATGTGGCCTGTTGCCAGCTGGCGGTAGCACGCTTCCAGCAGGTGCTCTTCCACCGGCCATGGAGGAGCTGGCCCTCACTCAGGCTGTCCGCCTCTTCCTGCGACAGGAGAGTGATGCTTGCCAGGGCCTGGTCATGGAGGTGTACCTTGATGTGATTTTTCTAAGAGTTTTTAAGTGTCAGCCCTTAGATCTGTCATCCATTTTGAATGAATTTTTATACATGGTGTGAGATAGAAGTCCAAGTTCACTCTTTTGCATGTGGATATCCAGTTGTCACAGCACCATTTGTGACAGGGATTATTCTTTTCCCCCACTGAATGGTCTTGGAACCTGTACTGAAAATCGACTATACACAGATATCAGGGTTAATTTCTGACTCTAAATCACGCATTTATTATGTTACTTTAATCTACGGACATGTCTACATCGAGGGTCACTTGTGGGCCAAACAAAGTGCTAGGGATTGGAGATATAAAGACGGATAGCCTTAGTAGATTCTCCTGTGGTTATTATCAACTGACTGTTCTCTTGTTCAGTGGCTGAGAAAGTTGAAAATGTGGCTTTGGCCCAGGAGAGCCTCATTGTCGTAGAGACGTCCAGCTGTGGGAGTGAATGACTCTGAACCACCCACGCTCACCTCCTCCATGACCCGGGCAAGGATTAGAACAGACAGCGCTGAGCAACGCTTCCATACCACTGTTTGGTCATCATGGCCTACTTAGGGTCCGATGGCTATAAACAGTTGTGTGAGCTTGACTACAGCTCATCTGGCTTGGATCTCAGAGTTCCAGACCTTCAAAGGTAACTGGGCAAAATGTGCCTGCTTCTGGTAGAGGCCCCTATTATCTTGGAGGAGTGAGTGTACTCGGGATGAAAGGAATAAGGACCCTCGGGCCTAAAGCAGTGGGAGAGGCAAGGAATGTGAGCCCGCGGTCCCTGAGCCAATCAGAGAGGGCCGTGATGGGGTCTGGGAAGGTGAGGTCGGCTAGGACATCATGAAGCCCCTGTTCCTGGGGTGAGGTCCTAAGTAGAGGGAAGACATGGGGGAACGGGCCTGCAAGGCTAAAGCGGAGGTAGGGGCTGGGAAATGAGGCCCGGTGTAAGAACCCAAATGCCCCAAGGGATCACACCCTGATCACATAAGTCCTTCTCGGCCACACCCCATCATGGCGCTGGTTGCCCTTTCCTTCCGTATTCTCCTTCCTACCGGCGCGAATCGTACACCAATCAGCTCACCCCCCAAGCCCCATGCGGTATGCTAAGTAGGGACTGTGTCTTAAGCCAATCAGCTTTCCCTAAAAACCCTATGTATATGTTTGTGTGCCGCCTAATAAACGAGCCCTCTCCGGTGGGTCATCAACTGGTGTCGACTCGTCCTTTCATCCGGACACCTCGGCCAATGATAGGGGTGGGGGCGGGGGCGGGCGGGGCCTGCTCCGGGCCTTGTAAGTGCGGGTTTCTGCGCGGAACGCACACCACGAAGGCAGTGAGCAGCTCTCTCCACCCCAGGGGCATCCTTCAGGCGTCTTCAAGCCCTCAGGTGAGGTGGTGCGGTCCCGCTGGGGCCAGAGGACGATGGGGACGGGAGCACGCAGGGACTCCGTGGCGGGGCTGTCGCGCCTTCGGGAGCCCTAGGGGCCCGGATTGGGAGTTGGCTTTTCCCGTCAGCGCCGCGGGGCGAGACTCGTGCCTTTGTCTGCCCTCGGCGCGCCTCCTGTGCGAGATGCCGAGCCCTCCCGTGGGTCGGGCCCTGGAAGGCCCAAGGGGCGGACCCCCAAAGCGGCCGGCCGGTCCGCGGAAGAAGTGCAGGTCGGAGGCTTCGAGGACGAAGCGGAGTTGAGGGCTCGCCCGGAATGGGCCCTCTGGGCCTGGCCCCTCGCTCCCTCCCCTCCCGTGGCCCTTCGGCCGGGCGCCCGACCAGGATGACAGTTATTTTCCAATGAAAGCAAGATGCTCCTGTCAAAGTGGCCTGTGCGCCCGGCCCTGTTATTTGTTTGTCCCGGTTTCCCCAGCTTTGAGGTTGGCTTCTGAGCGCTTGGCACGGGAGGGTCATAGGGTAAGGTCAACTGAATGGAGGGGACGTGTTTGAAACTACTGGCCGCTTGGGGGCGTGTCTGTTCTACTCTGGTCGCTAGACGTGTCTCGCCCCACCAGGGTGGGAACAGACATGAGCAGGAGAGCTCCGCCTTCCGGTTTCTGGGGTCTCTTATTCTTTGTTCTGGACGAACCTAGAATGTTCAGAGGCCGCCGCAAGGCATTTCATCAGGTCCACAGCAAGACTCTTCTGAGCCTTGTCTCCTTGCCTCGCCCTTGACAGAGAAAACGTGGTGAAATAAGACTCTGTGTATTTAGCGTATCCCATTCTGCTGAAGTCGTGAGTCTGATCCTAATTAGCTGCCCCTTCTTACAGTGTTTACAAACCGCTGCCACAAGGGGCTAGTATAAGACGAGTAACCAGTTACGACCGGATTAAATCCTCTCCCCTCTCTTATTGCAGCACCTTAATCTACTGTTTGGGGGCATTTAAAATGGAAAGAAATTAGTACAACTTTGGCCACCCCTTTTTGTGTGCTGCTCCCCATCCTCCAAGAAAAATGCCGTCGCCACCCCACACCCCCCCCCACCCCCCGGTAATTGAACAGACAGCGAAGATTCTTAGATAGTGCTGTCATCTATTAGAAAATCATTGACTGGTTGAACCAAGTTTTTATTATATTCTTCGACCCCTAATTGTTCCTGTGCTTCTCTTACCTCCATTGTACCTTTGCTGTGATTTTAAAAGAGTCGGACATGTTGGCTCCGGGTTTCTAGAGCGTCTTGGTTTCTAGTGTATCCTGATCTAAGGGCATTTTCTGCTTATCAGAATAGGGGTATTGAAGTGAATTTCAAAGTAATGAAAATAGAATTCTTCTAAGATGCGCTGGTGTTTTCCTGTGGAAGATCAGTAGGTAAAATATACATGACTATTACGTTTGAACATTTATGACTGTTACTACTTTGTCTGACGATAGTTCTGCCAGGGAAGTTTCTTAAAAGAAATTGTTTTCGGTCTTTCTTTTAGTCAAGATGAGTGATAAGCCAGACTTGTCGGAGGTGGAGAAGTTTGACAAGTCAAAACTGAAGAAAACTCATACCGAGGAAAAAAATACTCTTCCCTCAAAGGAAAGTAAGTCATGGAGGGTTTCTAGCTGAGACAGACAATGGTGAAAGTTGGTATCTTCAGTGAATAAACCTATCTTCTAGTAATTTTTACTATCGAGGAAGTAATTATTAGAGTACCATTTTATTTTATGCAGCCATGACAACTATCAAAGAGTTGTCTCCTTCTTTGGATTATATAAATGGTTCGCACATGATAGGCCCTAGTAGTAATGGGGAAGTAAAAACCACTTCCCTGTTGGAAAATTACTAAAACACACATTGAAACCAATCTTAAACATTGGACTTAGCACTAGAAAAACCTTACTTCTGTCTACTTTTAGTTATTTGGCATTTTTCTGCATCTAGAAATTTGAGTCCATTATCTCATGCCTAAAGAACCATGCCAGCTCTGCGGTCTGGGCCTTCTCCAATCTGATGACAAGATAGGGATGCAGAACGAGTTTCGATCTTGGGTGCACTTGAGGCTGCCAGACTTAAGGGATCAGTTTTGCCCTCCAGAGTAACAGACAGCTGGAGAAACTCCAAGCATATTCACAACAGCTGAGGGGCATTTTCTGTCATGTGTGCGTTATTTGAGAGTTCCGAAATTAGTGAAAATTATCTCAAAGTGTATAACTTCCAAATGGTATCGTCAGAGATAAACGTGAGCAAAATGCTTCACTTCCTCCTCGGTCTCAAATAATCTATCGAAAAACTGTCAACAACACAAATCTGCCTCTCGAATGAAAGCAAAAACCAAAAAAACTGCAATTGAAGTAGATTCTAATGAATGTTCGAGTGGTAAACATGCACACACGTGCACACATGCACCCCGCTGTGAGCATTTGTGGTTAGTGCCTTAGCATTCTCAATTAAAAGCATGTATGGCAGCCTTCCATGACTTACCTAAAGCTGTTCTGTAAGAAACTGAATTAAATCTTAGGAAAATACTCTTAGTGATATATATATATTTTGTTTTGTTTTTTTTTTTCCCCTCAGTGATCCAGCAGGAGAAACAGTGTGCTCAGACATCGTAAAACGGGATCTCCTCCCAAGAGGAAATTTCAACATTGCCCGAGAGCCTTGGTTTTATGCTTGTTTTTTGCAAACCGTTGTGTTTGTAGCGATTTTAGGCATCTTCTGCTGTCCTCTCATTTCTATTCCCTGGCTAAAAGGTCAGGTGGAACCAAAGTTTCCTGAAGTGTGCTTTCAAACTTGCCGTTGGTGTGTAAATTCCAGATGGCAGATGTTGCGAATAATCTCACCAGTGTTGACCCTTGTGTGTGTAGCCCTTTCACCCCCAGCAGGATAAGCCAGGTTTAACCTTCTGCAATGGGTGCCTCCATTGCTTCATTATCTTCATGAAGTTGCATGCTTCTGCAACTTCTCACAGTTTGTTTTTATTTCCAATGTAGTAATGAAATAATAAATACAGTCATTATCTGGCGGCTCTCGACTTCATTTCTTCTAAGGAAGGAAAAGTACACAAGGGTACCCTTTTTCGCCAAACAAAACGGTTGAAGGAAAACCTCTTCAGCAGTGGACTAAGCCCCTTATCTCAGAGTGAAGAAAGACAAACACAGGGTCTGAAGTGACCCACTCAAGCTGAAAAAGAACTGAAATTCAAGCTGGGCTGTCTTGCCTTCTGGAAAGTGTTTTCCGACTGAATGGGAGGGGGCACCTAAGCTTGGGGTTGGATGGAAAGGGCGCGGGAGGCACTTGTTAACACGCACTGTACTGAGCACATCACATCTTCAGTTGAGCGTCAACTCAGATATCTGATGCCCACTGATGACCTGTAACACTGAACCTCTGATCTGGTTCTTCTACTGAACAGAATTTACTGTCTCCTGAAGCAAGCATTTTTGGTTTCATGGTGAGCATAAGTGCTGTGGACCGTATGGTGTTCCCCCACCCCCACCACACCAAATTCATATTTTGAAGGTCTACCCCTCAATGCGACTCTACCCGGAGATAGACTTTTTAGGAAGTCATTAAGGTTAAATGAGGCTACAAGGGCTGGGCCCCTCTGTGATCTATTACTATAGGTATCTTCCCACCATAAGGGATTATACCGTCCATACCTATTTGCAACCTCAACTATTATCTTACCTCCCTCTTTCTAGGGGCTCACATCCTTAAATACTCACTGGGGTTACAGAAAGTGGAAGGTGTTTTCTCTGCTCTAGCACAAATTTCCACAAGCAAAACAGTAGGTGGGTCAACTAAGGTAAAGTGTGGTTGAGGTGACACAATCTCAGAGCTTAGGGTAACCAGAAGATTTGAGCCCTGGAGGTCACCATGTTGGTCATCACTACCTTACCATCTGCCTGAAGCAATTGCCCAGTAGAGTCACTCAGTCCCTTACACTGACATGCTGCTTACACGCTTCCCTGCCTGCCTGTAACTTCTATGCTATAATCCTAGGAGAGCATGCTGGAGACCCATACAGCGTGGTTAATCCATCCTCCAGTATTTGAAGTCAGCTGTTGTTTTCCTGCCCCCATACGTCCAAGTCTTCTCCAGCTGACCTTTTCAGAGCATTTGGACCCAAGTTACACAGATGGGGACCCATAACGGTTGCACTTTAGATGGACGGACACAAGTTTAGCCATTATCAGGTCCCTGGATCCCGATTCTGTCATCCAGCCCATTTGCTCTCCTTTCAGTTTGCCATTTGCAGCTTGATAAAGATGCTGTACGTCCACGACAGACTCAGTAACGTGTGCATTAGCACACTAATCCAGCTCAAGATTAGGCCCATTTCAGATGCCTAAAGGAAAGCATGTCAGGTGAGCTGGGGATGGGACGAAAACTCCCAGTTTTTAGTTGCACCTGGTAACCGTCATTTTTTTTTTAAAGGATTGATTCCTCCCAGGGCAGTGTAAATGATAAACTGAGTGGGAGCAAGTGAGAGGTATGTGGTGGGAGGGGAAGTCACATAGTTTCTAAGTGAACGCTCCTACAGAAATAAGACGGGAAGAACGATTGCTCACTGGAAGTAGTTTTGCCCTGCATTTCTCAAGTAAATCACATGGGCCTAATCTTGTAGTGAGTGACTAGGTTCACTTGTCTTTCCAAGCAGAGGGAGGTTTTTTTCCCAAGCATCCGGGATTGAGGTTTCAGAGCCCTGAATCCATTTATTATTTGCAAAACCAACCATCCGAAGGTCTTCTTGTAGCAGTTACATTTACGGGAAAAAAGAAAAGCCTGGAGTTAAGTGGATTTTCTTATGCATGTCTACATCTTTTGAAAATACCTGGTCCATGCTTTGACACCTGTATCCTGTCAGTGTACATAGGCCGACATGTCCTTAATTGCAAAGAACAGAAAATGGCAAAAAGCTGGAAAGCCATAATATATATGCTGCAAGTTAATCCAAAGACAAAAATCAGCCAAATCGTATGTCACGACGACTTCATCTTTGCAAAGGGTCAAAAACCTCATTTAGTGTCATCACTTAAAATTCTCAAGAAACTGCACAGGCAAGTGAGTTTTAGGAATGCCCTAGAATGTAACCATCGCATATTCACACCTGAGAAAAATATCTTGCCCTTCGTCTCTCAAATGCATAGGAATATGTTTGAACCTTGCCTTGGGAAGTTTCAACCGGTATGATCTCGGGCAAGTGACAATCTATTGTGGTTCAGTTTCTTCATCCATAGAAATGGAGATGATAACACTGTTTCCTTCAAGGGGATGTGGTGAAAAGTAGTTGAGGTACTCCCCGTCAAGTGCTTAGCACAATGCTGGCACAGTCGCCAAGCACGCCATGTCCGAGGTCACCAAGGCCAAGCTCAGGTTCCCCATGAGCACCTGAGCTGCCTCCCGCCCCCGAGCATCGCCCCCGAAGGCTGTTTTCAGAGCCACCCCAGTCGGCCCGTAAATCCTGGAGCCCTCCGAAGGTGTGCCCGTGGCAGTTTGAGGGCAGGGGTCAGGGGGCGTGCTGCCAATGTGTATTAGTCTTCCTTTTTTTATTTCTTTCTTCCTTATAGTTAAAGTGTACGACACGATGGCTCTGGCTCGTACGCATATACATAGTGAAGAGATTACTACAGTCAAACAAATGACCATCTTCATCACCTTCTACCCTTGTATGCTAAGAGAATCTAAAATCTACTGTCTTGGTAAAGTTTCAGAATCAAACACAACATTATTAACAATAGTCGTCCTGCTGTACTTTGGATCTCCAGACGTATTCATTGGCCCAATTCCTGATTTGTACCCCTTGACCTCCTTGTTCCCATTTGCTCCTCTCCCTGCAGTGGGTAGTTTTCTGTCAGGTGGCAGGTGGCTTGCTGCTGGCTTCTCAGCATTCTTTACTGTGAACTACATTGTCAACACTAATATAACTGTCCTTCATTGTTTTTATTATACATAACGCTCGAGTTTGTATATCATATAATTGGATCGATTTCTGTAATTTATATGTGCACAAGTGTATGGAAGTCCTGTGATTGAATTAAATTACCACAGAATCTTTTGATTTTAAAACATTGCCACATAATCGATTCCCTTTTCCTCTGTTAGGAGTTTTCATTGAAAAGTAAATTTGAAAGCATTTAGAAAAAGTTTTTTTTTTTACAGAGGAGCTCTAATATGTAGTCACCAGTTCTAAAATGTGCTCTCCTTTTCAGCATCTAAGAGTTTTGAATAGATTTATTTTACACTTTACACAGGTTGCATATTTAAAAATATCCCCTATCGGTTAGTTTTCACTATGAAAACCTGGGCTTTTCCACTTTTTGTTCCAGATTCATTGAGGGTTTTAAATAAGGACTGGATGTAGGGGATGGGCAGCCAGGTCCCTTGACGTCCAGGAGCGCTAGTCACCAGTTCGTAGTAATTAGCTGCTAGGAACTAGTTGCTAGTTACTAGTAAAGTAGTGACTTCAGTTTCTAGAAAGCCTAGGAATAAGTACTGTTGTGGAACTCTTGGATTTAATTTTTTCTATGCTGTGTTTTGTTTCCTCACGTGTGTTTCTAATGGGCTAAGTAATAAAGTTAATGCGGAAAAAAAGGTTGACTGGAGTGTTATCGTCCTGTTAATACTCTATTCCGCATATAGATGCTTAGGATGTGTTATTTATTTTAAAGTTTTAATAATATATTTTATTTAATCCAACATAGCAAAATTATAATTTCTATATGTAATGAATATCAACAGTTTGTCAATTACGTAAGCGCTGACTCTTCCCTTCAGTTGGTTTTCTCTGCAAACCGCACCAGGAGGTGCCACATTTTCGTCCATCAACTACTGAAGAAAGTAGTCATGCGTTCTGTTCCCTTCTAGTCCTCAAACCCAGTCGTCCCTTGTCCCACAGACATTTCATCTGTGTCAGTCCCATTTTGTTCCCTGTCTACAATTCCCAACGTCATTTTGGTGCTTTGCTGATGTTTCTACTTGATTTCTGAATTTCCAAACGGAAACCACAAACACCCATAGCGCAGTCATCATTTCCTAATCGTGTTGATTTCTTAAAATCACTTTTCCTTAGAGGATATGTAGGAGATCAGTACTCACGGAAAACTCTAGAAAATTATTTTAGGCCACACAGAACAAAAAGCAACAGAAGAACAGAAAATTTACTCGGATTTTGAGGAAGCCACAAATAGCAAGATAAATTAAGTGGTTACAGGTCTTTCGGGTCATCTGAGGCGGCTCTGAAAAGAGCCTTTGGGGGGCCGTGCCCGGGGGCAGGAGGCGGCTCATGTGCTCATGGTGAACCTGAGCACAGCCCTGGTGCCCTCGGTCACGGCATGCTTGCGGAGCTCCCCGGTCAGCAGCAGGTGCACGGCGGCCTGGATGTCCTGTGAGGTGAGGGTGCAGCGCTGGTTGTAACGGGCCAGGCGGCCGGCCTCTTCGGCGAGGCGCTCGAAGAGGTCGCTAATGCACGAGTCCATGACGTTCACGGCCTGCTGGGACAGGCTGAGGCCGTCGTGGACCAGCTTCAGAACCCTGGGGAAATAGGTGGCGAAACTGTCCTCGCCGCGGCGGCCGCGGCGGCAGCGGGTGTGACGGCGGCTGCGGCGGCGATGGCGCCTGGGCTTCTTCTGTTTCAGGGCCGTCGGAGCGCCCTTCTCAGGCGCCTGGGTGCTGACACCTTCCTCCGGAGACGGGGCAGAGGCAGGCTCCGCCATCCCTCAGGCAACCCCCAAGAGCTAGGAGGCACCGACGATGGCGCTGCTGCCAGGCGGGGAGCCCTTTTTATAGTCGCTGCCTTGCCTCACGTCATGCGTGACCTCGACTTCTGACTGGGTGTCAGGGCACACAGGGAGCGCGTGAGTGAGCCTAGCGGAGTGCGCTGGGACTGCACGGTCCTCCTGCTGGCGGTCCCTCCACCAATCACAGTGAGCGTCTGGAGCCCTGCAAGCTGCCTGTCTGGTCCCATACAGAAATTCACAGCAAGAGAACCCACACAGGAAGGCCGTGGCACGGCCAGCAGAGGGCTCCTGGACGTGGAGATGTGTCGGTCCACCTCCCGCCTCCGGTTCTGATCGAAACCCTCAATGAATCAGGATAACGGAGTAAAAAACTACCGTTTGTAAAGAGTGAAATCAAACACAACTGTGGTATTTAGACCTACATAAGAAAATTCAGCATTTACCAGGTTTGTAGTCACACTCCTAATGATACTTAGATCCGAAAAAGTACCCTACATTCTAGCATTGCTGAATACATAGAACAGCCCTTGATTGAAAGAGAAAAAAGGTATTGGTCTAATTTTGCAGTAAGTCACCCAAAAGGTAAGAGACAGTCAAGAAATAGTTTAAAATCACGTGCTTTTCAAAAATCGGACAGTTCGAGAAAATTTATTCCTTAAATGTATTTGTGGAAAAATGAACCCCAAATACGGAACCAGTACAGAATGAAGAAGAATTAGAGAAATGGAGGTCATCAAGGAACTTGTCACAGAAAGAAAGAAAAGAAAGAAAGAAAGAAAGAAAGAAAGAAAGAAAGAAAGAAAGAAAGAAAGAAAGAAAGAAAGAAAGAAAGAAAGAAAGAAAGAAAGAAAGAAAGAAAGAAAGAAAGAAAGAAAGAAAGAAAGAAAGAAAGAAAGAAAGAAAGAAAGAAAGAAAGAAAGAAAGAAAGAAAGAAAGAAAGAAAGAAAGAAAGAAAAGACAATAAACAACCATACAGTACAATTCACAGTAAATGAGCCCTCAGGCAAAGAATCACACCCATTCCATCAGGAGCTGCTTCCACCTCAACTCCAAGGCTGAAGAGTCCAGGAAAATTTTGATTGGCTCTCTTGGGAAACCCGGTTCCATGGTGAGCCGGTGGCTATGACTCCGTGGCTACAGGTTCCTCATTGCCTGACTGAGAACAGACTGGGGCTTGAGCTGCTCTGATTGGACCTTCCATCATCCCTATTATGCATAAATGCAAGTCCTGAAGGTTTGTGCTTTCTAAACCCAAAGATTATAGACTGGAGAGGAACATAACTGGATAAAACTGAACGAGTTAAAATAGTAACTTCAGTTTCTAGAAAGCCTAGGGATAGGTATTGCTTCTTGAAATTTTCTCCTTAGTTATTTCTGTGATCGGTTGGGTCCTCCTTTGTGTTTCTGTATGTACTCCATAATACTGAGAATGCCGAAAAACGTTTGATGCAGGATGTTTGTCCTGCTCCTACTATGTTCCCCATATGGATGCTTACAGTTCGTTATTTATTCTCCATGAGTTTGAGGATTCCAGCACCGGCCAGAAATTAAAAAAAAAACAAATGTATATATAAATATATATATATATATATATATGTATATGTATATATTTGTATGTACACACATATATATTCATTTTTACATGTATACAGACACATATGTATATGTGTATGTGTATATGTGTGTTTGTGTGTGTGTGTATATATACTATGTGTGTGTGTGTGTGTGTGTTTGTGTGTGTGACTGTGGATATATATTTGAGGACTGAAACACAGGAGAGAAATAACTGAGTCAAAAATGTCAAGAAACAATATCTAATCCACCTTCTTTAGAAACTGAAGTTACTAGTTTAATTCATTCAGATTTTACCAATTCTGTTCATTGCCAGGCAATATAATGTGTGTGGAAATATATATACATTTTCTTTTTTTAGAAAGGTAAAACATCATGTTTTGCGTCTATGTGCAATGGGGATGATGGGAGGGACCTGTTGGATGAGGTGTCCCAGGCTGAACCAATTAGAAGCCTCCTGAAATGTTTGGACTTGCAGTTGAGGGGAATTGTGTCATTAAATAGGTCTGAGTCCTTGACTGCTGTTTGTTGTTTTGTTTGAATGGTTTTATGCTTTTAATCATGTTGATTTACAGATATTATATTAGTTTCTAAAGCTGTCGTAAATAAATTCGAGAGTCTCGGTGACTTAAAAAATATATATTTATCATCTCACAGTTCTGGATGCCAAATAGCCCCTCTTCATAAGCACACCAGTCATATTGGGTTAGGACCGACCCTCACGACTTCACTTTAAACACAGTTACCTCTATAGAGACTATCTCCAAAATAGGGTCACCTCCTGAAGTACTGGGGGGTCACAAGGTCAACACAAGAATTTTGAGAGGGTACAATTCAATAAAGAATATTAAGCTTTCTGCCCCTCCAAAAAATTAAGGTACTTCCATGAAAAATACATTCACACCTTCCCTACAGCCCCCAAATCTTAACCCATTGCAGTTCAACTTTAAGTCCAAAATCTCATCTACAAATCTTATATATCTGCTACGGGTGAGACTCCAGTTGTGACTGATGCTGAGGCAGAATTTATCCTTATCCCTGAACCTGCGAAAACAGACAGCAAATTACCAGTTTCCAAAAACAGTAGCGGGACAGGCATAGAATAGACATTACCATTCCAAATGTGAGAAATCAGAAGAAAACTAGAGTTTATGGGCCCTAAGCAGGTTTGCACCATAGTAGGGCTAATTCCATTAGATTTAAGGGATTGAAAACAGTCCTCTTTAATCATTGCTCTGCCCTCTGGACCCTCTGGGATAGCAGCATGAAACTCTCAGCCCTGGGCAGTGGGGACCTCTTCCCCAGCCTGGTTTGTTACAGAAGAGGTGGCACTAGCCATCTAGAATGGAGAAAGCGGCCTCCATCTATGGGATCAAGGAGATGATGGCCTCATCCCCCAGACCTGTGTCCCTGTTCTCAACAAGACTCTGTCTGGATTCTCCTCTTGCCATTGCTGTTTTCTCAGAGTCCTGCTGGAAGAGTGGAATCACCATAGCTTTACTGATGTCTTCCTTGGTTTCCCAGGGTCTGAAAAGTACGTGCAAGTCTGCAGCCACAGGCCGACTGGAAAACAACTTTACATCCACGTAAATACTGTCATCTTGCCCCATAACCACGGTTCAACAGATCACATAACTGTGGGAAAGGAGGGAACCCCAATAAATGCTTACCAAGGAAAAACTGTGTCCTTTTACATTCTTTTACAGCCCATGTGGTTTTAGGTCCCAACATGGCTTTGGTCCTGCTCACTCTAGCGATATTAATGAAATTTGAGAAAGAGAGAAGAAAAGTGGGGTTTGAGGTTCAAGATCCTAAGTGGAATCAAGTGCATCTGATTACTCACTTCAGGAGGGGCGTGAGGAAAAAGGGCACTTACTGAGTGAACATCTAGGATCCAGTGGTGTGGTTTACTACGTAGACAAGCTACGGGAAGTGCCTTTACTGCTTAAATAACACATTACGAGTACCAACGTAGCTAGAAAAAATATTAAGAAGAGAAAATAACCCACCAATTTTTTTTTTAATGGTGGAATAAGCGTTAAGTCAGGTCTTTGCTGAAGAAAGCTGTCATAGCTATATCATATTGCAAAAATAGACTTGAAGTCAACGGAGATTCCTTGAGGATAAAGATAGTCCCCCTGGGATAAAATGTTCAATTCATGTGGGAGGTATTATAAATTTAAGATGACCTATACTGGGTAGGGTAGCTTCAAACTATTTAAGTCAACACTTGACTGAATGACAATAAGGAGTAGCGAAGGTCACCACCAAATATAGACATTTGCAGCCACCTGTAAGCAAGTGGCCGAAACGTAACAAGGACTTAGAAATAAAACACCTACCAAGCTTGCTTGACGAAATGGAGTAATGCGATAATATGAACCCGGAAATTAGAGAATGTGTTTTATCCACCTGATGTATATTTATGCACATAGAACATGTACTCGGCCATCAAGCAAGATTCCAGAAGTATCAAATACATATCACATTCTCTGACTACAGTACATTTAAGAATCAATGACAAACCATGTTGTCAAAACCAAATGTTTGGGATGACACAAATCACTCTAAAGAAATAATGGGCCAAAGGACAAATCATTACAGGGACTGAAAAATATTTATTGATGCGTGAGAATAAAATTTGTGGGGCATGCGTGAGTGCTACTGAGAGAGGATTTTATGGCCCACGTGCTGATTAAAAAGACTAAAAAGAAGGAAGCCTTGATCAGGCATTTTACGGAAGACCAAGCACAAACGATCACAAAGAACAACAAGAAGCACGATTGGAGAGGTGCCACCTCGCTCAAGTCTCCTGGAAAATGCCTACTACAACCACAGTGACATACTATTTCACACCGTCGGAGCAGTGAGAATTAAAAAGGTCAGACCGCATCAAATGTTAGTGGGGACTCACACTCTGGTATTAGGAGGACAAATTGGTCTGACCATCTTGGAGAGCAATCTGGCAATACTAATTAATGCGCAGGATGCACACACTGCTGACAGCAGCAGTTCCATTGCTGGGTACACTACCTAGTGGCCTGAACACAAGGAGACGTGTGTGGGAACATTCTTAGCAGCCCTGTGGTCTGGGTGGGGCCTCTGGAAGATCTGCAGGGACCGAAGAGACAGCTAATGGACCCTGAAGCACTGACCTGGAAGAGGGAGGGATAGCACTAGATGTAGTCTCTCGAAAATGGAAACAGGTGTTCAAACAAAGATTCCTACATGAACGTTCAGAGGTGCCCTATTCTCAATAGCCAAAAGGGGGAAACAACCCAAATGCCCATCAATGGACAAATAGATAAACTAAACGTCGTCCATCCATACCATGGATTATTATTCAGCTGTGAAAAGGAAGGAAGCAAGTACCGATTCACGCTACCACGTAGATGTACCATGAGGAAAACATTACACTATGTGAAAGCCGCCAGACACAGAAGGCCATGCGTTGAGTTCCATGGGAGGGAGAGCTCCACATGGGGGAAACCTCTGTCGACAGAAAGCAGATAAGTGGTTGCCAAGAGCTATTTATTGGGAGCGTGTGTATGTGTGTGCTCGGGGGTGGGGGGACGACGAGCATGGGGAGTGAGTGCTTAACGGGTACAGGGGTTTCTTGGCGGGGTGGTGAAAATGCTTTGGAAGCAGACGGTTGTGATTGTTCCACGACATCACGAATGTACTTGACACCATGTCGTACCCGTCCCCCACCCCTCTTTCTTTATCTTGCCTGCGATGCTCGGGTCCTACAGAAGGCGAGCGCTGCCACAGAGGGAGGGCCCAGGGGCGAGAGCGTGCGGGTGCCTTGCACCTGCCCTGGCCGGCCGTTTGTAGGCCCAGGCCCGCTCCCTCGGGGTCAACTGGAGGGCAGTGACGTCACCAGCGTGCGCGGCCACGAGCCTGTTCCGGACCAATGAGGGGCCGGGTCGCGGTAGCTAGGTTACGGAGTACGGGCCAAGTACCGACATCTTGAGAGGCATCCAGTCGAGCCAGACCTCGCAGATTGATCGGTCGTCTCCAAGGCCCGGCATGCCGAGCAGGAGGACGAGCCGTCCACGGTCGTCCGGTCTCAATAGGTGCCGTGCCGCCGCTCTCGCGCCCACCGAGCCGAGCTGACATTCTCCGTGAGCCACCCGGAGCGCCTCCTGCGGGAGGGCCACTACGCCCAGTGCCCGAGTTCGTGTGCGCCGGTCTTTCTAGGTGCCATCGTCGAGTACGTGACGGCCAAGGTCTTGGAGCTGGCGAGCGACGAGGCCCGGAGGAGCAGCAGGAGATGCATCACCTTGGAGCTGTTGGACGTGGCCGTGCACAGCAACGCGCTGCTCAGTGGCTTCTTCCTGACTACAACCATCTCCCAGGTGGCCCCAGCCTAGCTGTGGACGCCTGGCACCCAGGGGGCCTCACCAGCCCACCGATCCTCCGTCTACTCCTGCTAGCCCGGCGCCAGCCCCTTCCGTCACAGCCAGCCGGGACAGCCCTGGCCTGTCTTGTGCCTTCAGCGCCTTGTGTCATTAAAGTGTTTGAAAGTACCCACAGGCTTGCTCTATAAATTTTGTGTCAGAGTGGGGTGTGAGACACCCAATGTTGGACGGACGGGCAGGGAGTGGCGAGGGTCAGGGAACAGGGAGGGCACATGGGAGCAGACTCTCGTGGTGACAATGGGGGTTGGTGTCCCCGTGTGGGAGGTGCTGTCTGGGGCGGGGGCACAGGAGGCTCCCACGTGGACCCTGAGCTAGTCACCGGAACGATGGTGTTCATTGGGGTGGAGCTCAAGGCCAAGACTGAGGTGTCCTGGTAGGATGAATGTCAAAAGGGGTTATGTTATGGAGGGGGACGGAGCCTCAGGTGGCATGGGAGCTCAAGTCAAGGGCTCAAGTGGGGCAGGGACGTTGACTGCCAGAGAGAGGAGTGATTGATGGGTGGGAACAATGCAGAAATCCCCAAAGGCGGAACTGGGGTCACAGGGGGTCAAGAGTTTAGTTTTGGCCTTGTTCAGAGGGAGAGGCTGGGAGACGCCCTTAGCTACCGGGATACGCAAGCTGTAGCCTAGCAACAGCGCGGTCAGGCCAGGCCCCGCCTCAGATGCCGCTCTCTGCGTATCACCAGGGCGACAGGACCGTGGCAGGTGTCCCGGGGCTGCGCCCAGGAGTGGCTGTCTATGTGGCCTGTTGCCAGCTGGCGGTAGCACGCTTCCAGCAGGCGCTCTTCCACCGGCCATGGAGGAGCTGGCCCTCACTCAGGCTGTCCGCCTCTTCCTGCGACAGGAGAGTGATGCTTGCCAGGGCCTGGTCATGGAGGTGTACCTTGATGTGATTTTTCTAAGAGTTTTTAAGTGTCAGCCCTTAGATCTGTCATCCATTTTGAATGAATTTTTATACATGGTGTGAGATAGAAGTCCAAGTTCACTCTTTTGCATGTGGATATCCAGTTGTCACAGCACCATTTGTGACAGGGATTATTCTTTTCCCCCACTGAATGGTCTTGGAACCTGTACTGAAAATCGACTATACACAGATATCAGGGTTAATTTCTGACTCTAAATCACGCATTTATTATGTTACTTTAATCTACGGACATGTCTACATCGAGGGTCACTTGTGGGCCAAACAAAGTGCTAGGGATTGGAGATATAAAGACGGATAGCCTTAGTAGATTCTCCTGTGGTTATTATCAACTGACTGTTCTCTTGTTCAGTGGCTGAGAAAGTTGAAAATGTGGCTTTGGCCCAGGAGAGCCCCATTGTCGTAGAGACGTCCAGCTGTGGGAGTGAATGACTCTGAACCACCCACGCTCACCTCCCCCATGACCCGGGCAAGGATTAGAACAGACAGCGCTGAGCAACGCTTCCATACCACTGTTTGGTCATCATGGCCTACTTAGGGTCCGATGGCTATAAACAGTTGTGCGAGCTTGACTACAGCTCATCTGGCTTGGATCTCAGAGTTCCAGACCTTCAAAGGTAACTGGGCAAAATGTGCCTGCTTCTGGTAGAGGCCCCTATTATCTTGGAGGAGTGAGTGTACTCGGGATGAAAGGAATAAGGACCCTCGGGCCTAAAGCAGTGGGAGAGGCAAGGAATGTGAGCACGCGGTCCCTGAGCCAATCAGAGAGGGCCGTGATGGGGTCTGGGAAGGTGAGGTCGGCTAGGACATCATGAAGCCCCTGTTCCTGGGGTGAGGTCCTAAGTAGAGGGAAGACATGGGGGAACGGGCCTGCAAGGCTAAAGCGGAGGTAGGGGCTGGGAAATGAGGCCCGGTGTAAGAACCCAAATGCCCCAAGGGATCACACCCTGATCACATAAGTCCTTCTCGGCCACACCCCATCATGGCGCTGGTTGCCCTTTCCTTCCGTATTCTCCTTCCTACCGGCGCGAATCGCACACCAATCAGCTCACCCCCCAAGCCCCATGCGGTATGCTAAGTAGGGACTGTATCTTAAGCCAATCAGCTTTCCCTAAAAACCCTATGTATATGTTTGTGTGCCGCCTAATAAAGGAGCCCTCTCCGGTGGATCATCAACTGGTGTCGACTCGTCCTTTCACCCGGACACCTCGGCCAATGATAGGGGTGGGGGCGGGGGCGGGGGCGGGCGGGGCCTGCTCCGGGCCTTGTAAGTGCGGGTTTCTGCGCGGGAACGCACACCACGAAGGCAGTGAGCAGCTCTCTCCACCCCAGGGGCATCCTTCAGGCGTCTTCAAGCCCTCAGGTGAGGTGGTGCGGTCCCGCTGGGGCCAGAGGACGATGGGGACGGGAGCACGCAGGGACTCCGTGGCGGGGCTGTCGCGCCTTCGGGAGCCCTAGGGGCCCGGATTGGGGTTGGCTTTTCCCGTCAGCGCCGCGGGGCGAGACTCGTGCCTTTGTCTGCCCTCGGCGCACCTCCTGTGCGAGATGCCGAGCCCTCCCGGGGGTCGGGCCCTGGAAGGCCCGAGGGGCGGACCCCCAAAGCGGCCGGCCGGTCCGCGGAAGAAGTGCAGGTCGGAGGCTTCGAGGACGAAGCGGAGTTGAGGGCTCGCCCGGAATGGGCCCTCTGGGCCTGGCCCCTCGCTCCCTCCCCTCCCCTGGCCCTTCGGCTGGGCGCCCGACCAGGATGACAGTTATTTTCCAATGAAAGCAAGATGCTCCTGTCAAAGTGGCCTGTGCGCCCGGCCCTGTTATTTGTTTGTCCCGGTTTCCCCAGCTTTGAGGTTGGCTTCTGAGCGCTTGGCACGGGAGGGTCATAGGGTAAGGTCAACTGAATGGAGGGGACGTGTTTGAAACTACTGGCCGCTTGGGGGCGTCTCTGTTCTACTCTGGTCGCTAGACGTGTCTCGCCCCACCAGGGTGGGAACAGACATGAGCAGGAGAGCTCCGCCTTCCGGTTTCTGGGGTCTCTTATTCTTTGTTCTGGACAAACCTAGAATGTTCAGAGGCCGCCGCAAGGCATTTCATCAGGTCCACAGCAAGACTCTTCTGAGCCTTGTCTCCTTGCCTCGCCCTTGACAGAGAAAACGTGGTGAAATAAGACTCTGTGTATTTAGCGTATCCCATTCTGCTGAAGTCGTGAGTCTGATCCTAATTAGCTGCCCCTTCTTACAGTGTTTACAAACCGCTGCCACAAGGGGCTAGTATAAGACGAGTAACCAGTTACGACCGGATTAAATCCTCTCCCCTCTCTTATTGCAGCACCTTAATCTACTGTTTGGGGGCATTTAAAATGGAAAGAAATTAGTACAACTTTGGCCACCCCTTTTTGTGTGCTGCTCCCCATCCTCCATGAAAAATGCCGTCGCCACCCCACCCCCCCCACCCCCCGGTAATTGAACAGACAGCGAAGATTCTTAGATAGTGCTGTCATCTATTAGAAAATCATTGACTGGTTGAACCAAGTTTTTATTATATTCTTCGACCCCTAATTGTTCCTGTGCTTCTCTTACCTCCATTGTACCTTTGCTGTGATTTTAAAAGAGTCGGACATGTTGGCTCCGGGTTTCTAGAGCGTCTTGGTTTCTAGTGTATCCTGATCTAAGGGCATTTTCTGCTTATCAGAATAGGGGTATTGAAGTGAATTTCAAAGTAATGAAAATAGAATTCTTCTAAGATGCGCTGGTGTTTTCCTGTGGAAGATCAGTAGGTAAAATATACATGACTATTACGTTTGAACATTTATGACTGTTACTACTTTGTCTGACGATAGTTCTGCCAGGGAAGTTTCTTAAAAGAAATTGTTTTCGGTCTTTCTTTTAGTCAAGATGAGTGATAAGCCAGACTTGTCGGAGGTGGAGAAGTTTGACAAGTCAAAACTGAAGAAAACTCATACCGAGGAAAAAAATACTCTTCCCTCAAAGGAAAGTAAGTCATGGAGGGTTTCTAGCTGAGACAGACAATGGTGAAAGTTGGTATCTTCAGTGAATAAACCTATCTTCTAGTAATTTTTACTATCGAGGAAGTAATTATTAGAGTACCATTTTATTTTATGCAGCCATGACAACTATCAAAGAGTTGTCTCCTTCTTTGGATTATATAAATGGTTCGCACATGATAGGCCCTAGTAGTAATGGGGAAGTAAAAACCACTTCCCTGTTGGAAAATTACTAAAACACACATTGAAACCAATCTTAAACATTGGACTTAGCACTAGAAAAACCTTACTTCTGTCTACTTTTAGTTATTTGGCATTTTTCTGCATCTAGAAATTTGAGTCCATTATCTCATGCCTAAAGAACCATGCCAGCTCTGCGGTCTGGGCCTTCTCCAATCTGGTGACAAGATAGGGATGCAGAACGAGTTTCGATCTTGGGTGCACTTGAGGCTCCCAGACTTAAGGGATCAGTTTTGCCCTCCAGAGTAACAGACAGCTGGAGAAACTCCAAGCATATTCACAACAGCTGAGGGGCATTTTCTGTCATGTGTGCGTTATTTGAGAGTTCCGAAATTAGTGAAAATTATCTCAAAGTGTATAACTTCCAAATGGTATCGTCAGAGATAAACGTGAGCAAAATGCTTCACTTCCTCCTCGGTCTCAAATAATCTATCGAAAAACTGTCAACAACACAAATCTGCCTCTCGAATGAAAGCAAAAACCAAAAAAACTGCAATTGAAGTAGATTCTAATGAATGTTCGAGTGGTAAACATGCACACACGTGCACACATGCACCCCGCTGTGAGCATTTGTGGTTAGTGCCTTAGCATTCTCAATTAAAAGCATGTATGGCAGCCTTCCATGACTTACCTAAAGCTGTTTTGTAAGAAACTGAATTAAATCTTAGGAAAATACTCTTAGTGATATATATTTTTTTTGTTTCGTTTTTTTTTTCCCCCTCAGCGATCCAGCAGGAGAAACAGTGTGCTCAGACATCGTAAAACGGGATCTCCTCCCAAGAGGAAATTTCAACATTGCCCGAGAGCCTTGGTTTTATGCTTGTTTTTTGCAAACCGTTGTGTTTGTAGCGATTTTAGGCATCTTCTGCTGTCCTCTCATTTCTATTCCCTGGCTAAAAGGTCAGGTGGAACCAAAGTTTCCTGAAGTGTGCTTTCAAACTTGCCGTTGGTGTGTAAATTCCAGATGGCAGATGTTGCGAATAATCTCACCAGTGTTGACCCTTGTGTGTGTAGCCCTTTCACCCCCAGCAGGATAAGCCAGGTTTAACCTTCTGCAATGGGTGCCTCCATTGCTTCATTATCTTCATGAAGTTGCATGCTTCTGCAACTTCTCACAGTTTGTTTTTATTTCCAATGTAGTAATGAAATAATAAATACAGTCATTATCTGGCGGCTCTCGACTTCATTTCTTCTAAGGAAGGAAAAGTACACAAGGGTACCCTTTTTCGCCAAACAAAACGGTTGAAGGGAAACCTCTTCAGCAGTGGACTAAGCCCCTTATCTCAGAGTGAAGAAAGACAAACACAGGGTCTGAAGTGACCCACTCAAGCTGAATAAGAACTGAAATTCAAGCTGGGCTGTCTTGCCTTCTGGAAAGTGTTTTCCGACTGAATGGGAGGGGGCACCTAAGCTTGGGGTTGGATGGAAAGGGCGCGGGAGGCACTTGTTAACACGCACTGTACTGAGCACATCACATCTTCAGTTGAGCGTCAACTCAGATATCTGATGCCCACTGATGACCTGTAACACTGAACCTCTGATCTGGTTCTTCTACTGAACAGAATTTACTGTCTCCTGAAGCAAGCATTTTTGGTTTCATGGTGAGCATAAGTGCTGTGGACCGTATGGTGTTCCCCCACCCCCACCACACCAAATTCATATTTTGAAGGTCTACCCCTCAATGCGACTCTACCTGGAGATAGACTTTTTAGGAAGTCATTAAGGTTAAATGAGGCTACAAGGGCTGGGCCCCTCTGTGATCTATTACTATAGGTATCTTCCCACCATAAGGGATTATACCGTCCATACCTATTTGCAACCTCAACTATTATCTTACCTCCCTCTTTCTAGGGGCTCACATCCTTAAATACTCACTGGGGTTACAGAAAGTGGAAGGTGTTTTCTCTGCTCTAGCACAAATTTCCACAAGCAAAACAGTAGGTGGGTCAACTAAGGTAAAGTGTGGTTGAGGTGACACAATCTCAGAGCTTAGGGTAACCAGAAGATTTGAGCCCTGGAGGTCACCATGTTGGTCATCACTACCTTACCATCTGCCTGAAGCAATTGCCCAGTAGAGTCACTCAGTCCCTTACACTGACATGCTGCTTACACGCTTCCCTGCCTGCCTGTAACTTCTATGCCATAATCCTAGGAGAGCATGCTGGAGACCCATACGGCGTGGTTAATCCATCCTCCAGTATTTGAAGTCAGCTGTTGTTTTCCTGCCCCCATACGTCCAAGTCTTCTCCAGCTGACCTTTTCAGAGCATTTGGACCCAAGTTACACAGATGGGGACCCATAACGGTTGCACTTTAGATGGACGGACACAAGTTTAGCCATTATCAGGTCCCTGGATCCCGATTCTGTCATCCAGCCCATTTGCTCTCCTTTCAGTTTGCCATTTGCAGCTTGATAAAGATGCTGTACGTCCACGACAGACTCAGTAACGTGTGCATTAGCACACTAATCCAGCTCAAGATTAGGCCCATTTCAGATGCCTAAAGGAAAGCATGTCAGGTGAGCTGGGGATGGGACGAAAACTCCCAGTTTTTAGTTGCACCTGGTAACCATCATTTTTTTTTTAAAGGATTGATTCCTCCCAGGGCAGTGTAAATGATAAACTGAGTGGGAGCAAGTGAGAGGTATGTGGTGGGAGGGGAAGTCACATAGTTTCTAAGTGAACGCTCCTACAGAAATAAGACGGGAAGAACGATTGCTCACTGGAAGTAGTTTTGCCCTGCATTTCTCAAGTAAATCACATGGGCCTAATCTTGTAGTGAGTGACTAGGTTCACTTGTCTTTCCAAGCAGAGGGAGGTTTATTTCCCAAGCATCCGGGATTTTGGTTTCAGAGCCCTGAATCCATTTATTATTTGCAAAACCAACCATCCGAAGGTCTTCTTGTAGCAGTTACATTTACGGGAAAAAAGAAAAGCCTGGAGTTAAGTGGATTTTCTTATGCATGTCTACATCTTTTGAAAATACCTGGTCCATGCTTTGACACCTGTATCCTGTCAGTGTACATAGGCCGACATGTCCTTAATTGCAAAGAACAGAAAATGGCAAAAAGCTGGAAAGCCATAATATATATGCTGCAAGTTAATCCAAAGACAAAAATCAGCCAAATCGTATGTCACGACGACTTCATCTTTGCAAAGGGTCAAAAACCTCATTTAGTGTCATCACTTAAAATTCTCAAGAAACTGCACAGGCAAGTGAGTTTTAGGAATGCCCTAGAATGTAACCATCGCATATTCACACCTGAGAAAAATATCTTGCCCTTCGTCTCTCAAATGCATAGGAATATGTTTGAACCTTGCCTTGGGAAGTTTCAACCGGTATGATCTCGGGCAAGTGACAATCTATTGTGGTTCAGTTTCTTCATCCATAGAAATGGAGATGATTACGCTGTTTCCTTCAAGGGGATGTGGTGAAAAGTAGTTGAGGTACTCCCCGTCAAGTGCTTAGCACAATGCTGGCACAGTCGCCAAGCACGCCATGTCCGAGGTCACCAAGGCCAAGCTCAGGTTCCCCATGAGCACCTGAGCTGCCTCCCGCCCCCGAGCATCGCCCCCGAAGGCTGTTTTCAGAGCCACCCCAGTCGGCCCGTAAATCCTGGAGCCCTCCGAAGGTGTGCCCGTGGCAGTTTGAGGGCAGGGGTCAGGGGGCGTGCTGCCAATGTGTATTAGTCTTCCTTTTTTTATTTCTTTCTTCCTTATAGTTAAAGTGTACGACACGATGGCTCTGGCTCGTACGCATATACATAGTGAAGAGATTACTACAGTCAAACAAATGACCATCTTCATCACCTTCTACCCTTGTATGCTAAGAGAATCTAAAATCTACTGTCTTGGTAAAGTTTCAGAATCAAACACAACATTATTAACAATAGTCGTCCTGCTGTACTTTGGATCTCCAGACGTATTCATTGGCCCAATTCCTGATTTGTACCCCTTGACCTCCTTGTTCCCATTTGCTCCTCTCCCTGCAGTGGGTAGTTTTCTGGCAGGTGGCAGGTGGCTTGCTGCTGGCTTCCCAGCATTCTTTACTGTGAACTACATTGTCAACACAAATATAACTGTCCTTCATTGTTTTTATTATACATAACGCTCGAGTTTGTATATCATATAATTGGATCGATTTCTGTAATTTATATGTGCACAAGTGTATGGAAGTCCTGTGATTGAATTAAATTACCACAGAATCTTTTGATTTTAAAACATTGCCACATAATCGATTCCCTTTTCCTCTGTAAGGAGTTTTCATTGAAAAGTAAATTTGAAAGCATTTAGAAAAAGTTTTTTTTTACACAAGAGCTCTAATATGTAGTCACCAGTTCTAAAATGTGCTCTCTTTTTCAGCATCTAAGAGTTTTGAATAGATTTATTTTACACTTTACACAGGTTGCATATTTTAAAATATCCCCTATCGGTTAGTTTTCACTATGAAAACCTGGGCTTTTCCACTTTTTGTTCCAGATTCATTGAGGGTTTTAAATAAGGACTGGATGTAGGGGATGGGCAGCCAGGTCCCTTGACGTCCAGGAGCGCTAGTCACCAGTTCGTAGTAACTAGCTGCTAGGAACTAGTTGCTAGTTACTAGTAAAGTAGTGACTTCAGTTTCTAGAAAGCCTAGGAATAAGTACTGTTGTGGAACTCTTGGATTTAATTTTTTCTATGCTGTGTTTTGTTTCCTCACGTGTGTTTCTAATGGGCTAAGTAATAAAGTTAATGCGGAAAAAAAGGTTGACTGGAGTGTTATCGTCCTGTTAATACTCTATTCCGCATATAGATGCTTAGGATGTGTTATTTATTTTAAAGTTTTAATAATATATTTTATTTAATCCAACATAGCAAAATTATAATTTCTATATGTAATGAATATCAACAGTTTGTCAATTACGTAAGCGCTGACTCTTCCCTTCAGTTGGTTTTCTCTGCAAACCGCACCAGGAGGTGCCACATTTTCGTCCATCAACTACTGAAGAAAGTAGTCATGCGTTCTGTTCCCTTCTAGTCCTCAAACCCAGTCGTCCCTTGTCCCACAGACATTTCATCTGTGTCAGTCCCATTTTGTTCCCTGTCTACAATTCCCAACGTCATTTTGGTGCTTTGCTGATGTTTCTACTTGATTTCTGAATTTCCAAATGGAAACCACAAACACCCATAGCGCAGTCATCATTTCCTAATCGTGTTGATTTCTTAAAATCACTTTTCCTTAGAGGATATGTAGGAGATCAGTACTCACGGAAAACTCTAGAAAATTATTTTAGGCCACACAGAACAAAAAGCAACAGAAGAACAGAAAATTTACTCGGATTTTGAGGAAGCCACAAATAGCACGATAAATTAAGTGGTTACAGGTCTTTCGGGTCATCTGAGGCGGCTCTGAAAAGAGCCTTTGGGGGGCCGTGCCCGGGGGCAGGAGGCGGCTCATGTGCTCATGGTGAACCTGAGCACAGCCCTGGTGCCCTCGGTCACGGCATGCTTGCGGAGCTCCCCGGTCAGCAGCAGGTGCACGGCGGCCTGGATGTCCTGTGAGGTGAGGGTGCAGCGCTGGTTGTAACGGGCCAGGCGGCCGGCCTCTTCGGCGAGGCGCTCGAAGAGGTCGCTAATGCACGAGTCCATGACGTTCACGGCCTGCTGGGACAGGCTGAGGCCGTCGTGGACCAGCTTCAGAACCCTGGGGAAATAGGTGGCGAAACTGTCCTCGCCGCGGCGGCCGCGGCGGCAGCGGGTGTGACGGCGGCTGCGGCGGCGATGGCGCCTGGGCTTCTTCTGTTTCAGGGCCGTCGGAGCGCCCTTCTCAGGCGCCTGGGTGCTGACACCTTCCTCCGGAGACGGGGCAGAGGCAGGCTCCGCCATCCCTCAGGCAACCCCCAAGAGCTAGGAGGCACCGACGATGGCGCTGCTGCCAGGCGGGGAGCCCTTTTTATAGTCGCTGCCTTGCCTCACGTCATGCGTGACCTCGACTTCTGACTGGGTGTCAGGGCACACAGGGAGCGCGTGAGTGAGCCTAGCGGAGTGCGCTGGGACTGCACGGTCCTCCTGCTGGCGGTCCCTCCACCAATCACAGTGAGCGTCTGGAGCCCTGCAAGCTGCCTGTCTGGTCCCATACAGAAATTCACAAGCAAGAGAACCCACACAGGAAGGCTGTGACACGGCCAGCAGAGGGCTCCTGGACGTGGAGATGTGTCGGTCCACCTCCCGCCTCCGGTTCTGATCGAAACCCTCAATGAATCAGGATAACGGAGTAAAAAACTACCGTTTGTAAAGAGTGAAATCAAACACAACTGGGGTATTTAGACCTACATAAGAAAATTCAGCATTTACCAGGTTTGTAGTCACACTCCTAATGATACTTAGATCCGAAAAATTACCCTACATTCTAGCATTGCTGAATACATAGAACAGCCCTTGATTGAAAGAGAAAAAAGGTATTGGTCTAATTTTGCAGTAAGTCACCCAAAAGGTAAGAGACAGTCAAGAAATAGTTGAAAATCACGTGCTTTTCAAAAATCGGACAGTTCGAGAAAATTTATTCCTTAAATGTATTTGTGGAAAAATGAACCCCAAATACGGAACCAGTACAGAATGAAGAAGAATTAGAGAAATGGAGGTCATCAAGGAACTTGTCACCATTACAAAGAAAGAAAGAAAGAAAGAGAGAGAGAGAGAGAGAGAGAGAGAGAGCGAGAGAGAGAGAGAGAGAGAGAAAGAAAGAAAGAAAGAAAGAAAGAAAGAAAGAAAGAAAGAAAGAAAGAAAGAAAGAAAGAAAGAAAGAAAGAAAGAAAGAAAGAAAGAAAGAAAGAGAAAGAAAGACAATAAACAACCATACAGCACAATTCACAGTAAATGAGCCCTCAGGCAAAGAATCACACCCATTCCATCAGGAGCTGCTTCCACCTCAACTCCAAGGCTGAAGAGTCCAGGAAAATTTTGATTGGCTCTCTTGGGAAACCCGGATCCATGGTGAGCCGGTGGCTATGACTCCGTGGCTACAGGTTCCTCATTGCCTGACTGAGAACAGACTGGGGCTTGAGCTGCTCTGATTGGACCTTCCATCATCCCTATTATGCATAAATGCAAGTCATGAAGGTTTGTGCTTTCTAAACCCAAAGATTATAGACTGGAGAGGAACATAACTGGATAAAACTGAACGAGTTAAAATAGTAACTTCAGTTTCTAAAAAGCCTAGGGATAGGTATTGCTTCTTGAAATTTTCTCCTTAGTTATTTCTGTGATCGGTTGGGTCCTCCTTTGTGTTTCTGTATGTACTCCATAATACTGAGAATGCCGAAAAACGTTTGATGCAGGATGTTTGTCCTGCTCCTACTATGTTCCCCATATGGATGCTTACAGTTCGTTATTTATTCTCCATGAGTTTGAGGATTCCAGCACCGGCCAGAAATTTAAAACAAAACAAATGTATATATAAATATAAATATATATATATATATATGTATATGTATATATTTGTATGTACACACATATATATTCATTTTTACATGTATACAGACACATATGTATATGTGTATGTGTATATGTGTGTTTGTGTGTGTGTGTATATATACTATGTGTGTGTGTGTGTGTGTGTGTGTGTGTGTGTGTGTGTGACTGTGGATATATATTTGAGGACTGAAACACAGGAGAGAAATAACTGAGTCAAAAATGTCAAGAAACAATATCTAATCCACCTTCTTTAGAAACTGAAGTTACTAGTTTAATTCATTCAGATTTTACCAATTCTGTTCATTGCCAGGCAATATAATGTGTGTGGAAATATATATACATTTTTTTTTTTTAGAAAGGTAAAACCTCATGTTTTGCGTCTATGTGCAATGGGGATGATGGGAGGGACCTGTTGGATGAGGTGTCCCAGGCTGAACCAATTAGAAGCCTCCTGAAATGTTTGGACTTGCAGTTGAGGGGAATTGTGTCATTAAATAGGTCTGAGTCCTTGACTGCTGTTTGTTGTTTTGTTTGAATGGTTTTATGCTTTTAATCATGTTGATTTACAGATATTATATTAGTTTCTAAAGCTGTCGTAAATAAATTCGAGAGTCTCGGTGACTTAAAAAATATATATTTATCATCTCACAGTTCTGGATGCCAAATAGCCCCTCTTCATAAGCACACCAGTCATATTGGGTTAGGACCGACCCTCACGACTTCACTTTAAACACAGTTACCTCTATAGAGACTATCTCCAAAATAGGGTCACCTCCTGAAGTACTGGGGGGTCACAAGGTCAACACAAGAATTTTGAGAGGGTACAATTCAATAAAGAATACTAAGCTTTCTGCCCCTCCAAAAAATTAATGTACTTCCATGAAAAATACATTCACACCTTCCCTACAGCCCCCAAATCTTAACCCATTGCAGTTCAACTTTAAGTCCAAAATCTCATCTACAAATCTTATATATCTGCTACGGGTGAGACTCCAGTTGTGACTGATGCTGAGGCAGAATTTATCCTTATCCCTGAACCTGCGAAAACAGACAGCAAATTACCAGTTTCCAAAAACAGTAGCGGGACAGGCATAGAATAGACATTACCATTCCAAATGTGAGAAATCAGAAGAAAACTAGAGTTTATGGGCCCTAAGCAGGTTTGCACCATAGTAGGGCTAATTCCATTAGATTTAAGGGATTGAAAACAGTCCTCTTTAATCATTGCTCTGCCCTCTGGACCCTCTGGGATAGCAGCATGAAACTCTCAGCCCTGGGCAGTGGGGACCTCTTCCCCAGCCTGGTTTGTTACAGAAGAGGTGGCACTAGCCATCTAGAATGGAGAAAGTGGCCTCCATCTATGGGATCAAGGAGATCATGGCCTCATCCCCCAGACCTGTGTCCCTGTTCTCAACAAGACTCTGTCTGGATTCTCCTCTTGCCATTGCTGTTTTCTCAGAGTCCTGCTGGAAGAGTGGAATCACCATAGCTTTACTGATGTCTTCCTTGGTTTCCCAGGGTCTGAAAAGTACGTGCAAGTCTGCAGCCACAGGCCGACTGGAAAACAACTTTACATCCACGTAAATACTGTCATCTTGCCCCATAACCACGGTTCAACAGATCACATAACTGTGGGAAAGGAGGGAACCCCGATAAATGCTTACCAAGGAAAAACTGTGTCCTTTTACATTCTTTTACAGCCCATGTGGTTTTAGGTCCCAACATGGCTTTGGTCCTGCTCACTCTAGCGATATTAATGAAATTTGAGAAAGAGAGAAGAAAAGTGGGGTTTGAGGTACAAGATCCTAAGTGGAATCAAGTGCATCTGATTACTCACTTCAGGAGGGACGTGAGGAAAACGGGCACTTACTGAGTGAACATCTAGGATCCAGTGGTGTGGTTTACTACGTAGACAAGCTACGGGAAGTGCCTTTACTGCTTAAATAACACATTACGAGTACCAACGTAGCTAGAAAAAATATTAAGAAGAGAAAATAACCCACCAATTTTTTTTTTAATGGTGGAATAAGCGTTAAGTCAGGTCTTTGCTGAAGAAAGCTGTCATAGCTATATCATATTGCAAAAATAGACTTGAAGTCAACGGAGATTTCTTGAGGATAAAGATAGTCCCCCTGGGATAAAATGTTCAATTCATGTGGGAGGTATTATAAATTTAAGATGACCTATACTGGGTAGGGTAGCTTCAAACTATTTAAGTCAACACTTGACTGAATGACAATAAGGAGTAGCGAAGGTCACCACCAAATATAGACATTTGCAGCCACCTGTAAGCAAGTGGCCGAAACGTAACAAGGACTTAGAAATAAAGCACCTACCAAGCTTGCTTGACGAAATGGAGTAATGCGATAATATGAACCCGGAAATTAGAGAATGTGTTTTATCCACCTGATGTATATTTATGCACATAGAACATGTACTCGGCCATCAAGCAAGATTCCAGAAGTATCAAATACATATCACATTCTCTGACTACAGTACATTTAAGAATCAATGACAAACCATGTTGTCAAAACCAAATGTTTGGGATGACACAAATCACTCTAAAGAAATAATGGGCCAAAGGACAAATCATTACAGGGACTGAAAAATATTTATTGATGCGTGAGAATAAAATTTTTGGGGCATGCGTGAGTGCTACTGAGAGAGGATTTTATGGCCCACGTGCTGATTAAAAAGATTAAAAAGAAGGAAGCCTTGATCAGGCATTTTACGGAAGACCAAGCACAAACGATCACAAAGAACAACAAGAAGCACGATTGAAGAGGTGCCACCTCGCTCAAGTCTCCTGGAAAATGCCTACTACAACCACAGTGACATACTATTTCACACCGTCGGAGCAGTGAGAATTAAAAAGGTCAGACCGCATCAAATGTTGGTGACTAGTGGGGACTCACACTCTGGTATTAGGACAAATTGGTCTGACCATCTTGGAGAGCAATCTGGCAATACTAATTAATGCGCAGGATGCACACACTGCTGACAGCAGCAGTTCCATTGCTGGGTACACTACCTAGTGGCCTGAACACAAGGAGACGTGTGTGGGGACATTCTTAGCAGCCCTGTGGTCTGGGTGGGGCCTCTGGAAGATCTGCAGGGACCGAAGAGACAGCTAATGGACCCTGAAGCACTGACCTGGAAGAGGGAGGGATAGCACTAGATGTAGTCTCTCGAAAATGGAAACAGGTGTTCAAACAAAGATAACTACATGAACGTTCAGAGGTGCCCTATTCTCAATAGCCAAAAGGGGGAAACAACCCAAATGCCCATCAATGGACAAATAGATAAACTAAATGTCGTCCATCCATACCATGGATTATTATTCAGCTGTGAAAAGGAAGGAAGCAAGTACCGATTCACGCTACCACGTAGATGTACCATGAGGAAAACATTACACTATGTGAAAGCCGCCAGACACAGAAGGCCATGCGTTGGGTTCCATGGGAGGGAGAGCTCCACATGGGGGAAACCTCTGTCGACAGAAAGCAGATAAGTGGTTGCCAAGAGCTATTTATTGGGAGCGTGTGTATGTGTGTGCTCGGGGGTGGGGGGACGACGAGCATGGGGAGTGAGTGCTTAACGGGTACAGGGGTTTCTTGGCGGGGTGGTGAAAATGCTTTGGAAGCAGACGGTTGTGATTGTTCCACGACATCACGAATGTACTTGACACCATGTCGTACCCGTCCCCCACCCCTCTTTCTTTATCTTGCCTGCGATGCTCGGGTCCTACAGAAGGTGAGCGCTGCCACAGAGGGAGGGCCCAGGGGCGAGAGCGTGCGGGTGCCTTGCACCTGCCCTGGCCGGCCGTTTGTAGGCCCAGGCCCGCTCCCTCGGGGTCAACTGGAGGGCAGTGACGTCACCAGTGTGCGCGGCCACGAGCCTGTTCCGGACCAATGAGGGGCCGGGTCGCGGTAGCTAGGTTACGGAGTACGGGCCAAGTACCGACATCTTGAGAGGCATCCAGTCGAGCCAGACCTCGCAGATTGATCGGTCGTCTCCAAGGCCCGGCATGCCGAGCAGGAGGACGAGCCGTCCACGGTCGTCCGGTCTCAATAGGTGCCGTGCCGCCGCTCTCGAGCCCACCGAGCCGAGCTGACATTCTCCGTGAGCCACCCGGAGCACCTCCTGCGGGAGGGCCACTACGCCCAGTGCCCGAGTTCGTGTGCGCCGGTCTTTCTAGGTGCCATCGTCGAGTACGTGACGGCCAAGGTCTTGGAGCTGGCGAGCGACGAGGCCCGGAGGAGCAGCAGGAGATGCATCACCTTGGAGCTGTTGGACGTGGCCGTGCACAGCAACGCGCTGCTCAGTGGTTTCTTCGTGACTACAACCATCTCCCAGGTGGCCCCAGCCTAGCTGTGGACGCCTGGCACCCAGGGGGCCTCACCAGCCCACCGATCCTCCGTCTACTCCTGCTAGCCCGGCGCCAGCCCCTTCCGTCACAGCCAGCCGGGACAGCCCTGGCCTGTCTTGTGCCTTCGGCGCCTTGTGTCATTAAAGTGTTTGAAAGTACCCACAGGCTTGCTCTATAAATTTTGTGTCAGAGTGGGGTGTGAGACACCCAATGTTGGACGGACGGGCAGGGAGTGGCGAGGGTCAGGGAACAGGGAGGGCACAGGGGAGCAGACTCTCGTGGTGACAATGGGGGTTGGTGTACCCGTGTGGGAGGTGCTGTCTGGGGCGGGGGCACAGGAGGCTCCCACGTGGACCCTGAGCTAGTCACCAGAACGATGGTGTTCGTTGGGGTGGAGCTCAAGGCCAAGACTGAGGTGTCCTGGTAGGATGAATGTCAAAAGGGGTTATGTTATGGAGGGGGACGAGCCTCAGGTGGCATGGGAGCTCAAGTCAAGGGCTCAAGTGGGGCAGGGACGTTGACTGCCAGAGAGAGGAGTGATTGATGGGTGGGAACAATGCAGAAATCCCCAAAGGCGGAACTGGGGTCACAGGGGGTCAAGAGATTAGTTTTGGCCTTGTTCAGAGGGAGAGGCTCGGAGACGCCCTTAGCTACCGGGATATGCAAGCTGTAGCCTAGCAACAGCGCGGTCAGGCCAGGCCCCGCCTCAGATGCCGCTCTCTGCGTATCACCAGGGCGACAGGACCGTGGCAGGTGTCCCGGGGCTGCGCCCAGGAGTGGCTGTCTATGTGGCCTGTTGCCAGCTGGCGGTAGCACGCTTCCAGCAGGCGCTCTTCCACCGGCCATGGAGGAGCTGGCCCTCACTCAGGCTGTCCGCCTCTTCCTGCGACAGGAGAGTGATGCTTGCCAGGGCCTGGTCATGGAGGTGTACCTTGATGTGATTTTTCTAAGAGTTTTTAAGTGTCAGCCCTTAGATCTGTCATCCATTTTGAATGAATTTTTATACATGGTGTGAGATAGAAGTCCAAGTTCACTCTTTTGCATGTGGATATCCAGTTGTCACAGCACCATTTGTGACAGGGATTATTCTTTTCCCCCACTGAATGGTCTTGGAACCTGTACTGAAAATCGACTATACACAGATATCAGGGTTAATTTCTGACTCTAAATCACGCATTTATTATGTTACTTTAATCTACGGACATGTCTACATCGAGGGTCACTTGTGGGCCAAACAAAGTGCTAGGGATTGGAGATATAAAGACGGATAGCCTTAGTAGATTCTCCTGTGGTTATTATCAAGTGACTGTTCTCTTGTTCAGTGGCTGAGAAAGTTGAAAATGTGGCTTTGGCCCAGGAGAGCCTCATTGTCGTAGAGACGTCCAGCTGTGGGAGTGAATGACTCTGAACCACCCACGCTCACCTCCTCCATGACCCGGGCAAGGATTAGAACAGACAGCGCTGAGCAACGCTTCCGTACCACTGTTTGGTCATCATGGCCTACTTAGGGTCCGATGGCTATAAACTGTTGTGCGAGCTTGACTACAGCTCATCTGGCTTGGATCTCAGAGTTCCAGACCTTCAAAGGTAACTGGGCAAAATGTGCCTGCTTCTGGTAGAGGCCCCTATTATCTTGGAGGAGTGAGTGTACTCGGGATGAAAGGAATAAGGACCCTCGGGCCTAAAGCAGTGGGAGAGGCAAGGAATGTGAGCCCGCGGTCCCTGAGCCAATCAGAGAGGGCCGTGATGGGGTCTGGGAAGGTGAGGTCGGCTAGGACATCATGAAGCCCCTGTTCCTGGGGTGAGGTCCTAAGTAGAGGGAAGACATGGGGGAACGGGCCTGCAAGGCTAAAGCGGAGGTAGGGGCTGGGAAATGAGGCCCGGTGTAAGAACCCAAATGCCCCAAGGGATCACACCCTGATCACATAAGTCCTTCTCGGCCACACCCCATCATGGCACTGGTTGCCCTTTCCTTCCGTATTCTCCTTCCTACCGGCGCGAATCGTACACCAATCAGCTCACCCCCCAAGCCCCATGCGGTATGCTAAGTAGGGACTGTATCTTAAGCCAATCAGCTTTCCCTAAAAACCCTATGTATATGTTTGTGTGCCGCCTAATAAACGAGCCCTCTCCGGTGGGTCATCAACTGGTGTCGACTCGTCCTTTCACCCGGACACCTCGGCCAATGATGGGGTGGGGGCGGGGGCGGGCGGGGCCTGCTCCGGGCCTTGTAAGTGCGGGTTTCTGCGCGGGAACGCACACCACGAAGGCAGTGAGCAGCTCTCTCCACCCCAGGGGCATCCTTCAGGCGTCTTCAAGCCCTCAGGTGAGGTGGTGCGGTCCCGCTGGGGCCAGAGGACGATGGGGACGGGAGCACGCAGGGACTCCGTGGCGGGGCTGTCGCGCCTTTGGGAGCCCTAGGGGCCCGGATTGGGGTTGGCTTTTCCCGTCAGCGCCGCGGGGCGAGACTCGTGCCTTTGTCTGCCCTCGGCGCGCCTCCTGTGCGAGATGCCGAGCCCTCCCGGGGGTCGGGCCCTGGAAGGCCCGAGGGGCGGACCCCCAAAGCGGCCGGCGGGTCCGCGGAAGAAGTGCAGGTCGGAGGCTTCGAGGACGAAGCGGAGTTGAGGGCTCGCCCGGAATGGGCCCTCTGGGCCTGGCCCCTCGCTCCCTCCCCTCCCGTGGCCCTTCGGCTGGGCGCCCGACCAGTATGACAGTTATTTTCAAATGAAAGCAAGATGCTCCTGTCAAAGTGGCCTATGCGCCCGGCCCTGTTATTTGTTTGTCCCGGTTTCCCCAGCTTTGAGGTTGGCTTCTGAGCGCTTGGCACGGGAGGGTCATAGGGTAAGGTCAACTGAATGGAGGGGACGTGTTTGAAACTACTGGCCGCTTGGGGGCGTGTCTGTTCTACTCTGGTCGCTAGACGTGTCTCGCCCCACCAGGGTGGGAACAGACATGAGCAGGAGAGCTCCGCCTTCCGGTTTCTGGGGTCTCTTATTCTTTGTTCTGGACGAACCTAGAATGTTCAGAGGCCGCCGCAAGGCATTTCATCAGGTCCACAGCAAGACTCTTCTGAGCCTTGTCTCCTTGCCTCGCCCTTGACAGAGAAAACGTGGTGAAATAAGACTCTGTGTATTTAGCGTATCCCATTCTGCTGAAGTCGTGAGTCTGATCCTAATTAGCTGCCCCTTCTTACAGTGTTTACAAACCGCTGCCACAAGGGGCTAGTATAAGACGAGTAACCAGTTACGACCGGATTAAATCCTCTCCCCTCTCTTATTGCAGCACCTTAATCTACTGTTTGGGGGCATTTAAAATGGAAAGAAATTAGTACAACTTTGGCCACCCCTTTTTGTGTGCTGCTCCCCATCCTCCAAGAAAAATGCCGTCGCCACCCCACCCCCCCCACCACCCGGTAATTGAACAGACAGCGAAGATTCTTAGATAGTGCTGTCATCTATTAGAAAATCATTGACTGGTTGAACCAAGTTTTTATTATATTCTTCGACCCCTAATTGTTCCTGTGCTTCTCTTACCTCCATTGTACCTTTGCTGTGATTTTAAAAGAGTCGGACATGTTGGCTCCGGGTTTCTAGAGCGTCTTGGTTTCTAGTGTATCCTGATCTAAGGGCATTTTCTGCTTATCAGAATAGGGGTATTGAAGTGAATTTCAAAGTAATGAAAATAGAATTCTTCTAAGATGCGCTGGTGTTTTCCTGTGGAAGATCAGTAGGTAAAATATACATGACTATTACGTTTGAACATTTATGACTGTTACTACTTTGTCTGACGATAGTTCTGCCAGGGAAGTTTCTTAAAAGAAATTGTTTTCGGTCTTTCTTTTAGTCAAGATGAGTGATAAGCCAGACTTGTCGGAGGTGGAGAAGTTTGACAAGTCAAAACTGAAGAAAACTCATACCGAGGAAAAAAATACTCTTCCCTCAAAGGAAAGTAAGTCATGGAGGGTTTCTAGCTGAGACAGACAATGGTGAAAGTTGGTATCTTCAGTGAATAAACCTATCTTCTAGTAATTTTTACTATCGAGGAAGTAATTATTAGAGTACCATTTTATTTTATGCAGCCATGACAACTATCAAAGAGTTGTCTCCTTCTTTGGATTGTATAAATGGTTCGCACATGATAGGCCCTAGTAGTAATGGGGAAGTAAAAACCACTTCCCTGTTGGAAAATTACTAAAACACACATTGAAACCAATCTTAAACATTGGACTTAGCACTAGAAAAACCTTACTTCTGTCTACTTTTAGTTATTTGGCATTTTTCTGCATCTAGAAATTTGAGTCCATTATCTCATGCCTAAAGAACCATGCCAGCTCTGCGGTCTGGGCCTTCTCCAATCTGGTGACAAGATAGGGATGCAGAACGAGTTTCGATCTTGGGTGCACTTGAGGCTCCCAGACTTAAGGGATCAGTTTTGCCCTCCAGAGTAACAGACAGCTGGAGAAACTCCAAGCATATTCACAACAGCTGAGGGGCATTTTCTGTCATGTGTGCGTTATTTGAGAGTTCCGAAATTAGTGAAAATTATCTCAAAGTGTATAACTTCCAAATGGTATCGTCAGAGATAAACGTGAGCAAAATGCTTCACTTCCTCCTCGGTCTCAAATAATCTATCGAAAAACTGTCAACAACACAAATCTGCCTCTCGAATGAAAGCAAAAACCAAAAAAACTGCAATTGAAGTAGATTCTAATGAATGTTCGAGTGGTAAACATGCACACACGTGCACACATGCACCCCGCTGTGAGCATTTGTGGTTAGTGCCTTAGCATTCTCAATTAAAAGCATGTATGGCAGCCTTCCATGACTTACCTAAAGCTGTTTTGTAAGAAACTGAATTAAATCTTAGGAAAATACTCTTAGTGATATATATTTTTTTTGTTTCGTGTTTTTTTTTCCCCTCAGCGATCCAGCAGGAGAAACAGTGTGCTCAGACATCGTAAAACGGGATCTCCTCCCAAGAGGAAATTTCAACATTGCCCGAGAGCCTTGGTTTTATGCTTGTTTTTTGCAAACCGTTGTGTTTGTAGCGATTTTAGGCATCTTCTGCTGTCCTCTCATTTCTATTCCCTGGCTAAAAGGTCAGGTGGAACCAAAGTTTCCTGAAGTGTGCTTTCAAACTTGCCGTTGGTGTGTAAATTCCAGATGGCAGATGTTGCGAATAATCTCACCAGTGTTGACCCTTGTGTGTGTAGCCCTTTCACCCCCAGCAGGATAAGCCAGGTTTAACCTTCTGCAATGGGTGCCTCCATTGCTTCATTATCTTCATGAAGTTGCATGCTTCTGCAACTTCTCACAGTTTGTTTTTATTTCCAATGTAGTAATGAAATAATAAATACAGTCATTATCTGGCGGCTCTCGACTTCATTTCTTCTAAGGAAGGAAAAGTACACAAGGGTACCCTTTTTCGCCAAACAAAACGGTTGAAGGAAAACCTCTTCAGCAGTGGACTAAGCCCCTTATCTCAGAGTGAAGAAAGACAAACACAGGGTCTGAAGTGACCCACTCAAGCTGAATAAGAACTGAAATTCAAGCTGGGCTGTCTTGCCTTCTGGAAAGTGTTTTCCGACTGAATGGGAGGGGGCACCTAAGCTTGGGGTTGGATGGAAAGGGCGCGGGAGGCACTTGTTAACACGCACTGTACTGAGCACATCACATCTTCAGTTGAGCGTCAACTCAGATATCTGATGCCCACTGATGACCTGTAACACTGAACCTCTGATCTGGTTCTTCTACTGAACAGAATTTACTGTCTCCTGAAGCAAGCATTTTTGGTTTCATGGTGAGCATAAGTGCTGTGGACCGTATGGTGTTCCCCCACCCCCACCACACCAAATTCATATTTTGAAGGTCTACCCCTCAATGCGACTCTACCTGGAGATAGACTTTTTAGGAAGTCATTAAGGTTAAATGAGGCTACAAGGGCTGGGCCCCTCTGTGATCTATTACTATAGGTATCTTCCCACCATAAGGGATTATACCGTCCATACCTATTTGCAACCTCAACTATTATCTTACCTCCCTCTTTCTAGGGGCTCACATCCTTAAATACTCACTGGGGTTACAGAAAGTGGAAGGTGTTTTCTCTGCTCTAGCACAAATTTCCACAAGCAAAACAGTAGGTGGGTCAACTAAGGTAAAGTGTGGTTGAGGTGACACAATCTCAGAGCTTAGGGTAACCAGAAGATTTGAGCCCTGGAGGTCACCATGTTGGTCATCACTACCTTACCATCTGCCTGAAGCAATTGCCCAGTAGAGTCACTCAGTCCCTTACACTGACATGCTGCTTACACGCTTCCCTGCCTGCCTGTAACTTCTATGCCATAATCCTAGGAGAGCATGCTGGAGACCCATACAGCGTGGTTAATCCATCCTCCAGTATTTGAAGTCAGCTGTTGTTTTCCTGCCCCCATACGTCCAAGTCTTCTCCAGCTGACCTTTTCAGAGCATTTGGACCCAAGTTACACAGATGGGGACCCATAACGGTTGCACTTTAGATGGACGGACACAAGTTTAGCCATTATCAGGTCCCTGGATCCCGATTCTGTCATCCAGCCCATTTGCTCTCCTTTCAGTTTGCCATTTGCAGCTTGATAAAGATGCTGTACGTCCACGACAGACTCAGTAACGTGTGCATTAGCACACTAATCCAGCTCAAGATTAGGCCCATTTCAGATGCCTAAAGGAAAGCATGTCAGGTGAGCTGGGGATGGGACGAAAACTCCCAGTTTTTAGTTGCACCTGGTAACCGTCATTTTTTTCTTAAAGGATTGATTCCTCCCAGGGCAGTGTAAATGATAAACTGAGTGGGAGCAAGTGAGAGGTATGTGGTGGGAGGGGAAGTCACATAGTTTCTAAGTGAACGCTCCTACAGAAATAAGACGGGAAGAACGATTGCTCACTGGAAGTAGTTTTGCCCTGCATTTCTCAAGTAAATCACATGGGCCTAATCTTGTAGTGAGTGACTAGGTTCACTTGTCTTTCCAAGCAGAGGGAGGTTTTTTTCCCAAGCATCCGGGATTGAGGTTTCAGAGCCCTCAATCCATTTATTATTTGCAAAACCAACCATCCGAAGGTCTTCTTGTAGCAGTTACATTTACGGGAAAAAAGAAAAGCCTGGAGTTAAGTGGATTTTCTTATGCATGTCTACATCTTTTGAAAATACCTGGTCCATGCTTTGACACCTGTATCCTGTCAGTGTACATAGGCCGACATGTCCTTAATTGCAAAGAGCAGAAAATGGCAAAAAGCTGGAAAGCCATAATATATATGCTGCAAGTTAATCCAAAGACAAAAATCAGCCAAATCGTATGTCACGACGACTTCATCTTTGCAAAGGGTCAAAAACCTCATTTAGTGTCATCACTTAAAATTCTCAAGAAACTGCACAGGCAAGTGAGTTTTAGGAATGCCCTAGAATGTAACCATCGCATATTCACACCTGAGAAAAATATCTTGCCCTTCGTCTCTCAAATGCATAGGAATATGTTTGAACCTTGCCTTGGGAAGTTTCAACCGGTATGATCTCGGGCAAGTGACAATCTATTGTGGTTCAGTTTCTTCATCCATAGAAATGGAGATGATAACACTGTTTCCTTCAAGGGGATGTGGTGAAAAGTAGTTGAGGTACTCCCCGTCAAGTGCTTAGCACAATGCTGGCACAGTCGCCAAGCACGCCATGTCCGAGGTCACCAAGGCCAAGCTCAGGTTCCCCATGAGCACCTGAGCTGCCTCCCGCCCCCGAGCATCGCCCCCGAAGGCTGTTTTCAGAGCCACCCCAGTCGGCCCGTAAATCCTGGAGCCCTCCGAAGGTGTGCCCGTGGCAGTTTGAGGGCAGGGTTCAGGGGGCGTGCTGCCAATGTGTATTAGTCTTCCTTTTTTTATTTCTTTCTTCCTTATAGTTAAAGTGTACGACACGATGGCTCTGGCTCGTACGCATATACATAGTGAAGAGATTACTACAGTCAAACAAATGACCATCTTCATCACCTTCTACCCTTGTATGCTAAGAGAATCTAAAATCTACTGTCTTGGTAAAGTTTCAGAATCAAACACAACATTATTAACAATAGTCGTCCTGCTGTACTTTGGATCTCCAGACGTATTCATTGGCCCAATTCCTGATTTGTACCCCTTGACCTCCTTGTTCCCATTTGCTCCTCTCCCTGCAGTGGGTAGTTTTCTGGCAGGTGGCAGGTGGCTTGCTGCTGGCTTCCCAGCATTCTTTACTGTGAACTACATTGTCAACACTAATATAACTGTCCTTCATTGTTTTTATTATACATAACGCTCGAGTTTGTATATCATATAATTGGATCGATTTCTGTAATTTATATGTGCACAAGTGTATGGAAGTCCTGTGATTGAATTAAATTACCACAGAATCTTTTGATTTTAAAACATTGCCACATAATCGATTCCCTTTTCCTCTGTTAGGAGTTTTCATTGAAAAGTAAATTTGAAAGCATTTAGAAAAAGTTTTTTTTTACACAGGAGCTCTAATATGTAGTCACCAGTTCTAAAATGTGCTCTCCTTTTCAGCATCTAAGAGTTTTGAATAGATTTATTTTACACTTTACACAGGTTGCATATTTTAAAATATCCCCTATCGGTTAGTTTTCACGATGAAAACCTGGGCTTTTCCACTTTTTGTTCCAGATTCATTGAGGGTTTTAAATAAGGACTGGATGTAGGGGATGGGCAGCCAGGTCCCTTGACGTCCAGGAGCGCCAGTCACCAGTTCGTAGTAACTAGCTGCTAGGAACTAGTTGCTAGTTACTAGTAAAGTAGTGACTTCAGTTTCTAGAAAGCCTAGGAATAAGTACTGTTGTGGAACTCTTGGATTTAATTTTTTCTATGCTGTGTTTTGTTTCCTCACGTGTGTTTCTAATGGGCTAAGTAATAAAGTTAATGTGGAAAAAAAGGTTGACTGGAGTGTTATCGTCCTGTTAATACTCTATTCCGCATATAGATGCTTAGGATGTGTTATTTATTTTAAAGTTTTAATAATATATTTTATTTAATCCAACATAGCAAAATTATAATTTCTATATGTAATGAATATCAACAGTTTGTCAATTACGTAAGCGCTGACTCTTCCCTTCAGTTGGTTTTCTCTGCAAACCGCACCAGGAGGTGCCACATTTTCGTCCATCAACTACTGAAGAAAGTAGTCATGCGTTCTGTTCCCTTCTAGTCCTCAAACCCAGTCGTCCCTTGTCCCACAGACATTTCATCTGTGTCAGTCCCATTTTGTTCCCTGTCTACAATTCCCAACGTCATTTTGGTGCTTTGCTGATGTTTCTACTTGATTTCTGAATTTCCAAACGGAAACCACAAACACCCATAGCGCAGTCATCATTTCCTAATCGTGTTGATTTCTTAAAATCACTTTTCCTTAGAGGATATGTAGGAGATCAGTACTCACGGAAAACTCTAGAAAATTATTTTAGGCCACACAGAACAAAAAGCAACAGAAGAACAGAAAATTTACTCGGATTTTGAGGAAGCCACAAATAGCACGATAAATTAAGTGGTTACAGGTCTTTCGGGTCATCTGAGGCGGCTCTGAAAAGAGCCTTTGGGGGGCCGTGCCCGGGGGCAGGAGGCGGCTCATGTGCTCATGGTGAACCTGAGCACAGCCCTGGTGCCCTCGGTCACGGCATGCTTGCGGAGCTCCCCGGTCAGCAGCAGGTGCACGGCGGCCTGGATGTCCTGTGAGGTGAGGGTGCAGCGCTGGTTGTAACGGGCCAGGCGGCCGGCCTCTTCGGCGAGGCGCTCGAAGAGGTCGCTAATGCACGAGTCCATGACGTTCACGGCCTGCTGGGACAGGCTGAGGCCGTCGTGGACCAGCTTCAGAACCCTGGGGAAATAGGTGGCGAAACTGTCCTCGCCGCGGCGGCCGCGGCGGCAGCGGGTGTGACGGCGGCTGCGGCGGCGATGGCGCCTGGGCTTCTTCTGTTTCAGGGCCGTCGGAGCGCCCTTCTCAGGCGCCTGGGTGCTGACACCTTCCTCCGGAGACGGGGCAGAGGCAGGCTCCGCCATCCCTCAGGCAACCCCCAAGAGCTAGGAGGCACCGACGATGGCGCTGCTGCCAGGCGGGGAGCCCTTTTTATAGTCGCTGCCTTGCCTCACGTCATGCGTGACCTCGACTTCTGACTGGGTGTCAGGGCACACAGGGAGCGCGTGAGTGAGCCTAGCGGAGTGCGCTGGGACTGCACGGTCCTCCTGCTGGCGGTCCCTCCACCAATCACAGTGAGCGTCTGGAGCCCTGCAAGCTGCCTGTCTGGTCCCATACAGAAATTCACAGCAAGAGAACCCACACAGGAAGGCTGTGACACGGCCAGCAGAGGGCTCCTGGACGTGGAGATGTGTCGGTCCACCTCCCGCCTCCGGTTCTGATCGAAACCCTCAATGAATCAGGATAACGGAGTAAAAAACTACCGTTTGTAAAGAGTGAAATCAAACACAACTGGGGTATTTAGACCTACATAAGAAAATTCAGCATTTACCAGGTTTGTAGTCACACTCCTAATGATACTTAGATCCGAAAAAGTACCCTACATTCTAGCATTGCTGAATACATAGAACAGCCCTTGATTGAAAGAGAAAAAAGGTATTGGTCTAATTTTGCAGTAAGTCACCCAAAAGGTAAGAGACAGTCAAGAAATAGTTTAAAATCACGTGCTTTTCAAAAATCGGACAGTTCGAGAAAATTTATTCCTTAAATGTATTTGTGGAAAAATGAACCCCAAATACGGAACCAGTACAGAATGAAGAAGAATTAGAGAAATGGAGGTCATCAAGGAACTTGTCACAGAAAGAAAGAAAGAAAAGAAAGAAAGAAAGAAAGAAAGAAAGAAAGAAAGAAAGAAAGAAAGAAAGAAAGAAAGAAAGAAAGAAAGAAAGAAAGAAAGAAAGAAAGAAAGAAAGAAAGAAAGAAAGAAAGAAAGAAAGAAAGAAAAGACAATAAACAACCATACAGTACAATTCACAGTAAATGAGCCCTCAGGCAAAGAATCACACCCATTCCATCAGGAGCTGCTTCCACCTCAACTCCAAGGCTGAAGAGTCCAGGAAAATTTTGATTGGCTCTCTTGGGAAACCCGGTTCCATGGTGAGCCGGTGGCTATGACTCCGTGGCTACAGGTTCCTCATTGCCTGACTGAGAACAGACTGGGGCTTGAGCTGCTCTGATTGGACCTTCCATCATCCCTATTATGCATAAATGCAAGTCATGAAGGTTTGTGCTTTCTAAACCCAAAGATTATAGACTGGAGAGGAACATAACTGGATAAAACTGAACGAGTTAAAATAGTAACTTCAGTTTCTAGAAAGCCTAGGGATAGGTATTGCTTCTTGAAATTTTCTCCTTAGTTATTTCTGTGATCGGTTGGGTCCTCCTTTGTGTTTCTGTATGTACTCCATAATACTGAGAATGCCAAAAACGTTTGATGCAGGATGTTTGTCCTGCTCCTACTATGTTCCCCATATGGATGCTTACAGTTCGTTATTTATTCTCCATGAGTTTGAGGATTCCAGCACCGGCCAGAAATTTTAAAAAAAACAAATGTATATATAAATATAAATATATATATATATATATATATATATATATATATATATATATATATATATGTATATGTATATATTTGTATGTACACACATATATATTCATTTTTACATGTATACAGACACATATGTATATGTGTATGTGTATATGTGTGTTTGTGTGTGTGTGTATAAATACTATGTGTGTGTGTGTGTGTGTGTGTGTGTGTGTGTGACTGTGGATATATATTTGAGGACTGAAACACAGGAGAGAAATAACTGAGTCAAAAATGTCAAGAAACAATATCTAATCCACCTTCTTTAGAAACTGAAGTTACTAGTTTAATTCATTCAGATTTTACCAATTCTGTTCATTGCCAGGCAATATAATGTGTGTGGAAATATATATACATTTTTTTTTTTTAGAAAGGTAAAACATCATGTTTTGCGTCTATGTGCAATGGGGATGATGGGAGGGACCTGTTGGATGAGGTGTCCCAGGCTGAACCAATTAGAAGCCTCCTGAAATGTTTGGACTTGCAGTTGAGGGGAATTGTGTCATTAAATAGGTCTGAGTCCTTGACTGCTGTTTGTTGTTTTGTTTGAATGGTTTTATGCTTTTAATCATGTTGATTTACAGATATTATATTAGTTTCTAAAGCTGTCGTAAATAAATTCGAGAGTCTCGGTGACTTAAAAAATATATATTTATCATCTCACAGTTCTGGATGCCAAATAGCCCCTCTTCATAAGCACACCAGTCATATTGGGTTAGGACCGACCCTCACGACTTCACTTTAAACACAGTTACCTCTATAGAGACTATCTCCAAAATAGGGTCACCTCCTGAAGTACTGGGGGGTCACAAGGTCAACACAAGAATTTTGAGAGGGTACAATTCAATAAAGAATATTAAGCTTTCTGCCCCTCCAAAAAATTAAGGTACTTCCATGAAAAATACATTCACACCTTCCCTACAGCCCCCAAATCTTAACCCATTGCAGTTCAACTTTAAGTCCAAAATCTCATCTACAAATCTTATATATCTGCTACGGGTGAGACTCCAGTTGTGACTGATGCTGAGGCAGAATTTATCCTTATCCCTGAACCTGCGAAAACAGACAGCAAATTACCAGTTTCCAAAAACAGTAGCGGGACAGGCATAGAATAGACATTACCATTCCAAATGTGAGAAATCAGAAGAAAACTAGAGTTTATGGGCCCTAAGCAGGTTTGCACCATAGTAGGGCTAATTCCATTAGATTTAAGGGATTGAAAACAGTCCTCTTTAATCATTGCTCTGCCCTCTCGACCCTCTGGGATAGCAGCATGAAACTCTCAGCCCTGGGCAGTGGGGACCTCTTCCCCAGCCTGGTTTGTTACAGAAGAGGTGGCACTAGCCATCTAGAATGGAGAAAGCGGCCTCCATCTATGGGATCAAGGAGATGATGGCCTCATCCCCCAGACCTGTGTCCCTGTTCTCAACAAGACTCTGTCTGGATTCTCCTCTTGCCATTGCTGTTTTCTCAGAGTCCTGCTGGAAGAGTGGAATCACCATAGCTTTACTGATGTCTTCCTTGGTTTCCCAGGGTCTGAAAAGTACGTGCAAGTCTGCAGCCACAGGCCGACTGGAAAACAACTTTACATCCACGTAAATACTGTCATCTTGCCCCATAACCACAGTTCAACAGATCACATAACTGTGGGAAAGGAGGGAACCCCAATAAATGCTTACCAAGGAAAAACTGTGTCCTTTTACATTCTTTTACAGCCCATGTGGTTTTAGGTCCCAACATGGCTTTGGTCCTGCTCACTCTAGCGATATTAATGAAATTTGAGAAAGAGAGAAGAAAAGTGGGGTTTGAGGTTCAAGATCCTAAGTGGAATCAAGTGCATCCGTTTACTCACTTCAGGAGGGGCGTGAGGAAAAAGGGCACTTACTGAGTGAACATCTAGGATCCAGTGGTGTGGTTTACTACGTAGACAAGCTACGGGAAGTGCCTTTACTGCTTCAATAACACATTACGAGTACCAATGTAGCTAGAAAAAATATTAAGAAGAGAAAATAACCCACCAATTTTTTTTTAATGGTGGAATAAGCGTTAAGTCAGGTCTTTGCTGAAGAAAGCTGTCATAGCTATATCATATTGCAAAAATAGACTTGAAGTCAACGGAGATTCCTTGAGGATAAAGATAGTCCCCCTGGGATAAAATGTTCAATTCATGTGGGAGGTATTATAAATTTAAGATGACCTATACTGGGTAGGGTAGCTTCAAACTATTTAAGTCAACACTTGACTGAATGACAATAAGGAGTAGCGAAGGTCACCACCAAATATAGACATTTGCAGCCACCTGTAAGCAAGTGGCCGAAACGTAACAAGGACTTAGAAATAAAACACCTACCAAGCTTGCTTGACGAAATGGAGTAATGCGATAATATGAACCCGGAAATTAGAGAATGTGTTTTATCCACCTGATGTATATTTATGCACATAGAACATGTACTCGGCCATCAAGCAAGATTCCAGAAGTATCAAATACATATCACATTCTCTGACTACAGTACATTTAAGAATCAATGACAAACCATGTTGTCAAAACCAAATGTTTGGGATGACACAAATCACTCTAAAGAAATAATGGGCCAAAGGACAAATCATTACAGGGACTGAAAAATATTTATTGATGCGTGAGAATAAAATTTGTGGGGCATGCGTGAGTGCTACTGAGAGAGGATTTTATGGCCCACGTGCTGATTAAAAAGATTAAAAAGAAGGAAGCCTTGATCAGGCATTTTACGGAAGACCAAGCACAAACGATCACAAAGAACAACAAGAAGCACGATTGGAGAGGTGCCACCTCGCTCAAGTCTCCTGGAAAATGCCTACTACAACCACAGTGACATACTATTTCACACCGTCGGAGCAGTGAGAATTAAAAAGGTCAGACCGCATCAAATGTTGGTGACTAGTGGGGACTCACACTCTGGTATTAGGAGGACAAATTGGTCTGACCATCTTGGAGAGCAATCTGGCAATACTAATTAATGCGCAGGATGCACACACTGCTGACAGCAGCAGTTCCATTGCTGGGTACACTACCTAGTGGCCTGAACACAAGGAGACGTGTGTGGGAACATTCTTAGCAGCCCTGTGGTCTGGGTGGGGCCTCTGGAAGATCTGCAGGGACCGAAGAGACAGCTAATGGACCCTGAAGCACTGACCTGGAAGAGGGAGGGATAGCACTAGATGTAGTCTCTCGAAAATGGAAACAGGTGTTCAAACAAAGATTCCTACATGAACGTTCAGAGGTGCCCTATTCTCAATAGCCAAAAGGGGGAAACAACCCAAATGCCCATCAATGGACAAATAGATAAACTAAATGTCGTCCATCCATACCATGGATTATTATTCAGCTGTGAAAAGGAAGGAAGCAAGTACCGATTCACGCTACCACGTAGATGTACCATGAGGAAAACATTACACTATGTGAAAGCCGCCAGACACAGAAGGCCATGCGTTGAGTTCCATGGGAGGGAGAGCTCCACATGGGGGAAACCTCTGTCGACAGAAAGCAGATAAGTGGTTGCCAAGAGCTATTTATTGGGAGCGTGTGTATGTGTGTGCTCGGGGGTGGGGGGACGACGAGCATGGGGAGTGAGTGCTTAACGGGTACAGGGGTTTCTTGGCGGGGTGGTGAAAATGCTTTGGAAGCAGACGGTTGTGATTGTTCCACGACATCACGAATGTACTTGACACCATGTCGTACCCGTCCCCCACCCCTCTTTCTTTATCTTGCCTGCGATGCTCGGGTCCTACAGAAGGCGAGCGCTGCCACAGAGGGAGGGCCCAGGGGCGAGAGCGTGCGGGTGCCTTGCACCTGCCCTGGCCGGCCGTTTGTAGGCCCAGGCCCGCTCCCTCGGGGTCAACTGGAGGGCAGTGACGTCACCAGTGTGCGCGGCCACGAGCCTGTTCCGGACCAATGAGGGGCCGGGTCGCGGTAGCTAGGTTACGGAGTACGGGCCAAGTACCGACATCTTGAGAGGCATCCAGTCGAGCCAGACCTCGCAGATTGATCGGTCGTCTCCAAGGCCCGGCATGCCGAGCAGGAGGACGAGCCGTCCACGGTCGTCCGGTCTCAATAGGTGCCGTGCCGCCGCTCTCGCGCCCACCGAGCCGAGCTGACATTCTCCGTGAGCCACCCGGAGCGCCTCCTGCGGGAGGGCCACTACGCCCAGTGCCCGAGTTCGTGTGCGCCGGTCTTTCTAGGTGCCATCGTCGAGTACGTGACGGCCAAGGTCTTGGAGCTGGCGAGCGACGAGGCCCGGAGGAGCAGCAGGAGATGCATCACCTTGGAGCTGTTGGACGTGGCCGTGCACAGCAACGCGCTGCTCAGTGGCTTCTTCGTGACTACAACCATCTCCCAGGTGGCCCCAGCCTAGCTGTGGACGCCTGGCACCCAGGGGGCCTCACCAGCCCACCGATCCTCGTCTACTCCTGCTAGCCCGGCGCCAGCCCCTTCCGTCACAGCCAGCCGGGACAGCCCTGGCCTGTCTTGTGCCTTTGGCGCCTTGTGTCATTAAAGTGTTTGAAAGTACCCACAGGCTTGCTCTATAAATTTTGTGTCAGAGTGGGGTGTGAGACACCCAATGTTGGACGGACGGGCAGGGAGTGGCGAGGGTCAGGGAACAGGGAGGGCACAGGGGAGCAGACTCTCGTGGTGACAATGGGGGTTGGTGTCCCCGTGTGGGAGGTGCTGTCTGGGGCGGGGGCACAGGAGGCTCCCACGTGGACCCTGAGCTAGTCACCAGAACGATGGTGTTCGTTGGGGTGGAGCTCAAGGCTAAGACTGAGGTGTCCTGGTAGGATGAATGTCAAAAGGGGTTATGTTATGGAGGGGGACGGAGCCTCAGGTGGCATGGGAGCTCAAGTCAAGGGCTCAAGTGGGGCAGGGACGTTGACTGCCAGAGAGAGGAGTGATTGATGGGTGGGAACAATGCAGAAATCCCCAAAGGCGGAACTGGGGTCACAGGGGGTCAAGAGTTTAGTTTTGGCCTTGTTCAGAGGGAGAGGCTGGGAGACGCCCTTAGCTACCGGGATACGCAAGCTGTAGCCTAGCAACAGCGCGGTCAGGCCAGGCCCCGTCTCAGATGCCGCTCTCTGCGTATCACCAGGGCGACAGGACCGTGGCAGGTGTCCCGGGGCTGCGCCCAGGAGTGGCTGTCTATGTGGCCTGTTGCCAGCTGGCGGTAGCACGCTTCCAGCAGGCGCTCTTCCACCGGCCATGGAGGAGCTGGCCCTCACTCAGGCTGTCCGCCTCTTCCTGCGACAGGAGAGTGATGCTTGCCAGGGCCTGGTCATGGAGGTGTACCTTGATGTGATTTTTCTAAGAGTTTTTAAGTGTCAGCCCTTAGATCTGTCATCCATTTTGAATGAATTTTTATACATGGTGTGAGATAGAAGTCCAAGTTCACTCTTTTGCATGTGGATATCCAGTTGTCACAGCACCATTTGTGACAGGGATTATTCTTTTCCCCCACTGAATGGTCTTGGAACCTGTACTGAAAATCGACTATACACAGATATCAGGGTTAATTTCTGACTCTAAATCACGCATTTATTATGTTACTTTAATCTACGGACATGTCTACATCGAGGGTCACTTGTGGGCCAAACAAAGTGCTAGGGATTGGAGATATAAAGACGGATAGCCTTAGTAGATTCTCCTGTGGTTATTATCAACTGACTGTTCTCTTGTTCAGTGGCTGAGAAAGTTGAAAATGTGGCTTTGGCCCAGGAGAGCCTCATTGTCGTAGAGACGTCCAGCTGTGGGAGTGAATGACTCTGAACCACCCACGCTCACCTCCTCCATGACCCGGGCAAGGATTAGAACAGACAGCGCTGAGCAACGCTTCCATACCACTGTTTGGTCATCATGGCCTACTTAGGGTCCGATGGCTATAAACAGTTGTGCGAGCTTGACTACAGCTCATCTGGCTTGGATCTCAGAGTTCCAGAGCTTCAAAGGTAACTGGGCAAAATGTGCCTGCTTCTGGTAGAGGCCCCTATTATCTTGGAGGAGTGAGTGTACTCGGGATGAAAGGAATAAGGACCCTCGGGCCTAAAGCAGTGGGAGAGGCAAGGAATGTGAGCCCGCGGTCCCTGAGCCAATCAGAGAGGGCCGTGATGGGGTCTGGGAAGGTGAGGTCGGCTAGGACATCATGAAGCCCCTGTTCCTGGGGTGAGGTCCTAAGTAGAGGGAAGACATGGGGGAACGGGCCTGCAAGGCTAAAGCGGAGGTAGGGGCTGGGAAATGAGGCCCGGTGTAAGAACCCAAATGCCCCAAGGGATCACACCCTGATCACATAAGTCCTTCTCGGCCACACCCCATCATGGCGCTGGTTGCCCTTTCCTTCCGTATTCTCCTTCCTACCGGCGCGAATCGTACACCAATCAGCTCACCCCCCAAGCCCCATGCGGTATGCTAAGTAGGGACTGTATCTTAAGCCAATCAGCTTTCCCTAAAAACCCTATGTATATGTTTGTGTGCCGCCTAATAAACGAGCCCTCTCCGGTGGGTCATCAACTGGTGTCGACTCGTCCTTTCACCCGGACACCTCGGCCAATGATAGGGGTGGGGGTGGGGGCGGGCGGGGCCTGCTCCGGGCCTTGTAAGTGCGGGTTTCTGCGCGGGAACGCACACCACGAAGGCAGTGAGCAGCTCTCTCCACCCCAGGGGCATCCTTCAGGCGTCTTCAAGCCCTCAGGTGAGGTGGTGCGGTCCCGCTGGGGCCAGAGGACGATGGGGACGGGAGCACGCAGGGACTCCGTGGCGGGGCTGTCGCGCCTTTGGGAGCCCTAGGGGCCCGGATTGGGGTTGGCTTTTCCCGTCAGCGCCGCGGGGCGAGACTCGTGCCTTTGTCTGCCCTCGGCACGCCTCCTGTGCGAGATGCCGAGCCCTCCCGGGGGTCGGGCCCTGGAAGGCCCAAGGGGGGACCCCCAAAGCGGCCGGCGGGTCCGCGGAAGAAGTGCAGGTCGGAGGCTTCGAGGACGAAGCGGAGTTGAGGGCTCGCCCGGAATGGGCCCTCTGGGCCTGGCCCCTCGCTCCCTCCCCTCCCGTGGCCCTTCGGCCGGGCGCCCGACCAGGATGACAGTTATTTTCCAATGAAAGCAAGATGCTCCTGTCAAAGTGGCCTGTGCGCCCGGCCCTGTTATTTGTTTGTCCCGGTTTCCCCAGCTTTGAGGTTGGCTTCTGAGCGCTTGGCACGGGAGGGTCATAGGGTAAGGTCAACTGAATGGAGGGGACGTGTTTGAAACTACTGGCCGCTTGGGGGCGTCTCTGTTCTACTCTGGTCGCTAGACGTGTCTCGCCCCACCAGGGTGGGAACAGACATGCGCAGGAGAGCTCCGCCTTCCGGTTTCTGGGGTCTCTTATTCTTTGTTCTGGACAAACCTAGAATGTTCAGAGGCCGCCGCAAGGCATTTCATCAGGTCCACAGCAAGACTCTTCTGAGCCTTGTCTCCTTGCCTCGCCCTTGACAGAGAAAACGTGGTGAAATAAGACTCTGTGTATTTAGCGTATCCCATTCTGCTGAAGTCGTGAGTCTGATCCTAATTAGCTGCCCCTTCTTACAGTGTTTACAAACCGCTGCCACAAGGGGCTAGTATAAGACGAGTAACCAGTTACGACCGGATTAAATCCTCTCCCCTCTCTTATTGCAGCACCTTAATCTACTGTTTGGGGGCATTTAAAATGGAAAGAAATTAGTACAACTTTGGCCACCCCTTTTTGTGTGCTGCTCCCCATCCTCCAAGAAAAATGCCGTCGCCACCCCACCCCCCCCCACCCCCCGGTAATTGAACAGACAGCGAAGATTCTTAGATAGTGCTGTGATCTATTAGAAAATCATTGACTGGTTGAACCAAGTTTTTATTATATTCTTCGACCCCTCATTGTTCCTGTGCTTCTCTTACCTCCATTGTACCTTTGCTGTGATTTTAAAAGAGTCGGACATGTTGGCTCCGGGTTTCTAGAGCGTCTTGGTTTCTAGTGTATCCTGATCTAAGGGCATTTTCTGCTTATCAGAATAGGGGTATTGAAGTGAATTTCAAAGTAATGAAAATAGAATTCTTCTAAGATGCGCTGGTGTTTTCCTGTGGAAGATCAGTAGGTAAAATATACATGACTATTACGTTTGAACATTTATGACTGTTACTACTTTGTCTGACGATAGTTCTGCCAGGGAAGTTTCTTAAAAGAAATTGTTTTCGGTCTTTCTTTTAGTCAAGATGAGTGATAAGCCAGACTTGTCGGAGGTGGAGAAGTTTGACAAGTCAAAACTGAAGAAAACTCATACCGAGGAAAAAAATACTCTTCCCTCAAAGGAAAGTAAGTCATGGAGGGTTTCTAGCTGAGACAGACAATGGTGAAAGTTGGTATCTTCAGTGAATAAACCTATCTTCTAGTAATTTTTACTATCGAGGAAGTAATTATTAGAGTACCATTTTATTTTATGCAGCCATGACAACTATCAAAGAGTTGTCTCCTTCTTTGGATTATATAAATGGTTCGCACATGATAGGCCCTAGTAGTAATGGGGAAGTAAAAACCACTTCCCTGTTGGAAAATTACTAAAACACACATTGAAACCAATCTTAAACATTGGACTTAGCACTAGAAAAACCTTACTTCTGTCTACTTTTAGTTATTTGGCATTTTTATGCATCTAGAAATTTGAGTCCATTATCTCATGCCTAAAGAACCATGCCAGCTCTGCGGTCTGGGCCTTCTCCAATCTGGTGACAAGATAGGGATGCAGAACGAGTTTCGATCTTGGGTGCACTTGAGGCTCCCAGACTTAAGGGATCAGTTTTGCCCTCCAGAGTAACAGACAGCTGGAGAAACTCCAAGCATATTCACAACAGCTGAGGGGCATTTTCTGTCATGTGTGCGTTATTTGAGAGTTCCGAAATTAGTGAAAATTATCTCAAAGTGTATAACTTCCAAATGGTATCGTCAGAGATAAACGTGAGCAAAATGCTTCACTTCCTCCTCGGTCTCAAATAATCTATCGAAAAACTGTCAACAACACAAATCTGCCTCTCGAATGAAAGCAAAAACCAAAAAAACTGCAATTGAAGTAGATTCTAATGAATGTTCGAGTGGTAAACATGCACACACGTGCACACATGCACCCCGCTGTGAGCATTTGTGGTTAGTGCCTTAGCATTCTCAATTAAAAGCATGTATGGCAGCCTTCCATGACTTAACCTAAAGCTGTTTTGTAAGAAACTGAATTAAATCTTAGGAAAATACTCTTAGTGATATATATTTTTTTTGTTTCGTTTTGTTTTTCCCCTCAGCGATCCAGCAGGAGAAACAGTGTGCTCAGACATCGTAAAACGGGATCTCCTCCCAAGAGGAAATTTCAACATTGCCCGAGAGCCTTGGTTTTATGCTTGTTTTTTGCAAACCGTTGTGTTTGTAGCGATTTTAGGCATCTTCTGCTGTCCTCTCATTTCTATTCCCTGGCTAAAAGGTCAGGTGGAACCAAAGTTTCCTGAAGTGTGCTTTCAAACTTGCCGTTGGTGTGTAAATTCCAGATGGCAGATGTTGCGAATAATCTCACCAGTGTTGACCCTTGTGTGTGTAGCCCTTTCACCCCCAGCAGGATAAGCCAGGTTTAACCTTCTGCAATGGGTGCCTCCATTGCTTCATTATCTTCATGAAGTTGCATGCTTCTGCAACTTCTCACAGTTTGTTTTTATTTCCAATGTAGTAATGAAATAATAAATACAGTCATTATCTGGCGGCTCTCGACTTCATTTCTTCTAAGGAAGGAAAAGTACACAAGGGTACCCTTTTTCGCCAAACAAAACGGTTGAAGGAAAACCTCTTCAGCAGTGGACTAAGCCCCTTATCTCAGAGTGAAGAAAGACAAACACAGGGTCTGAAGTGACCCACTCAAGCTGAATAAGAACTGAAATTCAAGCTGGGCTGTCTTGCCTTCTGGAAAGTGTTTTCCGACTGAATGGGAGGGGGCACCTAAGCTTGGGGTTGGATGGAAAGGGCGTGGGAGGCACTTGTTAACACGCACTGTACTGAGCACATCACATCTTCAGTTGAGCGTCAACTCAGATATCTGATGCCCACTGATGACCTGTAACACTGAACCTCTGATCTGGTTCTTCTACTGAACAGAATTTACTGTCTCCTGAAGCAAGCATTTTTGGTTTCATGGTGAGCATAAGTGCTGTGGACCGTATGGTGTTCCCCCACCCCCACCACACCAAATTCATATTTTGAAGGTCTACCCCTCAATGCGACTGTACCTGGAGATAGACTTTTTAGGAAGTCATTAAGGTTAAATGAGGCTACAAGGGCTGGGCCCCTCTGTGATCTATTACTATAGGTATCTTCCCACCATAAGGGATTATACCGTCCATACCTATTTGCAACCTCAACTATTATCTTACCTCCCTCTTTCTAGGGGCTCACATCCTTAAATACTCACTGGGGTTACAGAAAGTGGAAGGTGTTTTCTCTGCTCTAGCACAAATTTCCACAAGCAAAACAGTAGGTGGGTCAACTAAGGTAAAGTGTGGTTGAGGTGACACAATCTCAGAGCTTAGGGTAACCAGAAGATTTGAGCCCTGGAGGTCACCATGTTGGTCATCACTACCTTACCATCTGCCTGAAGCAATTGCCCAGTAGAGTCACTCAGTCCCTTACACTGACATGCTGCTTACACGCTTCCCTGCCTGCCTGTAACTTCTATGCCATAATCCTAGGAGAGCATGCTGGAGACCCATACAGCGTGGTTAATCCATCCTCCAGTATTTGAAGTCAGCTGTTGTTTTCCTGCCCCCATACGTCCAAGTCTTCTCCAGCTGACCTTTTCAGAGCATTTGGACCCAAGTTACACAGATGGGGACCCATAACGGTTGCACTTTAGATGGACGGACACAAGTTTAGCCATTATCAGGTCCCTGGATCCCGATTCTGTCATCCAGCCCATTTGCTCTCCTTTCAGTTTGCCATTTGCAGCTTGATAAAGATGCTGTACGTCCACGACAGACTCAGTAACGTGTGCATTAGCACACTAATCCAGCTCAAGATTAGGCCCATTTCAGATGCCTAAAGGAAAGCATGTCAGGTGAGCTGGGGATGGGACGAAAACTCCCAGTTTTTAGTTGCACCTGGTAACCGTCATTTTTTTTTTAAGGATTGATTCCTCCCAGGGCAGTGTAAATGATAAACTGAGTGGGAGCAAGTGAGAGGTATGTGGTGGGAGGGGAAGTCACATAGTTTCTAAGTGAACGCTCCTACAGAAATAAGACGGGAAGAACGATTGCTCACTGGAAGTAGTTTTGCCCTGCATTTCTCAAGTAAATCACATGGGCCTAATCTTGTAGTGAGTGACTAGGTTCACTTGTCTTTCCAAGCAGAGGGAGGTTTTTTTCCCAAGCATCCGGGATTGAGGTTTCAGAGCCCTGAATCCATTTATTATTTGCAAAACCAACCATCCGAAGGTCTTCTTGTAGCAGTTACATTTACGGGAAAAAAGAAAAGCCTGGAGTTAAGTGGATTTTCTTATGCATGTCTACATCTTTTGAAAATACCTGGTCCATGCTTTGACACCTGTATCCTGTCAGTGTACATAGGCCGACATGTCCTTAATTGCAAAGAACAGAAAATGGCAAAAAGCTGGAAAGCCATAATATATATGCTGCAAGTTAATCCAAAGACAAAAATCAGCCAAATCGTATGTCACGACGACTTCATCTTTGCAAAGGGTCAAAAACCTCATTTAGTGTCATCACTTAAAATTCTCAAGAAACTGCACAGGCAAGTGAGTTTTAGGAATGCCCTAGAATGTAACCATCGCATATTCACACCTGAGAAAAATATCTTGCCCTTCGTCTCTCAAATGCATAGGAATATGTTTGATCCTTGCCTTGGGAAGTTTCAACCGGTATGATCTCGGGCAAGTGACAATCTATTGTGGTTCAGTTTCTTCATCCATAGAAATGGAGATGATAACACTGTTTCCTTCAAGGGGATGTGGTGAAAAGTAGTTGAGGTACTCCCCGTCAAGTGCTTAGCACAATGCTGGCACAGTCGCCAAGCACGCCATGTCCGAGGTCACCAAGGCCAAGCTCAGGTTCCCCATGAGCACCTGAGCTGCCTCCCGCCCCCGAGCATCGCCCCCGAAGGCTGTTTTCAGAGCCACCCCAGTCGGCCCGTAAATCCTGGAGCCCTCCGAAGGTGTGCCCGTGGCAGTTTGAGGGCAGGGGTCAGGGGGCGTGCTGCCAATGTGTATTAGTCTTCCTTTTTTTATTTCTTTCTTCCTTATAGTTAAAGTGTACGACACGATGGCTCTGGCTCGTACGCATATACATAGTGAAGAGATTACTACAGTCAAACAAATGACCATCTTCATCACCTTCTACCCTTGTATGCTAAGAGAATCTAAAATCTACTGTCTTGGTAAAGTTTCAGAATCAAACACAACATTATTAACAATAGTCGTCCTGCTGTACTTTGGATCTCCAGACGTATTCATTGGCCCAATTCCTGATTTGTACCCCTTGACCTCCTTGTTCCCATTTGCTCCTCTCCCTGCAGTGGGTAGTTTTCTGGCAGGTGGCAGGTGGCTTGCTGCTGGCTTCCCAGCATTCTTTACTGTGAACCACATTGTCAACACTAATATAACTGTCCTTCATTGTTTTTATTATACATAACGCTCGAGTTTGTATATCATATAATTGGATCGATTTCTGTAATTTATATGTGCACAAGTGTATGGAAGTCCTGTGATTGAATTAAATTACCACAGAATCTTTTGATTTTAAAACATTGCCACATAATCGATTCCCTTTTCCTCTGTTAGGAGTTTTCATTGAAAAGTAAATTTGAAAGCATTTAGAAAAAGTTTTTTTTTACACAGGAGCTCTAATATGTAGTCACCAGTTCTAAAATGTGCTCTCCTTTTCAGCATCTAAGAGTTTTGAATAGATTTATTTTACACTTTACACAGGTTGCATATTTTAAAATATCCCCTATCGGTTAGTTTTCACTATGAAAACCTGGGCTTTTCCACTTTTTGTTCCAGATTCATTGAGGGTTTTAAATAAGGACTGGATGTAGGGGATGGGCAGCCAGGTCCCTTGACGTCCAGGAGCGCTAGTCTCCAGTTCGTAGTAACTAGCAGCTAGGAACTAGTTGCTAGTTACTAGTAAAGTAGTGACTTCAGTTTCTAGAAAGCCTAGGAATAAGTACTGTTGTGGAACTCTTGGATTTAATTTTTTCTATGCTGTGTTTTGTTTCCTCACGTGTGTTTCTAATGGGCTAAGTAATAAAGTTAATGCGGAAAAAAAGGTTGACTGGAGTGTTATCGTCCTGTTAATACTCTATTCCGCATATAGATGCTTAGGATGTGTTATTTATTTTAAAGTTTTAATAATATATTTTATTTAATCCAACATAGCAAAATTATAATTTCTATATGTAATGAATATCAACAGTTTGTCAATTACGTAAGCGCTGACTCTTCCCTTCAGTTGGTTTTCTCTGCAAACCGCACCAGGAGGTGCCACATTTTCGTCCATCAACTACTGAAGAAAGTAGTCATGCGTTCTGTTCCCTTCTAGTCCTCAAACCCAGTCGTCCCTTGTCCCACAGACATTTCATCTGTGTCAGTCCCATTTTGTTCCCTGTCTACAATTCCCAACGTCATTTTGGTGCTTTGCTGATGTTTCTACTTGATTTCTGAATTTCCAAACGGAAACCACAAACACCCATAGCGCAGTCATCATTTCCTAATCGTGTTGATTTCTTAAAATCACTTTTCCTTAGAGGATATGTAGGAGATCAGTACTCACGGAAAACTTTAGAAAATTATTTTAGGTCACACAGAACAAAAAGCAACAGAAGAACAGAAAATTTACTCGGATTTTGAGGAAGCCACAAATAGCACGATAAATTAAGTGGTTACAGGTCTTTCGGGTCATCTGAGGCGGCTCTGAAAAGAGCCTTTGGGGGGCCGTGCCCACGAGCAGGAGGCGGCTCATGTGCTCATGGTGAACCTGAGCACAGCCCTGGTGCCCTCGGTCACGGCATGCTTGCGGAGCTCCCCGGTCAGCAGCAGGTGCACGGCGGCCTGGATGTCCTGTGAGGTGAGGGTGCAGCGCTGGTTGTAACTGGCCAGGCGGCCGGCCTCTTCGGCGAGGCGCTCGAAGAGGTCGCTAATGCACGAGTCCATGACGTTCACGGCCTGCTGGGACAGGCTGAGGCCGTCGTGGACCAGCTTCAGAACCCTGGGGAAATAGGTGGCGAAACTGTCCTCGCCACGGCGGCCGCGGCGGCAGCGGGTGTGACGGCGGCTGCGGCGGCGATGGCGCCTGGGCTTCTTCTGTTTCAGGGCCGTCGGAGCGCCCTTCTCAGGCGCCTGGGTGCTGACACCTTCCTCCGGAGACGGGGCAGAGGCAGGCTCCGCCATCCCTCAGGCAACCCCCAAGAGCTAGGAGGCACCGACGATGGCGCTGCTGCCAGGCGGGGAGCCCTTTTTATAGTCGCTGCCTTGCCTCACGTCATGCGTGACCTCGACTTCTGACTGGGTGTCAGGGCACACAGGGAGCGCGTGAGTGAGCCTAGCGGAGTGCGCTGGGACTGCACGGTCCTCCTGCTGGCGGTCCCTCCACCAATCACAGTGAGCGTCTGGAGCCCTGCAAGCTGCCTGTCTGGTCCCATACAGAAATTCACAAGCAAGAGAACCCACACAGGAAGGCTGTGACACGGCCAGCAGAGGGCTCCTGGACGTGGAGATGTGTCGGTCCACCTCCCGCCTCCGGTTCTGATCGAAACCCTCAATGAATCAGGATAACGGAGTAAAAAACTACCGTTTGTAAAGAGTGAAATCAAACACAACTGGGGTATTTAGACCTACATAAGAAAATTCAGCATTTACCAGGTTTGTAGTCACACTCCTAATGATACTTAGATCCGAAAAATTACCCTACATTCTAGCATTGCTGAATACATAGAACAGCCCTTGATTGAAAGAGAAAAAAGGTATTGGTCTAATTTTGCAGTAAGTCACCCAAAAGGTAAGAGACAGTCAAGAAATAGTTGAAAATCACGTGCTTTTCAAAAATCGGACAGTTCGAGAAAATTTATTCCTTAAATGTATTTGTGGAAAAATGAACCCCAAATACGGAACCAGTACAGAATGAAGAAGAATTAGAGAAATGGAGGTCATCAAGGAACTTGTCACCATTACAAAGAAAGAAAGAAAGAAAGAGAGAGAGAGAGAGAGAGAGAGAGAGAGAGAGAGAGAGAGAGAGAGAGAGAGAGAGAGAGAGAGAAAGAAAGAAAGAAAGAAAGAAAGAAAGAAAGAAAGAAAGAAAGAAAGAAAGAAAGAAAGAAAGAAAGAAAGAGAAAGAAAGACAATAAACAACCATACAGCACAATTCACAGTAAATGAGCCCTCAGGCAAAGAATCACACCCATTCCATCAGGAGCTGCTTCCACCTCAACTCCAAGGCTGAAGAGTCCAGGAAAATTTTGATTGGCTCTCTTGGGAAACCCGGATCCATGGTGAGCCGGTGGCTATGACTCCGTGGCTACAGGTTCCTCATTGCCTGACTGAGAACAGACTGGGGCTTGAGCTGCTCTGATTGGACCTTCCATCATCCCTATTATGCATAAATGCAAGTCATGAAGGTTTGTGCTTTCTAAACCCAAAGATTATAGACTGGAGAGGAACATAACTGGATAAAACTGAACGAGTTAAAATAGTAACTTCAGTTTCTAAAAAGCCTAGGGATAGGTATTGCTTCTTGAAATTTTCTCCTTAGTTATTTCTGTGATCGGTTGGGTCCTCCTTTGTGTTTCTGTATGTACTCCATAATACTGAGAATGCCAAAAACGTTTGATGCAGGATGTTTGTCCTGCTCCTACTATGTTCCCCATATGGATGCTTACAGTTCGTTATTTATTCTCCATGAGTTTGAGGATTCCAGCACCGGCCAGAAATTTTAAAAAAAACAAATGTATATATAAATATAAATATATATATATATATATATGTATATGTATATATTTGTATGTACACACATATATATTCATTTTTACATGTATACAGACACATATGTATATGTGTATGTGTATATGTGTGTTTGTGTGTGTGTGTATAAATACTATGTGTGTGTGTGTGTGTGTGTGTGTGACTGTGGATATATATTTGAGGACTGAAACACAGGAGAGAAATAACTGAGTCAAAAATGTCAAGAAACAATATCTAATCCACCTTCTTTAGAAACTGAAGTTACTAGTTTAATTCATTCAGATTTTACCAATTCTGTTCATTGCCAGGCAATACAATGTGTGTGGAAATATATATACATTTTTTTTTTTTAGAAAGGTAAAACATCATGTTTTGCGTCTATGTGCAATGGGGATGATGGGAGGGACCTGTTGGATGAGGTGTCCCAGGCTGAACCAATTAGAAGCCTCCTGAAATGTTTGGACTTGCAGTTGAGGGGAATTGTGTCATTAAATAGGTCTGAGTCCTTGACTGCTGTTTGTTGTTTTGTTTGAATGGTTTTATGCTTTTAATCATGTTGATTTACAGATATTATATTAGTTTCTAAAGCTGTCGTAAATAAATTCGAGAGTCTCGGTGACTTAAAAAATATATATTTATCATCTCACAGTTCTGGATGCCAAATAGCCCCTCTTCATAAGCACACCAGTCATATTGGGTTAGGACCGACCCTCACGACTTCACTTTAAACACAGTTACCTCTATAGAGACTATCTCCAAAATAGGGTCACCTCCTGAAGTACTGGGGGGTCACAAGGTCAACACAAGAATTTTGAGAGGGTACAATTCAATAAAGAATATTAAGCTTTCTGCCCCTCCAAAAAATTAATGTACTTCCATGAAAAATACATTCACACCTTCCCTACAGCCCCCAAATCTTAACCCATTGCAGTTCAACTTTAAGTCCAAAATCTCATCTACAAATCTTATATATCTGCTACGGGTGAGACTCCAGTTGTGACTGATGCTGAGGCAGAATTTATCCTTATCCCTGAACCTGCGAAAACAGACAGCAAATTACCAGTTTCCAAAAACAGTAGCGGGACAGGCATAGAATAGACATTACCATTCCAAATGTGAGAAATCAGAAGAAAACTAGAGTTTATGGGCCCTAAGCAGGTTTGCACCATAGTAGGGCTAATTCCATTAGATTTAAGGGATTGAAAACAGTCCTCTTTAATCATTGCTCTGCCCTCTGGACCCTCTGGGATAGCAGCATGAAACTCTCAGCCCTGGGCAGTGGGGACCTCTTCCCCAGCCTGGTTTGTTACAGAAGAGGTGGCACTAGCCATCTAGAATGGAGAAAGCGGCCTCCATCTATGGGATCAAGGAGATGATGGCCTCATCCCCCAGACCTGTGTCCCTGTTCTCAACAAGACACTGTCTGGATTCTCCTCTTGCCATTGCTGTTTTCTCAGAGTCCTGCTGGAAGAGTGGAATCACCATAGCTTTACTGATGTCTTCCTTGGTTTCCCAGGGTCTGAAAAGTACGTGCAAGTCTGCAGCCACAGGCCGACTGGAAAACAACTTTACATCCACGTAAATACTGTCATCTTGCCCCATAACCACAGTTCAACAGATCACATAACTGTGGGAAAGGAGGGAACCCCAATAAATGCTTACCAAGGAAAAACTGTGTCCTTTTACATTCTTTTACAGCCCATGTGGTTTTAGGTCCCAACATGGCTTTGGTCCTGCTCACTCTAGCGATATTAATGAAATTTGAGAAAGAGAGAAGAAAAGTGGGGTTTGAGGTTCAAGATCCTAAGTGGAATCAAGTGCATCTGATTACTCACTTCAGGAGGGGCGTGAGGAAAAAGGGCACTTACTGAGTGAACATCTAGGATCCAGTGGTGTGGTTTACTACGTAGACAAGCTACGGGAAGTGCCTTTACTGCTTAAATAACACATTACGAGTACCAACGTAGCTAGAAAAAATATTAAGAAGAGAAAATAACCCACCAATTTTTTTTTTTAATGGTGGAATAAGCGTTAAGTCAGGTCTTTGCTGAAGAAAGCTGTCATAGCTATATCATATTGCAAAAATAGACTTGAAGTCAACGGAGATTCCTTGAGGATAAAGATAGTCCCCCTGGGATAAAATGTTCAATTCATGTGGGAGGTATTATAAATTTAAGATGACCTATACTGGGTAGGGTAGCTTCAAACTATTTAAGTCAACACTTGACTGAATGACAATAAGGAGTAGCGAAGGTCACCACCAAATATAGACATTTGCAGCCACCTGTAAGCAAGTGGCCGAAACGTAACAAGGACTTAGAAATAAAACACCTACCAAGCTTGCTTGACGAAATGGAGTAATGCGATAATATGAACCCGGAAATTAGAGAATGTGTTTTATCCACCTGATGTATATTTATGCACATAGAACATGTACTCGGCCATCAAGCAAGATTCCAGAAGTATCAAATACATATCACATTCTCTGACTACAGTACATTTAAGAATCAATGACAAACCATGTTGTCAAAACCAAATGTTTGGGATGACACAAATCACTCTAAAGAAATAATGGGCCAAAGGACAAATCATTACAGGGACTGAAAAATATTTATTGATGCGTGAGAATAAAATTTGTGGGGCATGCGTGAGTGCTACTGAGAGAGGATTTTATGGCCCACGTGCTGATTAAAAAGATTAAAAAGAAGGAAGCCTTGATCAGGCATTTTACGGAAGACCAAGCACAAACGATCACAAAGAACAACAAGAAGCACGATTGGAGAGGTGCCACCTCGCTCAAGTCTCCTGGAAAATGCCTACTACAACCACAGTGACATACTATTTCACACCGTCGGAGCAGTGAGAATTAAAAAGGTCAGACCGCATCAAATGTTGGTGACTAGTGGGGACTCACACTCTGGTATTAGGAGGACAAATTGGTCTGACCATCTTGGAGAGCAATCTGGCAATACTAATTAATGCGCAGGATGCACACACTGCTGACAGCAGCAGTTCCATTGCTGGGTACACTACCTAGTGGCCTGAACACAAGGAGACGTGTGTGGGAACATTCTTAGCAGCCCTGTGGTCTGGGTGGGGCCTCTGGAAGATCTGCAGGGACCGAAGAGACAGCTAATGGACCCTGAAGCACTGACCTGGAAGAGGGAGGGATAGCACTAGATGTAGTCTCTCGAAAATGGAAACAGGTGTTCAAACAAAGATTCCTACATGAACGTTCAGAGGTGCCCTATTCTCAATAGCCAAAAGGGGGAAACAACCCAAATGCCCATCAATGGACAAATAGATAAACTAAATGTCGTCCATCCATACCATGGATTATTATTCAGCTGTGAAAAGGAAGGAAGCAAGTACCGATTCACGCTACCACGTAGATGTACCATGAGGAAAACATTACACTATGTGAAAGCCGCCAGACACAGAAGGCCATGCGTTGAGTTCCATGGGAGGGAGAGCTCCACATGGGGGAAACCTCTGTCGACAGAAAGCAGATAAGTGGTTGCCAAGAGCTATTTATTGGGAGCGTGTGTATGTGTGTGCTCGGGGGTGGGGGGACGACGAGCATGGGGAGTGAGTGCTTAACGGGTACAGGGGTTTCTTGGCGGGGTGGTGAAAATGCTTTGGAAGCAGACGGTTGTGATTGTTCCACGACATCACGAATGTACTTGACACCATGTCGTACCCGTCCCCCACCCCTCTTTCTTTATCTTGCCTGCGATGCTCGGGTCCTACAGAAGGCGAGCGCTGCCACAGAGGGAGGGCCCAGGGGCGAGAGCGTGCGGGTGCCTTGCACCTGCCCTGGCCGGCCGTTTGTAGGCCCAGGCCCGCTCCCTCGGGGTCAACTGGAGGGCAGTGACGTCACCAGTGTGCGCGGCCACGAGCCTGTTCCGGACCAATGAGGGGCCGGGTCGCGGTAGCTAGGTTACGGAGTACGGGCCAAGTACCGACATCTTGAGAGGCATCCAGTCGAGCCAGACCTCGCAGATTGATCGGTCGTCTCCAAGGCCCGGCATGCCGAGCAGGAGGACGAGCCGTCCACGGTCGTCCGGTCTCAATAGGTGCCGTGCCGCCGCTCTCGCGCCCACCGAGCCGAGCTGACATTCTCCGTGAGCCACCCGGAGCGCCTCCTGCGGGAGGGCCACTACGCCCAGTGCCCGAGTTCGTGTGCGCCGGTCTTTCTAGGTGCCATCGTCGAGTACGTGACGGCCAAGGTCTTGGAGCTGGCGAGCGACGAGGCCCGGAGGAGCAGCAGGAGATGCATCACCTTGGAGCTGTTGGACGTGGCCGTGCACAGCAACGCGCTGCTCAGTGGCTTCTTCGTGACTACAACCATCTCCCAGGTGGCCCCAGCCTAGCTGTGGACGCCTGGCACCCAGGGGGCCTCACCAGCCCACCGATCCTCGTCTACTCCTGCTAGCCCGGCGCCAGCCCCTTCCGTCACAGCCAGCCGGGACAGCCCTGGCCTGTCTTGTGCCTTTGGCGCCTTGTGTCATTAAAGTGTTTGAAAGTACCCACAGGCTTGCTCTATAAATTTTGTGTCAGAGTGGGGTGTGAGACACCCAATGTTGGACGGACGGGCAGGGAGTGGCGAGGGTCAGGGAACAGGGAGGGCACAGGGGAGCAGACTCTCGTGGTGACAATGGGGGTTGGTGTCCCCGTGTGGGAGGTGCTGTCTGGGGCGGGGGCACAGGAGGCTCCCACGTGGACCCTGAGCTAGTCACCAGAACGATGGTGTTCGTTGGGGTGGAGCTCAAGGCTAAGACTGAGGTGTCCTGGTAGGATGAATGTCAAAAGGGGTTATGTTATGGAGGGGGACGGAGCCTCAGGTGGCATGGGAGCTCAAGTCAAGGGCTCAAGTGGGGCAGGGACGTTGACTGCCAGAGAGAGGAGTGATTGATGGGTGGGAACAATGCAGAAATCCCCAAAGGCGGAACTGGGGTCACAGGGGGTCAAGAGTTTAGTTTTGGCCTTGTTCAGAGGGAGAGGCTGGGAGACGCCCTTAGCTACCGGGATACGCAAGCTGTAGCCTAGCAACAGCGCGGTCAGGCCAGGCCCCGTCTCAGATGCCGCTCTCTGCGTATCACCAGGGCGACAGGACCGTGGCAGGTGTCCCGGGGCTGCGCCCAGGAGTGGCTGTCTATGTGGCCTGTTGCCAGCTGGCGGTAGCACGCTTCCAGCAGGCGCTCTTCCACCGGCCATGGAGGAGCTGGCCCTCACTCAGGCTGTCCGCCTCTTCCTGCGACAGGAGAGTGATGCTTGCCAGGGCCTGGTCATGGAGGTGTACCTTGATGTGATTTTTCTAAGAGTTTTTAAGTGTCAGCCCTTAGATCTGTCATCCATTTTGAATGAATTTTTATACATGGTGTGAGATAGAAGTCCAAGTTCACTCTTTTGCATGTGGATATCCAGTTGTCACAGCACCATTTGTGACAGGGATTATTCTTTTCCCCCACTGAATGGTCTTGGAACCTGTACTGAAAATCGACTATACACAGATATCAGGGTTAATTTCTGACTCTAAATCACGCATTTATTATGTTACTTTAATCTACGGACATGTCTACATCGAGGGTCACTTGTGGGCCAAACAAAGTGCTAGGGATTGGAGATATAAAGACGGATAGCCTTAGTAGATTCTCCTGTGGTTATTATCAACTGACTGTTCTCTTGTTCAGTGGCTGAGAAAGTTGAAAATGTGGCTTTGGCCCAGGAGAGCCTCATTGTCGTAGAGACGTCCAGCTGTGGGAGTGAATGACTCTGAACCACCCACGCTCACCTCCTCCATGACCCGGGCAAGGATTAGAACAGACAGCGCTGAGCAACGCTTCCATACCACTGTTTGGTCATCATGGCCTACTTAGGGTCCGATGGCTATAAACAGTTGTGCGAGCTTGACTACAGCTCATCTGGCTTGGATCTCAGAGTTCCAGAGCTTCAAAGGTAACTGGGCAAAATGTGCCTGCTTCTGGTAGAGGCCCCTATTATCTTGGAGGAGTGAGTGTACTCGGGATGAAAGGAATAAGGACCCTCGGGCCTAAAGCAGTGGGAGAGGCAAGGAATGTGAGCCCGCGGTCCCTGAGCCAATCAGAGAGGGCCGTGATGGGGTCTGGGAAGGTGAGGTCGGCTAGGACATCATGAAGCCCCTGTTCCTGGGGTGAGGTCCTAAGTAGAGGGAAGACATGGGGGAACGGGCCTGCAAGGCTAAAGCGGAGGTAGGGGCTGGGAAATGAGGCCCGGTGTAAGAACCCAAATGCCCCAAGGGATCACACCCTGATCACATAAGTCCTTCTCGGCCACACCCCATCATGGCGCTGGTTGCCCTTTCCTTCCGTATTCTCCTTCCTACCGGCGCAAATCGTACACCAATCAGCTCACCCCCCAAGCCCCATGCGGTATGCTAAGTAGGGACTGTATCTTAAGCCAATCAGCTTTCCCTAAAAACCCTATGTATATGTTTGTGTGCCGCCTAATAAACGAGCCCTCTCCGGTGGGTCATCAACTGGTGTCGACTCGTCCTTTCACCCGGACACCTCGGCCAATGATAGGGGTGGGGGTGGGGGCGGGCGGGGCCTGCTCCGGGCCTTGTAAGTGCGGGTTTCTGCGCGGGAACGCACACCACGAAGGCAGTGAGCAGCTCTCTCCACCCCAGGGGCATCCTTCAGGCGTCTTCAAGCCCTCAGGTGAGGTGGTGCGGTCCCGCTGGGGCCAGAGGACGATGGGGACGGGAGCACGCAGGGACTCCGTGGCGGGGCTGTCGCGCCTTTGGGAGCCCTAGGGGCCCGGATTGGGGTTGGCTTTTCCCGTCAGCGCCGCGGGGCGAGACTCGTGCCTTTGTCTGCCCTCGGCACGCCTCCTGTGCGAGATGCCGAGCCCTCCCGGGGGTCGGGCCCTGGAAGGCCCAAGGGGGGACCCCCAAAGCGGCCGGCGGGTCCGCGGAAGAAGTGCAGGTCGGAGGCTTCGAGGACGAAGCGGAGTTGAGGGCTCGCCCGGAATGGGCCCTCTGGGCCTGGCCCCTCGCTCCCTCCCCTCCCGTGGCCCTTCGGCCGGGCGCCCGACCAGGATGACAGTTATTTTCCAATGAAAGCAAGATGCTCCTGTCAAAGTGGCCTGTGCGCCCGGCCCTGTTATTTGTTTGTCCCGGTTTCCCCAGCTTTGAGGTTGGCTTCTGAGCGCTTGGCACGGGAGGGTCATAGGGTAAGGTCAACTGAATGGAGGGGACGTGTTTGAAACTACTGGCCGCTTGGGGGCGTGTCTGTTCTACTCTGGTCGCTAGACGTGTCTCGCCCCACCAGGGTGGGAACAGACATGCGCAGGAGAGCTCCGCCTTCCGGTTTCTGGGGTCTCTTATTCTTTGTTCTGGACAAACCTAGAATGTTCAGAGGCCGCCGCAAGGCATTTCATCAGGTCCACAGCAAGACTCTTCTGAGCCTTGTCTCCTTGCCTCGCCCTTGACAGAGAAAACGTGGTGAAATAAGACTCTGTGTATTTAGCGTATCCCATTCTGCTGAAGTCGTGAGTCTGATCCTAATTAGCTGCCCCTTCTTACAGTGTTTACAAACCGCTGCCACAAGGGGCTAGTATAAGACGAGTAACCAGTTACGACCGGATTAAATCCTCTCCCCTCTCTTATTGCAGCACCTTAATCTACTGTTTGGGGGCATTTAAAATGGAAAGAAATTAGTACAACTTTGGCCACCCCTTTTTGTGTGCTGCTCCCCATCCTCCAAGAAAAATGCCGTCGCCACCCCACCCCCCCCCACCCCCCGGTAATTGAACAGACAGCGAAGATTCTTAGATAGTGCTGTGATCTATTAGAAAATCATTGACTGGTTGAACCAAGTTTTTATTATATTCTTCGACCCCTCATTGTTCCTGTGCTTCTCTTACCTCCATTGTACCTTTGCTGTGATTTTAAAAGAGTCGGACATGTTGGCTCCGGGTTTCTAGAGCGTCTTGGTTTCTAGTGTATCCTGATCTAAGGGCATTTTCTGCTTATCAGAATAGGGGTATTGAAGTGAATTTCAAAGTAATGAAAATAGAATTCTTCTAAGATGCGCTGGTGTTTTCCTGTGGAAGATCAGTAGGTAAAATATACATGACTATTACGTTTGAACATTTATGACTGTTACTACTTTGTCTGACGATAGTTCTGCCAGGGAAGTTTCTTAAAAGAAATTGTTTTCGGTCTTTCTTTTAGTCAAGATGAGTGATAAGCCAGACTTGTCGGAGGTGGAGAAGTTTGACAAGTCAAAACTGAAGAAAACTCATACCGAGGAAAAAAATACTCTTCCCTCAAAGGAAAGTAAGTCATGGAGGGTTTCTAGCTGAGACAGACAATGGTGAAAGTTGGTATCTTCAGTGAATAAACCTATCTTCTAGTAATTTTTACTATCGAGGAAGTAATTATTAGAGTACCATTTTATTTTATGCAGCCATGACAACTATCAAAGAGTTGTCTCCTTCTTTGGATTATATAAATGGTTCGCACATGATAGGCCCTAGTAGTAATGGGGAAGTAAAAACCACTTCCCTGTTGGAAAATTACTAAAACACACATTGAAACCAATCTTAAACATTGGACTTAGCACTAGAAAAACCTTACTTCTGTCTACTTTTAGTTATTTGGCATTTTTATGCATCTAGAAATTTGAGTCCATTATCTCATGCCTAAAGAACCATGCCAGCTCTGCGGTCTGGGCCTTCTCCAATCTGGTGACAAGATAGGGATGCAGAACGAGTTTCGATCTTGGGTGCACTTGAGGCTCCCAGACTTAAGGGATCAGTTTTGCCCTCCAGAGTAACAGACAGCTGGAGAAACTCCAAGCATATTCACAACAGCTGAGGGGCATTTTCTGTCATGTGTGCGTTATTTGAGAGTTCCGAAATTAGTGAAAATTATCTCAAAGTGTATAACTTCCAAATGGTATCGTCAGAGATAAACGTGAGCAAAATGCTTCACTTCCTCCTCGGTCTCAAATAATCTATCGAAAAACTGTCAACAACACAAATCTGCCTCTCGAATGAAAGCAAAAACCAAAAAAACTGCAATTGAAGTAGATTCTAATGAATGTTCGAGTGGTAAACATGCACACACGTGCACACATGCACCCCGCTGTGAGCATTTGTGGTTAGTGCCTTAGCATTCTCAATTAAAAGCATGTATGGCAGCCTTCCATGACTTAACCTAAAGCTGTTTTGTAAGAAACTGAATTAAATCTTAGGAAAATACTCTTAGTGATATATATTTTTTTTGTTTCGTTTTGTTTTTCCCCTCAGCGATCCAGCAGGAGAAACAGTGTGCTCAGACATCGTAAAACGGGATCTCCTCCCAAGAGGAAATTTCAACATTGCCCGAGAGCCTTGGTTTTATGCTTGTTTTTTGCAAACCGTTGTGTTTGTAGCGATTTTAGGCATCTTCTGCTGTCCTCTCATTTCTATTCCCTGGCTAAAAGGTCAGGTGGAACCAAAGTTTCCTGAAGTGTGCTTTCAAACTTGCCGTTGGTGTGTAAATTCCAGATGGCAGATGTTGCGAATAATCTCACCAGTGTTGACCCTTGTGTGTGTAGCCCTTTCACCCCCAGCAGGATAAGCCAGGTTTAACCTTCTGCAATGGGTGCCTCCATTGCTTCATTATCTTCATGAAGTTGCATGCTTCTGCAACTTCTCACAGTTTGTTTTTATTTCCAATGTAGTAATGAAATAATAAATACAGTCATTATCTGGCGGCTCTCGACTTCATTTCTTCTAAGGAAGGAAAAGTACACAAGGGTACCCTTTTTCGCCAAACAAAACGGTTGAAGGAAAACCTCTTCAGCAGTGGACTAAGCCCCTTATCTCAGAGTGAAGAAAGACAAACACAGGGTCTGAAGTGACCCACTCAAGCTGAATAAGAACTGAAATTCAAGCTGGGCTGTCTTGCCTTCTGGAAAGTGTTTTCCGACTGAATGGGAGGGGGCACCTAAGCTTGGGGTTGGATGGAAAGGGCGTGGGAGGCACTTGTTAACACGCACTGTACTGAGCACATCACATCTTCAGTTGAGCGTCAACTCAGATATCTGATGCCCACTGATGACCTGTAACACTGAACCTCTGATCTGGTTCTTCTACTGAACAGAATTTACTGTCTCCTGAAGCAAGCATTTTTGGTTTCATGGTGAGCATAAGTGCTGTGGACCGTATGGTGTTCCCCCACCCCCACCACACCAAATTCATATTTTGAAGGTCTACCCCTCAATGCGACTGTACCTGGAGATAGACTTTTTAGGAAGTCATTAAGGTTAAATGAGGCTACAAGGGCTGGGCCCCTCTGTGATCTATTACTATAGGTATCTTCCCACCATAAGGGATTATACCGTCCATACCTATTTGCAACCTCAACTATTATCTTACCTCCCTCTTTCTAGGGGCTCACATCCTTAAATACTCACTGGGGTTACAGAAAGTGGAAGGTGTTTTCTCTGCTCTAGCACAAATTTCCACAAGCAAAACAGTAGGTGGGTCAACTAAGGTAAAGTGTGGTTGAGGTGACACAATCTCAGAGCTTAGGGTAACCAGAAGATTTGAGCCCTGGAGGTCACCATGTTGGTCATCACTACCTTACCATCTGCCTGAAGCAATTGCCCAGTAGAGTCACTCAGTCCCTTACACTGACATGCTGCTTACACGCTTCCCTGCCTGCCTGTAACTTCTATGCCATAATCCTAGGAGAGCATGCTGGAGACCCATACAGCGTGGTTAATCCATCCTCCAGTATTTGAAGTCAGCTGTTGTTTTCCTGCCCCCATACGTCCAAGTCTTCTCCAGCTGACCTTTTCAGAGCATTTGGACCCAAGTTACACAGATGGGGACCCATAACGGTTGCACTTTAGATGGACGGACACAAGTTTAGCCATTATCAGGTCCCTGGATCCCGATTCTGTCATCCAGCCCATTTGCTCTCCTTTCAGTTTGCCATTTGCAGCTTGATAAAGATGCTGTACGTCCACGACAGACTCAGTAACGTGTGCATTAGCACACTAATCCAGCTCAAGATTAGGCCCATTTCAGATGCCTAAAGGAAAGCATGTCAGGTGAGCTGGGGATGGGACGAAAACTCCCAGTTTTTAGTTGCACCTGGTAACCGTCATTTTTTTTTTAAAGGATTGATTCCTCCCAGGGCAGTGTAAATGATAAACTGAGTGGGAGCAAGTGAGAGGTATGTGGTGGGAGGGGAAGTCACATAGTTTCTAAGTGAACGCTCCTACAGAAATAAGACGGGAAGAACGATTGCTCACTGGAAGTAGTTTTGCCCTGCATTTCTCAAGTAAATCACATGGGCCTAATCTTGTAGTGAGTGACTAGGTTCACTTGTCTTTCCAAGCAGAGGGAGGTTTTTTTCCCAAGCATCCGGGATTGAGGTTTCAGAGCCCTGAATCCATTTATTATTTGCAAAACCAACCATCCGAAGGTCTTCTTGTAGCAGTTACATTTACGGGAAAAAAGAAAAGCCTGGAGTTAAGTGGATTTTCTTATGCATGTCTACATCTTTTGAAAATACCTGGTCCATGCTTTGACACCTGTATCCTGTCAGTGTACATAGGCCGACATGTCCTTAATTGCAAAGAGCAGAAAATGGCAAAAAGCTGGAAAGCCATAATATATATGCTGCAAGTTAATCCAAAGACAAAAATCAGCCAAATCGTATGTCACGACGACTTCATCTTTGCAAAGGGTCAAAAACCTCATTTAGTGTCATCACTTAAAATTCTCAAGAAACTGCACAGGCAAGTGAGTTTTAGGAATGCCCTAGAATGTAACCATCGCATATTCACACCTGAGAAAAATATCTTGCCCTTCGTCTCTCAAATGCATAGGAATATGTTTGAACCTTGCCTTGGGAAGTTTCAACCGGTATGATCTCGGGCAAGTGACAATCTATTGTGGTTCAGTTTCTTCATCCATAGAAATGGAGATGATAACACTGTTTCCTTCAAGGGGATGTGGTGAAAAGTAGTTGAGGTACTCCCCGTCAAGTGCTTAGCACAATGCTGGCACAGTCGCCAAGCACGCCATGTCCGAGGTCACCAAGGCCAAGCTCAGGTTCCCCATGAGCACCTGAGCTGCCTCCCGCCCCCGAGCATCGCCCCCGAAGGCTGTTTTCAGAGCCACCCCAGTCGGCCCGAAAATCCTGGAGCCCTCCGAAGGTGTGCCCGTGGCAGTTTGAGGGCAGGGTTCAGGGGGCGTGCTGCCAATGTGTATTAGTCTTCCTTTTTTTATTTCTTTCTTCCTTATTGTTAAAGTGTACGACACGATGGCTCTGGCTCGTACGCATATACATAGTGAAGAGATTACTACAGTCAAACAAATGACCATCTTCATCACCTTCTACCCTTGTATGCTAAGAGAATCTAAAATCTACTGTCTTGGTAAAGTTTCAGAATCAAACACAACATTATTAACAATAGTCGTCCTGCTGTACTTTGGATCTCCAGACGTATTCATTGGCCCAATTCCTGATTTGTACCCCTTGACCTCCTTGTTCCCATTTGCTCCTCTCCCTGCAGTGGGTAGTTTTCTGGCAGGTGGCAGGTGGCTTGCTGCTGGCTTCCCAGCATTCTTTACTGTGAACCACATTGTCAACACTAATATAACTGTCCTTCATTGTTTTTATTATACATAACGCTCGAGTTTGTATATCATATAATTGGATCGATTTCTGTAATTTATATGTGCACAAGTGTATGGAAGTCCTGTGATTGAATTAAATTACCACAGAATCTTTTGATTTTAAAACATTGCCACATAATCGATTCCCTTTTCCTCTGTTAGGAGTTTTCATTGAAAAGTAAATTTGAAAGCATTTAGAAAAAGTTTTTTTTTACACAGGAGCTCTAATATGTAGTCACCAGTTCTAAAATGTGCTCTCCTTTTCAGCATCTAAGAGTTTTGAATAGATTTATTTTACACTTTACACAGGTTGCATATTTTAAAATATCCCCTATCGGTTAGTTTTCACTATGAAAACCTGGGCTTTTCCACTTTTTGTTCCAGATTCATTGAGGGTTTTAAATAAGGACTGGATGTAGGGGATGGGCAGCCAGGTCCCTTGACGTCCAGGAGCGCTAGTCACCAGTTCGTAGTAACTAGCTGCTAGGAACTAGTTGCTAGTTACTAGTAAAGTAGTGACTTCAGTTTCTAGAAAGCCTAGGAATAAGTACTGTTGTGGAACTCTTGGATTTAATTTTTTCTATGCTGTGTTTTGTTTCCTCACGTGTGTTTCTAATGGGCTAAGTAATAAAGTTAATGCGGAAAAAAAGGTTGACTGGAGTGTTATCGTCCTGTTAATACTCTATTCCGCATATAGATGCTTAGGATGTGTTATTTATTTTAAAGTTTTAATAATATATTTTATTTAATCCAACATAGCAAAATTATAATTTCTATATGTAATGAATATCAACAGTTTGTCAATTACGTAAGCGCTGACTCTTCCCTTCAGTTGGTTTTCTCTGCAAACCGCACCAGGAGGTGCCACATTTTCGTCCATCAACTACTGAAGAAAGTAGTCATGCGTTCTGTTCCCTTCTAGTCCTCAAACCCAGTCGTCCCTTGTCCCACAGACATTTCATCTGTGTCAGTCCCATTTTGTTCCCTGTCTACAATTCCCAACGTCATTTTGGTGCTTTGCTGATGTTTCTACTTGATTTCTGAATTTCCAAACGGAAACCACAAACACCCATAGCGCAGTCATCATTTCCTAATCGTGTTGATTTCTTAAAATCACTTTTCCTTAGAGGATATGTAGGAGATCAGTACTCACGGAAAACTCTAGAAAATTATTTTAGGCCACACAGAACAAAAAGCAACAGAAGAACAGAAAATTTACTCGGATTTTGAGGAAGCCACAAATAGCACGATAAATTAAGTGGTTACAGGTCTTTCGGGTCATCTGAGGCGGCTCTGAAAAGAGCCTTTGGGGGGCCGTGCCCGGGGGCAGGAGGCGGCTCATGTGCTCATGGTGAACCTGAGCACAGCCCTGGTGCCCTCGGTCACGGCATGCTTGCGGAGCTCCCCGGTCAGCAGCAGGTGCACGGCGGCCTGGATGTCCTGTGAGGTGAGGGTGCAGCGCTGGTTGTAACGGGCCAGGCGGCCGGCCTCTTCGGCGAGGCGCTCGAAGAGGTCGCTAATGCACGAGTCCATGACGTTCACGGCCTGCTGGGACAGGCTGAGGCCGTCGTGGACCAGCTTCAGAACCCTGGGGAAATAGGTGGCGAAACTGTCCTCGCCGCGGCGGCCGCGGCGGCAGCGGGTGTGACGGCGGCTGCGGCGGCGATGGCGCCTGGGCTTCTTCTGTTTCAGGGCCGTCGGAGCGCCCTTCTCAGGCGCCTGGGTGCTGACACCTTCCTCCGGAGACCGGGCAGAGGCAGGCTCCGCCATCCCTCAGGCAACCCCCAAGAGCTAGGAGGCACCGACGATGGCGCTGCTGCCAGGCGGGGAGCCCTTTTTATAGTCGCTGCCTTGCCTCACGTCATGCGTGACCTCGACTTCTGACTGGGTGTCAGGGCACACAGGGAGCGCGTGAGTGAGCCTAGCGGAGTGCGCTGGGACTGCACGGTCCTCCTGCTGGCGGTCCCTCCACCAATCACAGTGAGCGTCTGGAGCCCTGCAAGCTGCCTGTCTGGTCCCATACAGAAATTCACAGCAAGAGAACCCACACAGGAAGGCTGTGACACGGCCAGCAGAGGGCTCCTGGACGTGGAGATGTGTCGGTCCACCTCCCGCCTCCGGTTCTGATCGAAACCCTCAATGAATCAGGATAACGGAGTAAAAAACTACCGTTTGTAAAGAGTGAAATCAAACACAACTGGGGTATTTAGACCTACATAAGAAAATTCAGCATTTACCAGGTTTGTAGTCACACTCCTAATGATACTTAGATCCGAAAAAGTACCCTACATTCTAGCATTGCTGAATACATAGAACAGCCCTTGATTGAAAGAGAAAAAAGGTATTGGTCTAATTTTGCAGTAAGTCACCCAAAAGGTAAGAGACAGTCAAGAAATAGTTTAAAATCACGTGCTTTTCAAAAATCGGACAGTTCGAGAAAATTTATTCCTTAAATGTATTTGTGGAAAAATGAACCCCAAATACGGAACCAGTACAGAATGAAGAAGAATTAGAGAAATGGAGGTCATCAAGGAACTTGTCACAGAAAGAAAGAAAGAAAAGAAAGAAAGAAAGAAAGAAAGAAAGAAAGAAAGAAAGAAAGAAAGAAAGAAAGAAAGAAAGAAAGAAAGAAAGAAAGAAAGAAAGAAAGAAAGAAAGAAAGAAAGAAAGAAAGAAAGAAAGAAAGAAAGAAAGAAAGAAAGAAAGAAAGAAAGAAAGAAAGAAAGAAAGAAAGAAAGAAAGAAAGAAAGAAAGAAAGAAAGAAAGAAAAGACAATAAACAACCATACAGTACAATTCACAGTAAATGAGCCCTCAGGCAAAGAATCACACCCATTCCATCAGGAGCTGCTTCCACCTCAACTCCAAGGCTGAAGAGTCCAGGAAAATTTTGATTGGCTCTCTTGGGAAACCCGGTTCCATGGTGAGCCGGTGGCTATGACTCCGTGGCTACAGGTTCCTCATTGCCTGACTGAGAACAGACTGGGGCTTGAGCTGCTCTGATTGGACCTTCCATCATCCCTATTATGCATAAATGCAAGTCATGAAGGTTTGTGCTTTCTAAACCCAAAGATTATAGACTGGAGAGGAACATAACTGGATAAAACTGAACGAGTTAAAATAGTAACTTCAGTTTCTAGAAAGCCTAGGGATAGGTATTGCTTCTTGAAATTTTCTCCTTAGTTATTTCTGTGATCGGTTGGGTCCTCCTTTGTGTTTCTGTATGTACTCCATAATACTGAGAATGCCAAAAACGTTTGATGCAGGATGTTTGTCCTGCTCCTACTATGTTCCCCATATGGATGCTTACAGTTCGTTATTTATTCTCCATGAGTTTGAGGATTCCAGCACCGGCCAGAAATTTTAAAAAAAACAAATGTATATATAAATATAAATATATATATATATATATATATGTATATGTATATATTTGTATGTACACACATATATATTCATTTTTACATGTATACAGACACATATGTATATGTGTATGTGTATATGTGTGTTTGTGTGTGTGTGTATAAATACTATGTGTGTGTGTGTGTGTGTGTGTGTGACTGTGGATATATATTTGAGGACTGAAACACAGGAGAGAAATAACTGAGTCAAAAATGTCAAGAAACAATATCTAATCCACCTTCTTTAGAAACTGAAGTTACTAGTTTAATTCATTCAGATTTTACCAATTCTGTTCATTGCCAGGCAATACAATGTGTGTGGAAATATATATACATTTTTTTTTTTTAGAAAGGTAAAACATCATGTTTTGCGTCTATGTGCAATGGGGATGATGGGAGGGACCTGTTGGATGAGGTGTCCCAGGCTGAACCAATTAGAAGCCTCCTGAAATGTTTGGACTTGCAGTTGAGGGGAATTGTGTCATTAAATAGGTCTGAGTCCTTGACTGCTGTTTGTTGTTTTGTTTGAATGGTTTTATGCTTTTAATCATGTTGATTTACAGATATTATATTAGTTTCTAAAGCTGTCGTAAATAAATTCGAGAGTCTCGGTGACTTAAAAAATATATATTTATCATCTCACAGTTCTGGATGCCAAATAGCCCCTCTTCATAAGCACACCAGTCATATTGGGTTAGGACCGACCCTCACGACTTCACTTTAAACACAGTTACCTCTATAGAGACTATCTCCAAAATAGGGTCACCTCCTGAAGTACTGGGGGGTCACAAGGTCAACACAAGAATTTTGAGAGGGTACAATTCAATAAAGAATATTAAGCTTTCTGCCCCTCCAAAAAATTAATGTACTTCCATGAAAAATACATTCACACCTTCCCTACAGCCCCCAAATCTTAACCCATTGCAGTTCAACTTTAAGTCCAAAATCTCATCTACAAATCTTATATATCTGCTACGGGTGAGACTCCAGTTGTGACTGATGCTGAGGCAGAATTTATCCTTATCCCTGAACCTGCGAAAACAGACAGCAAATTACCAGTTTCCAAAAACAGTAGCGGGACAGGCATAGAATAGACATTACCATTCCAAATGTGAGAAATCAGAAGAAAACTAGAGTTTATGGGCCCTAAGCAGGTTTGCACCATAGTAGGGCTAATTCCATTAGATTTAAGGGATTGAAAACAGTCCTCTTTAATCATTGCTCTGCCCTCTGGACCCTCTGGGATAGCAGCATGAAACTCTCAGCCCTGGGCAGTGGGGACCTCTTCCCCAGCCTGGTTTGTTACAGAAGAGGTGGCACTAGCCATCTAGAATGGAGAAAGCGGCCTCCATCTATGGGATCAAGGAGATGATGGCCTCATCCCCCAGACCTGTGTCCCTGTTCTCAACAAGACACTGTCTGGATTCTCCTCTTGCCATTGCTGTTTTCTCAGAGTCCTGCTGGAAGAGTGGAATCACCATAGCTTTACTGATGTCTTCCTTGGTTTCCCAGGGTCTGAAAAGTACGTGCAAGTCTGCAGCCACAGGCCGACTGGAAAACAACTTTACATCCACGTAAATACTGTCATCTTGCCCCATAACCACAGTTCAACAGATCACATAACTGTGGGAAAGGAGGGAACCCCAATAAATGCTTACCAAGGAAAAACTGTGTCCTTTTACATTCTTTTACAGCCCATGTGGTTTTAGGTCCCAACATGGCTTTGGTCCTGCTCACTCTAGCGATATTAATGAAATTTGAGAAAGAGAGAAGAAAAGTGGGGTTTGAGGTTCAAGATCCTAAGTGGAATCAAGTGCATCTGATTACTCACTTCAGGAGGGGCGTGAGGAAAAAGGGCACTTACTGAGTGAACATCTAGGATCCAGTGGTGTGGTTTACTACGTAGACAAGCTACGGGAAGTGCCTTTACTGCTTAAATAACACATTACGAGTACCAACGTAGCTAGAAAAAATATTAAGAAGAGAAAATAACCCACCAATTTTTTTTTTTAATGGTGGAATAAGCGTTAAGTCAGGTCTTTGCTGAAGAAAGCTGTCATAGCTATATCATATTGCAAAAATAGACTTGAAGTCAACGGAGATTCCTTGAGGATAAAGATAGTCCCCCTGGGATAAAATGTTCAATTCATGTGGGAGGTATTATAAATTTAAGATGACCTATACTGGGTAGGGTAGCTTCAAACTATTTAAGTCAACACTTGACTGAATGACAATAAGGAGTAGCGAAGGTCACCACCAAATATAGACATTTGCAGCCACCTGTAAGCAAGTGGCCGAAACGTAACAAGGACTTAGAAATAAAACACCTACCAAGCTTGCTTGACGAAATGGAGTAATGCGATAATATGAACCCGGAAATTAGAGAATGTGTTTTATCCACCTGATGTATATTTATGCACATAGAACATGTACTCGGCCATCAAGCAAGATTCCAGAAGTATCAAATACATATCACATTCTCTGACTACAGTACATTTAAGAATCAATGACAAACCATGTTGTCAAAACCAAATGTTTGGGATGACACAAATCACTCTAAAGAAATAATGGGCCAAAGGACAAATCATTACAGGGACTGAAAAATATTTATTGATGCGTGAGAATAAAATTTGTGGGGCATGCGTGAGTGCTACTGAGAGAGGATTTTATGGCCCACGTGCTGATTAAAAAGATTAAAAAGAAGGAAGCCTTGATCAGGCATTTTACGGAAGACCAAGCACAAACGATCACAAAGAACAACAAGAAGCACGATTGGAGAGGTGCCACCTCGCTCAAGTCTCCTGGAAAATGCCTACTACAACCACAGTGACATACTATTTCACACCGTCGGAGCAGTGAGAATTAAAAAGGTCAGACCGCATCAAATGTTGGTGACTAGTGGGGACTCACACTCTGGTATTAGGAGGACAAATTGGTCTGACCATCTTGGAGAGCAATCTGGCAATACTAATTAATGCGCAGGATGCACACACTGCTGACAGCAGCAGTTCCATTGCTGGGTACACTACCTAGTGGCCTGAACACAAGGAGACGTGTGTGGGAACATTCTTAGCAGCCCTGTGGTCTGGGTGGGGCCTCTGGAAGATCTGCAGGGACCGAAGAGACAGCTAATGGACCCTGAAGCACTGACCTGGAAGAGGGAGGGATAGCACTAGATGTAGTCTCTCGAAAATGGAAACAGGTGTTCAAACAAAGATTCCTACATGAACGTTCAGAGGTGCCCTATTCTCAATAGCCAAAAGGGGGAAACAACCCAAATGCCCATCAATGGACAAATAGATAAACTAAATGTCGTCCATCCATACCATGGATTATTATTCAGCTGTGAAAAGGAAGGAAGCAAGTACCGATTCACGCTACCACGTAGATGTACCATGAGGAAAACATTACACTATGTGAAAGCCGCCAGACACAGAAGGCCATGCGTTGAGTTCCATGGGAGGGAGAGCTCCACATGGGGGAAACCTCTGTCGACAGAAAGCAGATAAGTGGTTGCCAAGAGCTATTTATTGGGAGCGTGTGTATGTGTGTGCTCGGGGGTGGGGGGACGACGAGCATGGGGAGTGAGTGCTTAACGGGTACAGGGGTTTCTTGGCGGGGTGGTGAAAATGCTTTGGAAGCAGACGGTTGTGATTGTTCCACGACATCACGAATGTACTTGACACCATGTCGTACCCGTCCCCCACCCCTCTTTCTTTATCTTGCCTGCGATGCTCGGGTCCTACAGAAGGCGAGCGCTGCCACAGAGGGAGGGCCCAGGGGCGAGAGCGTGCGGGTGCCTTGCACCTGCCCTGGCCGGCCGTTTGTAGGCCCAGGCCCGCTCCCTCGGGGTCAACTGGAGGGCAGTGACGTCACCAGTGTGCGCGGCCACGAGCCTGTTCCGGACCAATGAGGGGCCGGGTCGCGGTAGCTAGGTTACGGAGTACGGGCCAAGTACCGACATCTTGAGAGGCATCCAGTCGAGCCAGACCTCGCAGATTGATCGGTCGTCTCCAAGGCCCGGCATGCCGAGCAGGAGGACGAGCCGTCCACGGTCGTCCGGTCTCAATAGGTGCCGTGCCGCCGCTCTCGCGCCCACCGAGCCGAGCTGACATTCTCCGTGAGCCACCCGGAGCGCCTCCTGCGGGAGGGCCACTACGCCCAGTGCCCGAGTTCGTGTGCGCCGGTCTTTCTAGGTGCCATCGTCGAGTACGTGACGGCCAAGGTCTTGGAGCTGGCGAGCGACGAGGCCCGGAGGAGCAGCAGGAGATGCATCACCTTGGAGCTGTTGGACGTGGCCGTGCACAGCAACGCGCTGCTCAGTGGCTTCTTCGTGACTACAACCATCTCCCAGGTGGCCCCAGCCTAGCTGTGGACGCCTGGCACCCAGGGGGCCTCACCAGCCCACCGATCCTCGTCTACTCCTGCTAGCCCGGCGCCAGCCCCTTCCGTCACAGCCAGCCGGGACAGCCCTGGCCTGTCTTGTGCCTTTGGCGCCTTGTGTCATTAAAGTGTTTGAAAGTACCCACAGGCTTGCTCTATAAATTTTGTGTCAGAGTGGGGTGTGAGACACCCAATGTTGGACGGACGGGCAGGGAGTGGCGAGGGTCAGGGAACAGGGAGGGCACAGGGGAGCAGACTCTCGTGGTGACAATGGGGGTTGGTGTCCCCGTGTGGGAGGTGCTGTCTGGGGCGGGGGCACAGGAGGCTCCCACGTGGACCCTGAGCTAGTCACCAGAACGATGGTGTTCGTTGGGGTGGAGCTCAAGGCTAAGACTGAGGTGTCCTGGTAGGATGAATGTCAAAAGGGGTTATGTTATGGAGGGGGACGGAGCCTCAGGTGGCATGGGAGCTCAAGTCAAGGGCTCAAGTGGGGCAGGGACGTTGACTGCCAGAGAGAGGAGTGATTGATGGGTGGGAACAATGCAGAAATCCCCAAAGGCGGAACTGGGGTCACAGGGGGTCAAGAGTTTAGTTTTGGCCTTGTTCAGAGGGAGAGGCTGGGAGACGCCCTTAGCTACCGGGATACGCAAGCTGTAGCCTAGCAACAGCGCGGTCAGGCCAGGCCCCGTCTCAGATGCCGCTCTCTGCGTATCACCAGGGCGACAGGACCGTGGCAGGTGTCCCGGGGCTGCGCCCAGGAGTGGCTGTCTATGTGGCCTGTTGCCAGCTGGCGGTAGCACGCTTCCAGCAGGCGCTCTTCCACCGGCCATGGAGGAGCTGGCCCTCACTCAGGCTGTCCGCCTCTTCCTGCGACAGGAGAGTGATGCTTGCCAGGGCCTGGTCATGGAGGTGTACCTTGATGTGATTTTTCTAAGAGTTTTTAAGTGTCAGCCCTTAGATCTGTCATCCATTTTGAATGAATTTTTATACATGGTGTGAGATAGAAGTCCAAGTTCACTCTTTTGCATGTGGATATCCAGTTGTCACAGCACCATTTGTGACAGGGATTATTCTTTTCCCCCACTGAATGGTCTTGGAACCTGTACTGAAAATCGACTATACACAGATATCAGGGTTAATTTCTGACTCTAAATCACGCATTTATTATGTTACTTTAATCTACGGACATGTCTACATCGAGGGTCACTTGTGGGCCAAACAAAGTGCTAGGGATTGGAGATATAAAGACGGATAGCCTTAGTAGATTCTCCTGTGGTTATTATCAAGTGACTGTTCTCTTGTTCAGTGGCTGAGAAAGTTGAAAATGTGGCTTTGGCCCAGGAGAGCCTCATTGTCGTAGAGACGTCCAGCTGTGGGAGTGAATGACTCTGAACCACCCACGCTCACCTCCTCCATGACCCGGGCAAGGATTAGAACAGACAGCGCTGAGCAACGCTTCCATACCACTGTTTGGTCATCATGGCCTACTTAGGGTCCGATGGCTATAAACAGTTGTGCGAGCTTGACTACAGCTCATCTGGCTTGGATCTCAGAGTTCCAGAGCTTCAAAGGTAACTGGGCAAAATGTGCCTGCTTCTGGTAGAGGCCCCTATTATCTTGGAGGAGTGAGTGTACTCGGGATGAAAGGAATAAGGACCCTCGGGCCTAAAGCAGTGGGAGAGGCAAGGAATGTGAGCCCGCGGTCCCTGAGCCAATCAGAGAGGGCCGTGATGGGGTCTGGGAAGGTGAGGTCGGCTAGGACATCATGAAGCCCCTGTTCCTGGGGTGAGGTCCTAAGTAGAGGGAAGACATGGGGGAACGGGCCTGCAAGGCTAAAGCGGAGGTAGGGGCTGGGAAATGAGGCCCGGTGTAAGAACCCAAATGCCCCAAGGGATCACACCCTGATCACATAAGTCCTTCTCGGCCACACCCCATCATGGCGCTGGTTGCCCTTTCCTTCCGTATTCTCCTTCCTACCGGCGCGAATCGTACACCAATCAGCTCACCCCCCAAGCCCCATGCGGTATGCTAAGTAGGGACTGTATCTTAAGCCAATCAGCTTTCCCTAAAAACCCTATGTATATGTTTGTGTGCCGCCTAATAAACGAGCCCTCTCCGGTGGGTCATCAACTGGTGTCGACTCGTCCTTTCACCCGGACACCTCGGCCAATGATAGGGGTGGGGGTGGGGGCGGGCGGGGCCTGCTCCGGGCCTTGTAAGTGCGGGTTTCTGCGCGGGAACGCACACCACGAAGGCAGTGAGCAGCTCTCTCCACCCCAGGGGCATCCTTCAGGCGTCTTCAAGCCCTCAGGTGAGGTGGTGCGGTCCCGCTGGGGCCAGAGGACGATGGGGACGGGAGCACGCAGGGACTCCGTGGCGGGGCTGTCGCGCCTTTGGGAGCCCTAGGGGCCCGGATTGGGGTTGGCTTTTCCCGTCAGCGCCGCGGGGCGAGACTCGTGCCTTTGTCTGCCCTCGGCACGCCTCCTGTGCGAGATGCCGAGCCCTCCCGGGGGTCGGGCCCTGGAAGGCCCAAGGGGGGACCCCCAAAGCGGCCGGCGGGTCCGCGGAAGAAGTGCAGGTCGGAGGCTTCGAGGACGAAGCGGAGTTGAGGGCTCGCCCGGAATGGGCCCTCTGGGCCTGGCCCCTCGCTCCCTCCCCTCCCGTGGCCCTTCGGCCGGGCGCCCGACCAGGATGACAGTTATTTTCCAATGAAAGCAAGATGCTCCTGTCAAAGTGGCCTGTGCGCCCGGCCCTGTTATTTGTTTGTCCCGGTTTCCCCAGCTTTGAGGTTGGCTTCTGAGCGCTTGGCACGGGAGGGTCATAGGGTAAGGTCAACTGAATGGAGGGGACGTGTTTGAAACTACTGGCCGCTTGGGGGCGTCTCTGTTCTACTCTGGTCGCTAGACGTGTCTCGCCCCACCAGGGTGGGAACAGACATGCGCAGGAGAGCTCCGCCTTCCGGTTTCTGGGGTCTCTTATTCTTTGTTCTGGACAAACCTAGAATGTTCAGAGGCCGCCGCAAGGCATTTCATCAGGTCCACAGCAAGACTCTTCTGAGCCTTGTCTCCTTGCCTCGCCCTTGACAGAGAAAACGTGGTGAAATAAGACTCTGTGTATTTAGCGTATCCCATTCTGCTGAAGTCGTGAGTCTGATCCTAATTAGCTGCCCCTTCTTACAGTGTTTACAAACCGCTGCCACAAGGGGCTAGTATAAGACGAGTAACCAGTTACGACCGGATTAAATCCTCTCCCCTCTCTTATTGCAGCACCTTAATCTACTGTTTGGGGGCATTTAAAATGGAAAGAAATTAGTACAACTTTGGCCACCCCTTTTTGTGTGCTGCTCCCCATCCTCCAAGAAAAATGCCGTCGCCACCCCACCCCCCCCCACCCCCCGGTAATTGAACAGACAGCGAAGATTCTTAGATAGTGCTGTGATCTATTAGAAAATCATTGACTGGTTGAACCAAGTTTTTATTATATTCTTCGACCCCTCATTGTTCCTGTGCTTCTCTTACCTCCATTGTACCTTTGCTGTGATTTTAAAAGAGTCGGACATGTTGGCTCCGGGTTTCTAGAGCGTCTTGGTTTCTAGTGTATCCTGATCTAAGGGCATTTTCTGCTTATCAGAATAGGGGTATTGAAGTGAATTTCAAAGTAATGAAAATAGAATTCTTCTAAGATGCGCTGGTGTTTTCCTGTGGAAGATCAGTAGGTAAAATATACATGACTATTACGTTTGAACATTTATGACTGTTACTACTTTGTCTGACGATAGTTCTGCCAGGGAAGTTTCTTAAAAGAAATTGTTTTCGGTCTTTCTTTTAGTCAAGATGAGTGATAAGCCAGACTTGTCGGAGGTGGAGAAGTTTGACAAGTCAAAACTGAAGAAAACTCATACCGAGGAAAAAAATACTCTTCCCTCAAAGGAAAGTAAGTCATGGAGGGTTTCTAGCTGAGACAGACAATGGTGAAAGTTGGTATCTTCAGTGAATAAACCTATCTTCTAGTAATTTTTACTATCGAGGAAGTAATTATTAGAGTACCATTTTATTTTATGCAGCCATGACAACTATCAAAGAGTTGTCTCCTTCTTTGGATTATATAAATGGTTCGCACATGATAGGCCCTAGTAGTAATGGGGAAGTAAAAACCACTTCCCTGTTGGAAAATTACTAAAACACACATTGAAACCAATCTTAAACATTGGACTTAGCACTAGAAAAACCTTACTTCTGTCTACTTTTAGTTATTTGGCATTTTTATGCATCTAGAAATTTGAGTCCATTATCTCATGCCTAAAGAACCATGCCAGCTCTGCGGTCTGGGCCTTCTCCAATCTGGTGACAAGATAGGGATGCAGAACGAGTTTCGATCTTGGGTGCACTTGAGGCTCCCAGACTTAAGGGATCAGTTTTGCCCTCCAGAGTAACAGACAGCTGGAGAAACTCCAAGCATATTCACAACAGCTGAGGGGCATTTTCTGTCATGTGTGCGTTATTTGAGAGTTCCGAAATTAGTGAAAATTATCTCAAAGTGTATAACTTCCAAATGGTATCGTCAGAGATAAACGTGAGCAAAATGCTTCACTTCCTCCTCGGTCTCAAATAATCTATCGAAAAACTGTCAACAACACAAATCTGCCTCTCGAATGAAAGCAAAAACCAAAAAAACTGCAATTGAAGTAGATTCTAATGAATGTTCGAGTGGTAAACATGCACACACGTGCACACATGCACCCCGCTGTGAGCATTTGTGGTTAGTGCCTTAGCATTCTCAATTAAAAGCATGTATGGCAGCCTTCCATGACTTAACCTAAAGCTGTTTTGTAAGAAACTGAATTAAATCTTAGGAAAATACTCTTAGTGATATATATTTTTTTTGTTTCGTTTTGTTTTTCCCCTCAGCGATCCAGCAGGAGAAACAGTGTGCTCAGACATCGTAAAACGGGATCTCCTCCCAAGAGGAAATTTCAACATTGCCCGAGAGCCTTGGTTTTATGCTTGTTTTTTGCAAACCGTTGTGTTTGTAGCGATTTTAGGCATCTTCTGCTGTCCTCTCATTTCTATTCCCTGGCTAAAAGGTCAGGTGGAACCAAAGTTTCCTGAAGTGTGCTTTCAAACTTGCCGTTGGTGTGTAAATTCCAGATGGCAGATGTTGCGAATAATCTCACCAGTGTTGACCCTTGTGTGTGTAGCCCTTTCACCCCCAGCAGGATAAGCCAGGTTTAACCTTCTGCAATGGGTGCCTCCATTGCTTCATTATCTTCATGAAGTTGCATGCTTCTGCAACTTCTCACAGTTTGTTTTTATTTCCAATGTAGTAATGAAATAATAAATACAGTCATTATCTGGCGGCTCTCGACTTCATTTCTTCTAAGGAAGGAAAAGTACACAAGGGTACCCTTTTTCGCCAAACAAAACGGTTGAAGGAAAACCTCTTCAGCAGTGGACTAAGCCCCTTATCTCAGAGTGAAGAAAGACAAACACAGGGTCTGAAGTGACCCACTCAAGCTGAATAAGAACTGAAATTCAAGCTGGGCTGTCTTGCCTTCTGGAAAGTGTTTTCCGACTGAATGGGAGGGGGCACCTAAGCTTGGGGTTGGATGGAAAGGGCGTGGGAGGCACTTGTTAACACGCACTGTACTGAGCACATCACATCTTCAGTTGAGCGTCAACTCAGATATCTGATGCCCACTGATGACCTGTAACACTGAACCTCTGATCTGGTTCTTCTACTGAACAGAATTTACTGTCTCCTGAAGCAAGCATTTTTGGTTTCATGGTGAGCATAAGTGCTGTGGACCGTATGGTGTTCCCCCACCCCCACCACACCAAATTCATATTTTGAAGGTCTACCCCTCAATGCGACTGTACCTGGAGATAGACTTTTTAGGAAGTCATTAAGGTTAAATGAGGCTACAAGGGCTGGGCCCCTCTGTGATCTATTACTATAGGTATCTTCCCACCATAAGGGATTATACCGTCCATACCTATTTGCAACCTCAACTATTATCTTACCTCCCTCTTTCTAGGGGCTCACATCCTTAAATACTCACTGGGGTTACAGAAAGTGGAAGGTGTTTTCTCTGCTCTAGCACAAATTTCCACAAGCAAAACAGTAGGTGGGTCAACTAAGGTAAAGTGTGGTTGAGGTGACACAATCTCAGAGCTTAGGGTAACCAGAAGATTTGAGCCCTGGAGGTCACCATGTTGGTCATCACTACCTTACCATCTGCCT